>NW_027142429.1:2812845-3259946 GCF_026170545.1 Melanerpes formicivorus
GGAGAGGAGAGGAGAGGAGAGGAGAGGAGAGGAGGAGGAGAGAATAGAGGAAAGGAGAGGAGAGGAGAGTAGAATTAACCAGGTTGGAAAAGACCTTTGAGATCATCCAGTCCAACCTCTCACCCAACACCATCTGATCAACTCAACCATGGCACCAAGTGCCTCAGCCAGTCTCTTCCCAAACACCTCCAGGGATGGTGTCTCCACCACCTCCCTGGGCAGCACATTCCCAAGGCCAGTCTCTCCTGCTGGGAAGAACTTCTTCCTCACCATCCAGCCTTCCTGCAGGGATTGTTTCCACCTTGTCCCACAGAGTTTGTTGGGATGGAGCATCAGGATTTCACCCTCTGGGCCTTTAGTCTCAGCTAGGGATCACAGAATCACAGAATGGTTTGGGTTGGTAGGGACCTTAAAGATCATCCAGCTCCAGCCCCCTGCCATGGGCAGGGACATCTCCCACCAGCCCAGCTTGCTCAAAGCCTCATCCAGCCTGGCCTCAAACACTTCCACATCCACAACTGCTCTGGGCAGCCTATTCCAGTGTCCTAGAGCAGTCAGTTTCATGAGCTGGGCTTGGACCAGAGGACTGCTGGAGTCAACACACTGGAAGTCACCTTCTGAACATCTCAGCAAGCCTTCTGGGGTTTTTCTTTAGCTTGGGAAAGAAGCAGGGAGGCAGTTCCAGAAAGCCACATGTTCTGAAGGGCAGTGTGCTGCTCCTTTGGAGGCCCTGGTGGGACTCAGGGCACACCTCCCCAGCCAGATCTCATGAGCTCAGTGAATCAGCAGCTTTTACCAAGACAAGAGAGCAAACAGCACCTCAAAGCAGCTGGCTTTAAGTGCTGCAGCTGAGGTCTGGAGCTAGGGCAAACTGAAAGGCTGAAAGCCTTCCTTTGGTGCTAGACTCTGCCACTGAGGCTGCACTTGCTCATGAGCAGTGCCTGGAAACCCTGACTTTCAACCCAGCTCACCCCACATCACCCTGCCTCTGTGGTCACCAACCTGACAGCACTCAGTGGTTTTGGGGAGTGGTTTCTCTTCAGCCAGCTGAGCTCTGCACTTCTTGAGGTTTTCTGTTTCATCTGGACCCTGCTCCCCAGTGGTCTGTGGGCTCAGGCTAGGAGCTGCTCATCAAAGCAGCCACTTCACTGCATCCTTGACTGGTCAGGACCGTGCTCCACTCACTGGCATCTCCCAGAGCTTCCCTTGGTGACAGCAATGTCACAGGTTCCTGTTTCTGGAGGATTCTGAAGAAAAGCAAGCTCTTCTGATAAATCAGCTGCTGGTTTTCCTGCTGCACTTCTCTGAACTGTGTGCTGTCACTGCCAACCTCTCCTTCCACTCTGGTTATAAGCAGAGGGTCAGCAGAACCTCCTTGCCCATCACTTCTCTCAGTGAGACTGAAGGAGTCTGGGTGCTTCTGCTGTGGACTGACCCTGGGGGAGGACATGGTAAGTGCCCCTGTGGCTGCCTGCAATGCTTTGTTCATGCTCTGGTTGAACAGGGATTGGTTTCTAAAGGCCAAGCTCTCCATGGGTGTAACCCCAACCAATGCTCTGGAGGTTTCAGAAGGGCTGAAGCAGCTGAGGGGATCTTTTCTCAAGGGTGGGTGTGAAGAAGAAGGGGCCAGGCCCTCTTCAGTGGTGTCCTGTGACAGGACAAAAGGCAATGGGCACAAACTGGAACCCAGGAGGCTTCATCTCAGCATGAGGAGAAACCTCTTTACTGCAAGGGTGCTGGAGCACTGCATCAGGCTGCCCAGAGGGGCTGTGGGGTCTCCTTTCCTGAAGACTTTCAAAGCCCATCTGGATGTGTTCCTGTGTGACCTGCCCTGGGTGACTCTGCTTTGGTAGGGAGAATGGACTCAATGATTTCTAGAGGTCTCTTCCAACCCCTACTATTCTGTCAGCCTAAAGAGCAAGCAAAATCCCTGTAGGGCTGGCTGCTGGTCCTGATCCTCCTGTTCACACCCAGATTAGCTCTAGCTCTCCTGCTGTTTGGCTGGTAAGTGTGTGGCCAAAGGCTTGTGTGATTAGCCTTCAGGCTACAGTGAAGATCAAACCTCTTTTCCCTGCTTTGCCTGGTTGAAGTTGTGGCTGCCTCATCCCTGGAAGTGTTTAAGCCCAGGCTGGATGAGGCCTTGAGCAACCTGCTCCAGTGGAAGCTGTCCCTGCCCGTGGCAAGGGCTTGGAACTGGATGATCTTTAAGGTCCCTTCCACCTCAAACCATTCTGTGATATTCCAAGGAGAATGCAAAATTCTGAGGAGTTTTTAGGTGTTTCCTTTTTACTCCTCAAAATTTCCCCCCCTGGGTACATCCCTACAGGTCCTCTGCCTCTGTCAGCAGGAAATTAGTGCATAATAGTCCACATTTGGTTTTCTACAGAGTGGGCATCAAATTCAGGCCATGTGTGAGAAACTTGAAGCCCATGAGCTTGTGGATTTTTGGCAGCCCAAGAGCTGAGCTGGTCCCTGCCACCCCAGAGGTGCAGCTTTGGGTAGAAGAGTGTGGCCAGCAGGAGCAGGGAGGTCCTTGTGCCCTGTGCTCAGCACTGCTTAGGGCACACCTTGAGTCCTGTGTCCAGTTCTGGACCCCTCAGTTTAAGAAGAACACTCCTTCCTGACTGACCCCCAGCCCTCAGATATTGATAGACATTGATCAGGTCCCCTCTCAGCCTTCTCTTCTCCAGACCTAACAGCCCCAGAGCTCTCAGCTTTTCTCAGTGCTCCAGTCCCTTCAGCATCCTTGTAGCCCTCTGCTGGACTCTGCTGCAGATCCCTGTCCCCCTTGCACTGGGGAGCCCAGAGCTAGATGCAGTATTTAAGAAGGACATTGAGAGACTTGAAGGTGTCCAGAGAAGGGCAAGAAAGCTGGGGAGGGGTCTGGAGCACAGCCCTGTGAGGAGAGGCTGAGGGAGCTGGGGTTGCTTAGCCTGGAGAAGAGGAGGCTCAGGGGAGACCTTCTTGCTCTCTCCAACTCCCTGAAGAGAGGTTGTAGCCAGGTGGGGGTTGGGCTCTTCTCCCAGGCAAGCAGCCCCAGAACAAGAGGACACAGTCTCAAAGGGGTAGTTAGAGATCTCCTCAGCCTCTTGGATCCCCGCAGGTCCATGAGACCAGACAGAATCCATCCTAGGGTGCTGAGAGAGCTGGCAGATGAGCTGGCCAAGCTGCTCTCCATCATTTTTCAGCAGTCCTGGCTCACTGGAGAGGTCCCAGAAGACTGGAAGCTGGCCAATGTGACAGTAGTCAAAACACAGCTACCCCTGGCAAGGCCATGGAGGAAAGAGAGAGAGAAGCTGCAAGCAGAAGTGACAGAAGAAGAAAGAGAAAGAACTGTTTATGCCTCTGCTCTCTATCCCCATTAGCAGTCCAATGAGTTATAGCAGACCTTATCATTATCTTCCTTTTACTTCCAATGGTAATTTATTTTACTTTCAGTCTTAGCAGTCTGGGTCTAGGCTCAAGTTCCCCCTTCAAAGGGTAACAAATCCCTCAGGATGCAGTGCAGAGCTGCAAACTATGACCATAGCAGGGCAGGCTGAGAGCATCCTGCAGGAAATGTCCTCTTCCATGGAGCCACTGCCTCAAAGGGGCCCTGAGCATTTTGGGGAGATGCTGGGATCATGAAATGATAGAATCATGGAACCATTTGGCTTGGAAGGGATCTTAAAGGTCATCTAGTTCCAACTCCCCCTGCCATGGGCAGGGCTCTTTAGCCTGGAGAAGAGGAGGCTCAGGGGAGACCTTGCTCCCTACAACTGCCTGAAGGGAGCCTGTAGCCAGGTGGGGGTTGGTCTCTTCTCCCAGGCAAGCAACACCAGAACAAGAGGACACAGTCTCAAGCTGTGCCAGGGGAGGTTTAGGCTTGATCTTAAAAGAAGTTCTTCCCAGCAAGAGAGATTGGCCATGGGAATGTGCTGCCCAGGGAGGTGGTGGAGTCACCGTCACTGGAGGTGTTTAGGAAGAGCCTGGCTGAGGCACTTGGTGCCATGGTTGAGTTGATCAGATGGTGCTGGGTGATAGGTGGGACTGGATGATCTCAAAGGTCTTCTCCAACCTGGTTAATTCTGTATTCTGGATCTTCAACTAGATCAGGTTGCTCAAAGCCTCATCCAGCCTGGCCTTGAACTCTTCCAGGAATGGGGCATCCACAGCTCCCCTGGGCAGCCTGTCACAGTGCCTCACCACCCTCACAGCCAAGAAATTCTTCCTGATATCTGATCTAAACTTCCTCTCTTTCAGTTTGAAGCCATTGCCTCTCATCCTGTCACTACACTGACCCACGTAGAGTCCCTCCTCAGCTTTCTTGTAGTCCCCCTTAGAGTATTGGGAGGCTGCAAGAAGCTCTCCTGGGAGCTGAGTAGCTCTATGTGTGTGCTGAGGGCTCCAGAGCTGCCCCAGCTCTGCAGGGAGGTCTCAGCAGAGCACAGCAGAGGGGCAGAATCCCCTCCCTGCCCCTGCTGCCCACCCTGCTGGGGATCTGGGCTGGCAGCACACAGTGCAGGGCACTGGCTCATGTCCAGTTTTCCATCCACTAGCACCCCCAAGACCTTCTCTTCCTGGGCTGTTCTCCATCCTTACATCCCACAGCCTGGACTGATTCCAGGGATTGCCTCACACTATGTGCAGAGCCTTGCACTTGGTCTTGTAGAACCTCATGAGGTTCACATGGGCTCACTTCTCAACCCTGCCCAGTTCCCTCTGCATGGATCCTGTCAACTGTGTCAACTGCAGCAGCCCCTGAGGAGCACCACGATGTGTTATGGCCTCAGATCCTCAGGATCAGAGATCATTTGCAAACCTGCCCTCTGCTGCTTCAGCCACGGCTGCTTCTGACCCAGCTCAGCCCTCAGGGGGTGTCACTGGGAGGTAGTTTTAGGCTGTACCTATAAAATGTTCCACAGATCTTGAACAGAAAGTGGGAGGATCACTCTTGGGTGGACAAAGGAAACTACTGATGAGTTGTAAGCAATCCCACTGGACAGATAACAAACATCAGGCTGGTCCTGTAAGCTCTTTTCCTTCTCTCTTTGGGATTCCTTGCTCTGGGAGGTACTAACTTTCTTCTGCTTGGCTTTCTTGACCTTGGCTGTGTTCTTTGTTTTGGCTGAGTAGCCTAACACAACAACTCTCTGCTCCTTCTCTTGTCCCTTTGTGTCCAGGGTGGGGGTAAGGAAGGGAGCAGGGAAGGGAAAGCTGTTAGCAGCTCCCCTGGTTTTTGGCCAGGGAGGTTCTTGTGCTGTTTATCAACTGTCAATAGCTGCAAATATTGTAACTGTTGTACATTTTGTACACATTCATTACATTTCATTGTAGATTGTGGTTTTGTTTGTAAATGCAGCTTCATTTGCATCCAGCTGGGCTGGGCTGGCAATTTAATGGTGGGGGGAGGGAGGGAATTTTCAACCCACCTCACACTGCTTTCTCTTTCCCACCCCAGCCCTTGCAGGTCACCACTCAGGGTTCTCCCAGGTCTCTGGAACTGCTGGCTTCCCCCACCTCCATGAACAGCAGTGTTGACTGCCTGCCCCAGGGGCTGCCCCCCAGCATCCCTGCCCTGGGAAGCCTTCTCCTGCTGGGCTGCCTGGTGCTGAACGGGATGAGCTTCTGGGTGTTCTGCTTCCGCATCAAGCAGTGGGATTCGGGCACCATCCTGCAGTTCAGCCTGGTGCTGGGGGACATCCTGATCATCCCTGCTGCTCCACTCAGGATTTCCTACTTCAGCCTTGGCAACCAGTGGGTGTTTGGGCAGTTTCTCTGCCAGCTGGAGGTCTTCCTGCACAGCACCCACATGTACAGCAGCATCTACTTCCTGATGGTCATCTGCATCCACCGGTACTTTGTGGTGGTGAGCTACAAGAGCAAGACCCTCTGGAAGGAGAAAAGCTTCTTGATTAAGCTGAGCTTATTCATCTGGCTCATCCTCTTCATCCAAGGGCTGCCTTTCTTCTTCCTCCTCAAGACTTCAGTTATTGATGGCTCAGCAAAATGCCTGAATATTCACCAGTCAGACTTGTCCTCTGTTTACTTCCTCTACAACACAGTCTTGGTTGTGCTCTCTTTCCTCCTGCCCTTTGCCATTTCCTTGACTTTTGGAGTTCTGTTGGGTGCTGCCATCAATCAAGTGGCAAAGAAGAGCTTCAGTGGCAAGAAGATGAAGAGCAGGTCTCTGCAGATGATCACAGTGTCCCTGGTGATCTTTGCTGTCTGCTTTGGGCCCCTGCACATCTGTAGGACCGTTGCCGTCGTCATGAAGTACTATGGCCTGGCTTGCAAGCTCCTGCAGCAAGCAGAACTTGCCTACTACATCAGCTGGGTGTTCACCATGGCAAACACCTGTCTGGATCCCCTGATCTATGTGTTTGCCAATGACAAGTTCAAGAAGTGCTTTGCTGACTCCTTTCGCAAGCGCTGGGGCAGGAGGATGGCTACCAAAGGGCCAGGAGCCAGCAGCTCAGACCCCCCCACGGCATCCTGTGTGAACCAGCAGCTGACTCTGCAGTCCTGCCAGGGGCTGGACCTCATCCTGCACTGAAAACTCCAAACCTGCCCCAAGCACCCCCACAAATCCTATTGGCTCTCCTTGGTTTGAGCAGTGACTCTTTGGTGCCTCCAGTAAAGCCACCTGGCTGCAGGCAGCTTTGCTTTGCAGTAACCCTGGGGAAGGTGGTCCCTGATCAGTGGCTGGGAGAAAAGGGTTTGAAGCTTTTCCTAAGCTGTGGCTTTGTACTGGGCTCCCCAGGCCTAGAGAGATTTAACAAGGACTAGAGAGATTTAACAAGGCCTAGAGAGACCTGGGCATATCAGACAGAGCCCAGTGAAGGGCCATGATGGTGATGAAGCATCTGACATACCCAGGCACCAGTGGTGTCCCCCAGGGATCAGTTCTGGGCCCCATCCTGTTCAATATCTTTATTGATGATCTGGATGAGGGGATTGAGTCCATCATCAGTAAATTTGCAAACAACACCAAGCTGGGAGCAGATGTTGGTCAGTTAGAGGGCAGAAGGGCTCTGCAGAGGGACCTTGCCAGGCTGGACAGATGGGCAGAGGCCAACAGGATGGCATTCAGCAAGTCCAAGTGCCAGGGGCTGCACTTTGGCCACAGCAACCTCAGGCATTGCTACAGGCTGGGGTCAGAGTAGCTGAGAGCAGCCAGGCAGAAAGGGACTTGGGGATACAGGTTGACAGCAGCTGAACATGAGCCAGCAGTGTGCCCAGGCAGCCAAGAAGGCCAAGGGCATCCTGGCCTGCATCAGGAATAGTGTGGCCAGCAGGAGCAGGGAAGTCATTGCGCCCTGTGCTCAGCACTGCTTAGGCCACACCTTGAGTCCTGTGTCCAGTTCTGGGCTCCTCAGGTTAGAAAAGATGTTGAGATGCTGGAAGGTGTCCAGAGAAGGGCAAGAAAGCTGGGGAGGGGTCTGGAGCACAGCCCTGTGAGGAGAGGCTGAGGGAGCTGGGGTTGCTTAGCCTGCAGAAGAAGAGGCTCAGGGGAGACCTTCTTGCTCTCTCCAACTCCCTGAAGGGAGGTTGTAGCCAGGTGGGGGTTGGTCTCTTCTCCCAGGCAAGCAGCAGCAGAACAAGAGGACACAGTCTCAAGCTGTGCCAGGGGAAGTTTAGGCTGGAGGTGAGGAGAAAGTTCTTCCCATCAAGAGAGATTGGCCATGGGAATGTGCTGCCCAGGGAGGTGGTGGAGTCCCCATCCCTGGAGGTGTTCAAGAGGGGATTGGATGTGGCACTTGGTGCTATGGTTTAATAATCATGAGGTCTGTGTTGATAGGTTGGACTCGATCCTTGAGGTCTCTTCCAACCTTAGTGATACTGTGAGACTGTGAGACTGTGACTTGGTGATCTCTGAGGTCTTTTCCAACCTTATTGCTTCTATGACTCTATAACTTGGAACAATGGTTTACTTAGTCAGGAGGTGTTGGGTGACAGGTTGGACTTGATGATCTCTGAGGTCTTTTCCATCCTTACTGATTCTATGATTCTATCTGAGGAGAGGCTGAGGGAGCTGGGAATGCTCAGCCTGGAGAAAGCTCCTGGGGATCTCACCAGTGGCTGGAAATCCCTCACACATCCTGGCTGTGCACAACCAACCACTCTGCAGCAGTGGTTCCACATCCCTGGCAAGCCCTGGTGCCAGGTTATCCCTTGGGATGTCACCAGAAGGCCATTTCTGCTGTGACTGTATTGCCTTTGGGGGAGAAGGAGAGAGCTGTCGTGCTGCACGGCTGGCTGCGAGGCTCTGCTGGCACCAAGTGCTGTGATGCTGAGGATGGACACAGGAGGAGGAAGAAACCACAGGAAACTCTTAGCACTGACCAGCCCCTTCTCCTCCATGACAGGGTGTGATGGAAATGAGAGAGAGAAACCACCCCACGAGGTCCTCTGCCTGACAGCCATCACACTGACAAGGAGTCCAAAGCCAAGGCCGTCTGCTGGGGCAGGAAGAAGCAAGCAGCAGCCTGCATGTGTCACAGGCTGGGACTTGTGCCCTGTGCTGCCATGGGGAACACCCCCAGACTGCACAGACAGGAGCCCCAACAATCACAGGCCAGAGGAGGTTGGAAGACACCTTAGGAGGTCATCAGGACCAGGCCCCTGCCCAAGCAGGGCCATCCAGAGCTGCCAGGCCCCAGGAGGTGCTACAGGCACCCAGCTGAGGTGGCCCAAGGCAATGGTTCCCACCCGTGGGGGTAACTTCTCTCCCACCTGGACTGAGCACACAGACCTCAGGGCCCAGCAGAGCTGGGAGGAAGAGGTGGACTGAGCAGCAGGAAGAGGGGGAGGAAGCAGCCTGGGTTGGGGTCATGATGCCAGCCACATGGCTAATAACTCTGAGACCTTCCTGGCATTTTCATGTCTTTATTGAGGGGAGACCTGGGTTCTCATGAGCTGAGCAGAGCCCTCTGGCCCCACGGGGCTCAGCATGTGGCCCTGCTGCTGGCTGGACCTTGCTTTTGCCAGCTCTGAGGCCTTCTTCTGGTGTCACTGCTGGCATTGCTTCTTGGGAGGCAGGGCAGAGCCCTCAGGGCTGTTGGCCTTCCTCTTGAGAGGGCGCTGGGGCCCCTGGCATGAGCAGTCCCTGCCCTGGCTGGCACCAGAGGCTGCTGCTGCAGCTTCCTCCAGCTCCAGGAGCTCTTCCTGCTTCCCTGGCATGGGAGTGGGGACAGAGCAGAGGCAGCCAGGATGCCCCTGAGGAGCAGGACTGGAGGTGCCTGGGACACCACTGGTGGCCCCTGGGGCAGGGCTGCTGGGTGGGGCTGGGGTGGGCACAGGGGTGCCCGCTGCGGGAGGCCTGGCCACGAGGTCGCCCAGCCCTGGCTCTCGGCTGGCAGCCCAGCTGGGGCTGGCCACAGGGCTGTGCCTCGGCTGGCACCCCAAGAGAGCCAAGCAGATGACTTCCCCAGGGCTCTCCTCCAGCCTCCTGGCGAGCTGGCAGTGCCCCTGCAGCAGCAGCTGCTGTGCTTCGCTCCCGGAGCCAGCCCTGCTGAAGGCAGTCAGCTTCTGCACCAGCTCCGCGGTGTGGCTGCGCAGCTCAGCCCGCAGCTCCCTCCCCAGCTGCCCTCCCTGCAGACCCAGGGCGCTCAGCACCATCTCTCCCAGCCTCAGCACCCGAGAGTGCTCTGTGCCCAGGCCGTGGCCCAGCTCCCAGCGCAGCCAGGGCCGCAGGAGCTGCAGCGGCTCTGGGCGCATCCTGGGGGGGAAGGTCGCCCATGGGCCCCTCCAGAGGCTGCCCAGGCCCTGGCTGCGAGCCATCCCTGCCCTGTCTGGCACAACCTGAGCATTCCCTGCCCTGCCTGCCACGAGAGAGAGCTGCTGCAGCCTTCCTCAGCTTCGAGAGCAGCATTTCTTGCTTCCATGGGCGGCAGCAGCTGGGATGCCCCTGGGGAGCAGTGGCCGAGGTGCTCGGGGGGCAGCGCTGCTGGATGGGGCTGGGCCAGGCACAGCTGCTCCCTCGTGGGAGGCAGCAGGGCTGGAGCTGGCTGCATGGTCACCTCTCCATCCCCCTTGGCAGGCAGGAGGGCTGGGGCTGCCCATGGGGCTGCCCATGGGGCTGCCCTGCCTTCTCTCAGGGAAGCCACTGGGGCTAGTGCTGCCCATGAGGTTGTCCTCCCAGCCCTCTTGGTAGGCAGCCCAGCTTGCACTGGCCACAGGGCCATGGTGCTGCCATCTCTTGAAGACATCAGAGCAGAGGTCTTTGCCAGGGCTCTCCTTCAGCTTTGCCCTGGCATCAGGGGAGACCCCAAGGAGCAGCAGGGCCAGGCTCCTGCACTGTCCCACGGTGAAGCCAATGAGCTTCTGCACAAATGCTGTCGTGTGGCCTTGGAGCTTGGCCTGCAGCAGCTCAGCCAAGTGCTCTTCATGCAGACCCACAACAGGCAGGGTGCTCAGGATCCTTCCTTCCAGCACAAGCCCCTGAGAATGCTCTGCCCCCAAAACATGCTGCAGCTCCTGATGCAGCCAGGGCTGCAGGAGCTGGAGGAGAGCTGGGTGCTGCCTGAAAATGAACGCCCAGGAGCTGGGCTGAAGGCCTCCCACGAACCCTGCATACAGATTCCATGGCTGGCATGCCCTGGAGCTGCCCTCTGCTGCTGCAGGTGGTCTTCTGGGGACCTCTTCCAGCAAGTGCCAGCTGGCAGTCACTGTCCTCTTGCAGACAGGGCATTCAGGCTTGAATGCTACGTAGTGTATGATGCACTTGAACCAGAAGCGGCGGCAGCAGGGCAGGACACAGCCTGCCTCCAGCCCAGCGTCCAGGCACAGCAGGCAGCAGTCCTCTGAGGCCATGGCCATGCTCAGAACAGGCTGTGCTTGGGCTGGGGAGAGCTGGTGGGGATGGACAACTCCTCTAGAACAATGCAGCATCAGGGGGGTCCTGCTGGAAGAGGGAGAGAGGCTACAGTCACTGTGTGGCCCAGGGAGGGGGGGAAGAGAAGCCCAGGTCCCTCAAGAGGAAGCCTAGCCAGCTAGTCCAGATCCCACAAGAAGAAGCCCACCAGCTAGCCCAGGTCCCTCAGGAAGAAGCCCAGCCAGCTAGCCCAGGTCCCTCAGGAAGAAGCCCAGCCAGCTAGCCCAGGTCCCTCAGGAAGAAGCCCAGCCAGCTAGCCCAGGTCCCTCAGGAAGAAGCCCAGCCAGCTAGCCCAGGTCCCTCAGGAAGAAGCCCAGCCAGCTAGCCCAGGTCCCTCAGGAAGAAGCCCAGCCAGCTAGCCCAGGTCCCTCAGGAAGAAGCCCAGCCAGCTAGCCCAGGTCCCTCAGGAAGAAGCCCAGCCAGCTAGCCCAGGTCTCTCAGGAAGAAGCCCACCAGCTAGCCCAGGTCCCTCAGGAAGAAGCCCAGCCAGCTAGCCCAGGTCCCTCGGGAAGAAGCCCAGCCAGCTAGCCCAGGTCCCTCAGGAAGAAGCCCAGCCAGCTAGCCCAGGTCCCTCAGGAAGAAGCTCACCCAGCCAGCCCAGGTCCCTCAGGAAAAAGCCCAGCCAGCTAGCCCAGGTCCCTCAGGAAGAAGCCCACCAGCTAGCCCAGGTCCCTCAGGAAGAAGCCCAGCCAGCTAGCCCAGGTCCCTCAGGAAGAAGCCCAGCCAGCTAGCCCAGGTCCCTCAGGAAGAAGCCCAGCCAGCTAGCCCAGGTCCCTCAGGAAGAAGCCCAGCCAGCTAGCCCAGGTCTCTCAGGAAGAAGCCCACCAGCTAGCCCAGGTCCCTCAGGAAGAAGCCCAGCCAGCTAGCCCAGGTCCCTCGGGAAGAAGCCCAGCCAGCTAGCCCAGGTCCCTCAGGAAGAAGCTCACCCAGCCAGCCCAGGTCCCTCAGGAAAAAGCCCAGCCAGCTAGCCCAGGTCCCTCAGGAAGAAGCTCACCCAGCCAGCCCAGGTCCCTCAGGAAGAAGCCCAGCCAGCTAGCCCAGGTCCCTCAGGAAGAAGCTCACCCAGCTAGCCCAGGTCCCTCAGGAAGAAGCTCACCCAGCTAGCCCAGGTCCCTCAGGAAGAAGCCCAGCCAGCTAGCCCAGGTCCCTCAGGAAGAAGCCCAGCCAGCTAGCCCAGGTCCCTCAGGAAGAAGCCCAGCCAGCTAGCCCAGGTCCCTCAGGAAGAAGCTCACCCAGCCAGCCCAGGTCCCTCAGGAAAAAGCCCAGCCAGCTAGCCCAGGTCCCTCAGGAAGAAGCTCACCCAGCTAGCCCAGGTCCCTCAGGAAGAAGCCCAGCCAGCTAGCCCAGGTCTCTCAGGAAGAAGCCCAGCCAGCTAGCCCAGGTCCCTCAGGAAGAAGCTCACCCAGCCAGCCCAGGTCCCTCAGGAAAAAGCCCAGCCAGCTAGCCCAGGTCCCTCAGGAAGAAGCTCACCCAGCCAGCCCAGGTCCCTCAGGAAGAAGCCCAGCCAGCTAGCCCAGGTCCCTCAGGAAGAAGCCCAGCCAGCTAGCCCAGGTCCCTCAGGAAGAAGCCCAGCCAGCTCCCCAGGCTGAAGCTTCCCCAGCCTGCTCACCTCTGCTGCAGTTGACCTGCCACTGCCCCAAGTGCCTGAAGCAGGCAGCGCTGGGGAAGAGGCTGCAGTGGCTCCATGGATGGGCACCTTGCTCCAGCACCACCAGTTGCCAGGGCACAAACCCAGCCCTCAGCCAAAGGCTTGCTCTGCACTCCAAGCTGCACCCACACAAGGCAGCTGGGAGGCAGCACAGAAGGCAGCTGGCAGTTGCTGGGTGCCCAGCACAGGCAGTGAGGGTGGTGATGTGGCAGTGCAGTGCTGATGTCACAGTCAGGTGCTGGGGGATGCTGCTATGGCACAGCCTCACCTGCAGCCCCCACCCAGCAGCCCTGTGGCCCCAGCACACACCTCAGGGATTCCCACTGCCTGCTCCATCCCTTGTGTCTTCTACTGTGTGCTCAGCAGCCACCAAGGCCTTGGCCATGGATTCCTGGAGCTCCCTCAGCTCACCTCTGCAGGCACACACAGCAAGAGGGCTCCTGGGAAGCCCAGCCCAAGAAGGAGCCCAGAGCACAGACGTGGCATGAACAGCTCCTGTGCTGCTGAGAGCACTCAAGGTGACCAGCACCACTGGGCTGCTGGAGGCCTGAGCTGAAGAAATGGTAGCAAGAGGGATTTTGGTGTCAGAGGTGGTCTTGGAGTGTTCCAGGCAATGATGTTGGTTGAAAAGAACCCAACAAATAAAACCAATCCCCAGCAGTGCCCTGGTGGGGTGGCTCCCCAGGCATCTCCAAAGCATCCAGAGCTGCCACTGTGCTGTGAATAAAATGGGGCTGCAGGCAGTCCTGTGCCTGGAATAACATTCTGGCCCAGAAACTTGCCCTCTGGCTCCCAAACCCACCCAGTGATGCCAGGACCTGTGCCCACTGCCAGGACCTGTGCCCACTGCCAGGACCTGTGCCCACTGCCAGGACAGGCTCTTGCTCTGTCTCACCCCAGCCAAGCTCAGAGGAAATCCTCTTGGTGTGAAGTGGTGCTGTGCCTGGCTGTGCCATTTCCTCCCTTCCCTCTGATTGCTGCCACACATCATCTCTGCCCAGACTCCTGCAAGTCCTTGGCCACTGCTTGCCCATGGGCAGGACTTTCTGTGCCAGAAAGAAAATGGCTGCAGCTCAGAGCCCCTTGCCTGAGTCTGGGAGGTGCCAGTCCCACATCCTTCTGCTGTGGCCCTGCTTTCCCCTTGGGCAGTAACCCACTCATGTTAGAGGCTGCTTTAATATCTCCAGTCCCTCACAGAGTCAGAGAATGGTTTGAGTTGGAAGGGATCTCAAAGATCAACCAGCTCCAACCCCCTGCCATGGGCAGGGACACCTCCCACCAGCCCAGCTTGCTCAAGGCCTCATCCAGCCTGGCCCTGAACATCTCCTGGGAGGGGGCAGCCACAGCCTCCCTGGGCAACCTGTGCCAGAGTCTCCCCAGCCTCACTCTCAACAATTTCCTCCTCTCCACTCTCAGTCTCCCCTCTCCCAGCTCAAAGCCATTGTTCCTCATCCTGGCACTCCCAGCCTTTGTCACAAGTCCCTCCCCAGCTCTCCTGGAGCCCTTCAGGTACTGGAAGGCTGCTCTGAGGTCTGCCTGGAGCCTTCTCTTCTCCAGGCTGAACAGCCCCAACTCTCCCAGCCTGTCCCCATAGGGGAGGCTCTCCAGCCTCTGATCATCTTTGCGGCCTCCTCTAGACCCTCTCCAACAGCCCCAGGTCCTTCTTGTGCTGGGGGCACCAGAACTGGAGGCAGTGCTGCAGGTGGGGTCTGAGCAGAGCAGAGGGGCAGAATCCCCTCCCTGTGCTGCTGGCCACACTGCTTTTGACTCCTTGCCAGCATGGAACCCCAGGAGTCACTGAAGGTGCAAAGGCATGGATGGATCCCCAGGGATGAATGTCCCCAAGGCTGGGGGAGGGAGGCTGTCCCAAGCTGGGTGCTGTGGGGAGGAGATGGAGCCCTTGCACGCTGACACAGAGCTGCTCCTGCTGTAACACTGCTGTGCTCCCCAGGGCCTCCTGTCCCTTGAAGTCCCCCATGTGCCATCAGCCAAAACTGGTGATGGGGCAGCTGGGGAGGGCTCAGTCGAGACACCATGGTGTGGGAACAGTGGTCAGGTCTGGTTAAATTGGGCAGAGAAGCACCCAGAGGTTTTGTTCAGGGCTGGAGCAGGCTCTTAGTCCTCCAGGATGTGAAATTCAACTTTTCCCTGTGCCTCTTCCTGCTCTGACTTGTCCCGTGGCTACCAATGCCTTTAGCCCAGAGGGCAGCAGAGCCCCAGCCTTCAGCAGCAGCTTGGGAGCAGGTGAAGTCACTCCTGGAGCTAGCATATCTCCTAGCTGAGTGGCCCCTTTGGGAGCACTGCTGGTCCCAGACCACTTTGTGTTCATGGGCAAGGAGTAGTTAGTGACTTTGCAGCCTGGAGAGGCAGGAGGGTGGAAGGGGATGGGATGGGACTGCAGGTGTCCCAGCCTTGCTCCACCATGCAGGAGGAAACGGTGTGATGCCCGTCAGCCTTGGAGATGGTGAAGGAGGTTGCAGAGACAAATCTGTTCCTTGCAAGAGGATTTGGCTGCCAGATTTTGGGAAGCTGAAGAGAAGGCTGCTGGAGGGATGTTTTATCCCACCCCAGGGAGTAAAACAGGGAACAGTGATGGGGATGCAGAGAGGGGCAGGGGTGGCCCAGGGCAATGTCCCTTTGGGGCTAAGGCTGGCTGTGCCATCAGCTCCAGCTGCCACAGGGAGGGTCCTGGGGACCAGCTCTGGATCTGTTGGGGTGTCTACAGCCATGTTGGGGTGCTGGAGCCCCCTCATCAGGGGTGGAAGCTCAGACATGGGGGTGCAGCCCCCCCTGTCTCCATGCACATGGAGGCTGCCATGCCCTGCTGTGCCATTCTGGCCTCAGGCTCTTCTGCCTCATGCCATAGGTTTGGCTTTTTGGCTTTGGCTGCTGATCAGCTCAGGCACTGTAATGTCCTCAGTTGTGTTGGGCAGCAAAAGCTGCAAGGGTTAGGTGATGGTGGGGGGCTGCAGTGCCAGCTGACCCCAGGGCAATGCTGGCTCCTGAGGCTCCTGAGATTTGGGCAATGAAAGCAGCTGCACTGCAGTCTTGGAAGCATTTGGAGAGCTTCATGCTGGGGGCAGGGGTTGAGCCCCAGGATGGGACAGTAGCTCCAGGGTGGTTGTTGCTGTCACAGAAGAGCAGATTTCCATCAGCTGAACCTCTGCTGGGTGGGGATGGAAGCCAGCGTGGGTGTGGGGTACTCTGCTAGGGAACAAAACTAACTCCTTTTGACTCAATCTACTTG
Source organism: Melanerpes formicivorus (assembly GCF_026170545.1). Classification (NCBI taxonomy): domain Eukaryota; kingdom Metazoa; phylum Chordata; class Aves; order Piciformes; family Picidae; genus Melanerpes; species Melanerpes formicivorus. The sequence goes on from NW_027142429.1 coordinate 2,828,596, forward strand.
CAAAATGAGTTACATGAGCCAAAAATGAAGTGCTTAGCTTGGGGCTCTTGTTCCCCAGAACAAGGCAGCTCCTAGGGCTGGCAGGTTTGCCTGACATTCCCCCTTCTGAGGAAGGGCAACCTTCTGGGCTTGGCTCTGGAGGCGATGAAAATGAGTTACAGCCCCTGCAGGCTCCAACTCTCCTACCCACAGCCCTCTCCTGCACCCAGCTGCCTCACTCTGGGTCAGCTCAGAGTCAACTCTGGCCACAATCTGCCTTTGGTTTGTGCAGAAGGCTGCAAGAAGATGTCCTTCTTTCAAGCTTTTGCCCCCAGAATGCCTACCCAGCTGCACCTCAGACACCACACAGCACCACCTCTTCAGGGCAGCTTTATTCTGTGTCCATAAGGCCAAACCCTTCAAGCTTTCAGAACTGCCTCAAAAGCATTCCTTTGTTGTTGTTCCCTGCCACCACCTTTAAAGCTCCAGCTCCTGGAAGCACATGACTGCAAGGAGGTGACATTGCTTCTGCAGAGCAAAGCAACTTCCTTGGGTAAGCTCCAACAGCAAAGCCACCAACAAAGAGCCTCCTTTTGCTTTGATTTCTTGCTGGTTTGGAGGGAAGCAAAGCTCCCTCATGACTGAGGCAAACAGAGTCACACTGGCCTGGACAGCCAGCCTGGCAGCTGGGAGGGCTCAGTGAGAGCAGGGAGGGAAGTGAAAAAGCTTTTGCATGTGTGTAAGGGTGCAGAACCGAGTTGCCAAACAGGATACAGGCTGGGAAACCAGCTGGGCGAGGAGGCTGCAGCCTGCTCCGGGGCATCGCCTGCGGGGGGTTAGGATCCTCTGCTCACCCCTGGTGAGGCCACACCTGGAATCATGGAATCAATCAGGTTGGAAGAGACCTCATAGGTCATCAAGTCACAGTATCACAGTACCACCAAAGTTGGAACAGACCTCAAAGATCATCAGGTCTAACCTGTCACCACAGACCTCATGACTAGACCATGGCACCAAGTGCCACATCCAGTCCCCCCCAACCCCTTCCTGGCTGCAACCTCCCTTCAGGTAGTTGTAGAGAGCAGTGAGGCCTCCCCTGAGCCTCCTCCTCTCCAGGCTAAACAATCCCAGCTCCCTCAGCCTCTCCTCACAGGGCTGTGCTCAAGGTCTCTCACCAGCCTTGTTGCCCTTCTCTGGACACCTTCAAGTGTCTCGATGTCCTTCTTATCCTGTCCAACCTGACACCCAACACCTCCTGACTACTAAACCATGGCACCAAGTGCCACATCCAATCCCCTCTGGAACACCTCCAGGGATAGAACCTCCACCACCTCCCTGGGCAGCACATCCCAATGGCCAATCTCTCTTGCTGGGAAGAACTTCTTCCTAACCTCCAGCCTAAACCTCCCCTGGCACAGCTTGAGACTGTGTCCTCTTGTTCTGGTGCTGCTTGCCTGGGAGAAGAGACCAACCCCCACCTGGCTACAACCTCCCTTCAGGGAGTTGGAGAGAGCAATGAGGTCTCCCCTGAGCCTCCTCTTCTGCAGGCTAAGCAACCCCAGCTCCCTCAGCCTCTCCTCACAGGGCTGTGCTCCAGACCCCTCCCCACCTTTCTTGCCCTTCTCTGGACACCTTCAAGTCTCTCAATGTCCTTCTTAAATACTGCATCTAGCTCTGGGCTCCCCAGTGCAAGAGGGACAGGGATCTGCAGCAGAGTCCAGCAGAGGGCTACAAGGATGCTGAAGGGACTGGAGCACTGAGAAAAGCTGAGAGCCCTGGGGCTGTTAGGTCCGGAGAAGAGAAGGCTGAGAGGAGACCTATCAATATCTGAGGGCCATCAATATATATCAATATATCAATATCAATATCAATATCAATATATCAAAATATCAATATATCAAAATATCAATATATCAAAATATCAATATATCAATATCTGACCTATCAATATCTGTCTATCAATATCTGAGGGCTGGGGGTCAGGAAGGAAGGGACAGGGACAGGCTCTGCTCACTGTGCCCTGGGACAAGGGGCAATGGATGGAAACTCCAGCACAGGAATTTCCACCTCAACATGAGGAGGAATATCTTCACTGTGAGAGTCCCCGAGCCCTGGAGCAGGCTGCCCAGAGAGGTTGTGGAGTCTCCTTCTCTGGAGGCTTTCCAGCCCCATCTGGATGTGTTCCTGTGTGCCCTGTGCTGGATTCCATGGTCCTGCTCTGGCAGGGGGGTTGGACTTGAAGATCTCCAGAGGTTCCTTCCAACCCCAAACATCCTGTGGTCTGTGATCCTGTGGGCCTGTGATCCTACTGACAACAAAGAGAGGTTCTTATTTCCAGTGCTTCACTGCTGATTCATTCATAGCATGGCTTAGATCAGAAGAGACCTTAAAAATCATTTAGTTTCAACCCCCCCCCCCCCCCCCCCCCCATAAGCAGAGCCTCCTGCCACCAGATCAGGTTGCTCAAAGCCCCATCCAACCTGGCCTTGATTTTGAGACTGCTCAGAGCACTTTGTTGCTACAGGAGATGGAGTTGGGAGATGGAGTTTTGCTGGAATGAATGCTGTCAGTCCAAACAAAACTCCCCTGGGTTTGTGTCCCAGGAGGCTGGCTGGAGCCCAAGGAGGGATTTCACAGGGTGATGACAGGACCCTTAGTCCCACCCCCAAAGCAAAGAGCTGGGAGCTGGGTGAGACCCCTGTGGGGCAGAGCTTGCTGCTGTGCTGTGGAGAGTTCCAGCTCGTGGTTTTCTTCCCTACAGAGATGAGAAGGAACTTCCCCCTATGAGTCACAGTTCACAGGGTCCATCTCAGCAGAGATCAGATCCTTCTCACTGGCCAGGAAACCCTCAGGCCCCAGCCCCACTGGGGCAGCCCTGGTTTGTGGCTCCTGCAGGCAGCCTGTCCTCCCCCAGCTCTGAGCTGTGGGGGACCCAGAGGAAGGCTTGGGTGACATTTAACCCAACCATTTGCTGGTCTACTAGATTTGGTGTTCCAGCTCCTGCAGAGCCACCCTGTGCTGCTGCTCCTGCACTGACAACCTGCAAACTGCAGCTGCTGGGCTGGCAACCAGCCCCTTTTGCTTTGGCTTCCCAGGATTGTGCATGTGCCCTGTGCTCCCCTTTTCCCCTCCCCCAGTTTCTGTCCTACAGCCTGAAGTGATTGCCAGAGGAGTCCAAAAGAAACCCAAACCAAAACCTTGCAGGAGGAAACTGCGTGGGGGCTAGGGCTGGGTTTCAGCCTGCCTGTGGAGCTGGGGGTTCAGCACAGCCCATGACTGTGTCCCTGCTCTGGGAGGCCTTTCTGCTGCCTGTTGGGAGCAGCCTTGCCCTGATGGATGCACACACATCCCTCCAAAATAATTTGTAAGAGCTTCTTGCAGACAGACCCCAAAGCACCACCTCTGCTGCCAGGCACCCTGGGCTCAGGCTCACTCCAGACCCCAAGGCTGGAGGGGACTCTCTGGCTTCACAAAGTGGTTTCTCTGTGACCCAGAGCAAGTTCCTCACTCCTCAGGGCCAGTAGGTGTTGCAAAGTGCTGTCTCCCCGTTGCCAAGAGGAGACTTTGCTTCCCACAGTGCCCACAGGAGAGGTGGGTGTGGGAGGCTGCCCTCCCAAACCAGCTGAGCAAGGAGCTGCCAAACCAGCCTGGGTGGCATGTGGAGGAAGGAACAAAGCTTTGCCATGTTGGCACTGAGCTACTCCAGGGTGAGCTTTATCTCTGGCTGTGAAGGTAGAGAGGCAGCTACAATTGCACCAGGCAAAATACATCCTGGTGTGTGTGAAGGCTGAAGGGCAGCAGAGATCTGCTTGAAACCCCTCCTCACCTGCTCCAGAACAGGGTTTGAAGCCTCCACTGTGCCCAGGGAGAGGTTCTGGGCAGAGTGAAGCTTCCTCTGCCTGGATTGGGCTGGCTCTGGTGGATCTGGAGTCACCTATGGGTTGAAGTTCTCCCAGGGGGACAGAGGAGGAAAATCATGGTTTGGAGGCTTGGGCTCCCCTTGGGATAGGAGTGAGTGGTGCACTGGCTGGGCTCTTCTGCTGCTGGCTTTTGCCAGTGTGTGATGGGGAAATGGGTGGGATGAGCCTGACTGGGATGATCCCAACTTTCAGGAGGGACATGGGCTGGTGCTGGGCACTTTGGTGGCCACCAGAATGCTGTCTAAGCTGGGATCCACAGGCATGTTCTGGTAGGCAGGCAGAGTGATGGGGGGGTGGGTGTGCAGCTATGTGTCTGCATGTGTGTGCACAGAAGGTGCATGGAGACAGGGGCTTGGGTGCAAACATCTCGGCATGAGGAGATTTGCTGTTGCTGAAACATGTTTGAACTGTAAATGGAAACTGTCAGCTCAGGTGTTTGGTAGGAAAAGTGCAGATCTAACCATCCACTGGGGACAGGGAAATGTCAACACAGCTCCTCCCCCCACCAAGCATGATGCTGAGTGGTCTCTGCTAAACCCTTCAGCACTCATCTGACCCACCCTGGCCTCCTCCTGATGCATCCCAGCAGCCAGCAGCAGCCCCAGCAAGCCACTGCAGAGCTGCTGGGCCATGCACAGCCCCTGCTGCCCTTTCTTCACAGCCTCCCCTGGGCCAGAGAAAATGGCCTGCAGGCAGGAAAATTCCCTCCCAGGCCCTCTAATCCCTTTATGGTGTTTGTGGCGGGCTCCCCCGTGCCGACCCTGCTCTTTGCCTTCCCTCTAATCTCTCTGTCAAACACTTGGGGCAGGAGGCAAACCACTGTGGGTTCTTCAGACCTGAACTGGGAGAGGAACTGCTCTCACCTGGGGCTCCCCAGCCCAGGGCTCAGGGAGATGCTGCTGGGGTTTAACCACCTCAGTTCTGAGCAGCATCCTGAATCCTGGAGGAGAATTTGGAGTACAACCCAAACCTGGCATCCCAAAGTCTCTGCTTTCAAGAGAGGTGATTCTGCCACTCTTTCCCACCTGGAGTGCTGTGCCCAGCCATAGGGTCCCCAGCACAAGGAGATAGACCTGCTGGAGTATGGCCATGAGGATGAGCAGAGGGCTGGAGAACCTCTGAGTACAGGCTGAGAGAGTGGAGGCTGTTCAGCCTGGAGAAAAGAAAGCTCTGGGAGCCCTTAGAGCTGCACTTCAATGTCTGCAGGGCAGCCACAGGCAGGCTGGGGAGGGACTGATCAGAAGGGCCTGTGGGGATAGGACAAAGGGCAATGGTCTGAAAGTGGAGCAGGGCAGAGGTAGGTTGGACATCAGGAGGAAGTTCTTCTGGTGAAACACTGGAACGGGTTGCTCAGGAAGTTGTGGAGGCTCCATCCCTGGAGACATTCAAGGTCAAACTTGCTGTGGCCCTAGGCAGCCTGATTTAGTTGGAGGTGTCCCTGCTGAGTGCAGGGGGGATGGGCAAGGTGACCTTTGAGGGTCTCTTCCAACCCAAGGCATTCTATGCCCAGGGATGGTTCCTCCCAGGCAGGTGTGTGGAGGGATGTGGCAGGCAAAGCTGAAAGGTGCCCAGCTCCAATTCCCTGCCCTTCTTGGAGCACCACCAGCTTGTAGCTGGGGTGAAGGTGTGAACAGTCACCCCAAGGGGGTGGGTTAGTCCCTGTTTAACCCCTTCTGGGTAAAGCCTGCAGTGTTTCTGAAGGTTTGCAACCTTCACAGGCTTTTGTTGGTCTCTGAAAGCAAAGGTCTTGGGTGTACTCTGGCAAGGCTGGAAAACACTTGGGCTGATAAGGCCTCAAAGTCAGAGAGATAAAACCTGAGGGTATTTAGGTGCTGGCCAGGCCTCCTCAGGAGAGCTCTCTGGGCATTGCTGGCTGCAGGCTGATGGCCACCACCCCAAAAAGGGGCTGGGCAAGGGAGGTTCCTCTCACCCTCTACCCTGCCCTGCTGAGACCACACCTGGAGTACTGTGTCCAATTTTGGGCTTCCAAGTTCAAGAGAGACAGAGACCTGCTGGAGAGAGTCCAAGGGAGCACCAGGAGGATGATCTGGAGACTTGAGCATCTCCCCTGTGAAGAGAGACTGAGAGCCCTGGGGCTGTTTGGTCTGGAGAAGGCCAAGAGGGATCTGATCAATGTCTATCAATAGCTGAGGGGTGGGGGGCAAGGGGAGGGGGCCAAGCTCTTTTCAGCAGTGTGTAGTGATAAGCCAAGGAGCAATGGATACAAACTGGAACAGGGCAGGTTCCACCTCAACATGAGGAGAAACTTCTTTGCAGTGAGAGTGACAGAGCCCTGGAGCAGGCTGCCCAGGGGGGTTGTGGAGTCTCCTTCTCTGGAGCCTTTCCAAACCCACCTGGATGCATTCCTGTGCAGACTGCCCTGGGGGATCCTGCTTTTGGCGGGGGGGGGGGGGGGGGGGGGGGGTGTGACTCAGTGATCTCTGGAGGTCCTTTCCAACCATTCTGTGATTCTGTGAACAGCCCTGCCACATCCTGCAGCAGGATGGCATCTCAGCCACCCTGGTGAAGGCAATGGTTTGCTCTGTGCTGTGGCAATAAAGCACAATCAGCTTCTCTTCCTTCCGTCCTTATCTCGAGGACCTGCTCTGTGCCGCGCCGCAGCTCGGAGCACTCCTCAGCAAAGTCCTCTGCAGATCTAATCTGTGACCTTCTAGTTCTGCAAGGACAGCCCTGCTCCCTTCCTGCCTTCATCTCCTCTGGCCACCTGACCTTGGGCCAGTCACTGATTCCCTGGGCCGGGTGCCTCATGGTGGTTAATATTTACTGTACCTGGCGGGGAGGGGAGCGGGCAGGAGCCTGCTGAGTGCTCAGGGCAAAAACATGATTGAAGAGGCTGAAGGATCCAGGTGTGACTTGTGCGTGGTGCTGCTGCTGTAAGGTAGAGCTGATGCCACAGCCAAAGCTGTGCTGAGGTCAGATTTCATCCTGGGCAAAACCCAGCGGGCAGGTGCCCAGCTCTGCATGGCAGAAATACTTCCTGCTGCCGACTAAAATGCCCTTTGGCATGAAGTAATGGAGTGTGGTGCCTTGGTCGTGGTGCTTGGGCAGGGAGGGCACCCCAGGCATGCACCCACGGGCTGGTGTCACCCCTGCCACCCCTAAGCAGCAGTAAACAGAGGGTGTTTGCCCTGCTGGGGCCGGCTGGGCTTTGACCAGGTGAGGGATTATCGGTGTTTATTCTGTCTTCCCCTTGTGGCTATTTTGGTGCTCAGCGGTTCCAGCCGTTCAAAGAGGAGCAGGTGAGTACTAACACAGCCTGAGTCTGGGGTTGTTTCTCCACGGTCTTAAGCCCACTCCTGCTTTGGGATGTTTCTTCAGAGCTGGGCACATCCAGGAGGGAAGCTGGGAATAAAAGGAGGCTCTCCCATACCCAGCTGACTCAGAAGGGTGCAGGAACTTGGCTGAACCTTAGCATCTCACCTGAACTTTAGCATCTCACCTGAACGTGCCATTGCTGGTCCTGCTGTCTGCTGTGAAGGATGTGATACAGCAGGCTCTGCAGAGGTGCTCACTTCTTCCTGGGCTGGGTTTGTGATGATTCCCAAGGGCTGCAGGTCCATCTCTGTCCTCCCTGCTTTCCATGAAAGCTCAGCACCAGCCCCAGGAACAGGGCTCTAATTGAAGAAATCCCTGCTCACTGGAGGGGGAGGTTGGACTAGATGACCTTTAAATGTCCCTTCCAACCCGAATCACTCCATGATTCTATGGTCCCAGGGGCTCCAGTTCCCTGAGCAGGACAGAGGTGGGTGCAGAGATGAGGGCCAAGGAACTCAGCAGAGCTGTGGACACCGCCGTGGCTCGTGCTGGCTCAGCGCCTGTTGCAACACCTCCGGGAAGTGCTGCTGCTGGGTTGCACACCCAGGGGCTTCCTCCTGTGCTGCCTCCCTGCTTGGGACAAATTCCAACCAGGAATGAGGAAATGCTGAGCTTTGCAACCACATTCATGGATGTGTCCCTAAAACACCTCAGAGAGGCAGGTGTCTGCCTTCAAGCTGCACCCTGGCTTCAGCTACAGGAGACCATGTTTGTCACCTGGGCAGCATCAAGGAGATGGGTGACACTAGGACTAGGACTGGGTCTAGGACTGGGACTAGAACTAGGACTAGGACTAGGGGGAATGGATCCAAACTACAAGAGTAGAGGAGGGGAGAATTAGATTAGGTGCTGGAAAGAAGTTCTTCCCCATGAGGGTGGTGAGAGACCGGCACAAGTTGCCCAGGGAGGTGGTGGAAGCCTCATCCCTGGAGGTTGTTAAGGCCAGGCTGGATGTGGTTGTGAGCAACCTGCTGTAGTATGAGGTGTCCCTGGCCATGGCAGGGGGGTTGGAACTGGCTGAGCCTTGAGGTCCCTTCCAGCCCTGACAATTCAGTGATTCTATGACACAGTGGAGACCTGAGTACGCTGCCAGTGCCGTTGTGGGGAACCTCGAGCACATTCCTGGGTGCTAAAGTCCTTTGGAGGAGCTCTGCTCGGGGCAGCACCCATGGTCAGTGGCGTGGGTGACGTCCAGGCTGCCCACAGCCTGCTGCCGTTGATGTCACCACCCGGGGATCAGAATTGCTAATTAGGTTTTGCTTCTCTCTCTCTGCCAATCTCATTTCCTGGTTCTTGTGCAATCATGGATGCTTTCGGGTTTCTTCCTGGTTGTTGATCCACCTGTGGGACCAAAACACCTTCAGAGGAAAAGCAGAGCTGGGGGGTTGGGGTCAGTGCCCAGCAAGGAGGTGTTGAGTGGGGAACAGTTTGAAGGTCTGCACCCAGCGAGGTGTCCAGGGCTGGGGTATCAACCAGAAGGAGGATTTTTTTAGCTGCTCTGGTGCAGATGTTCTATTGTTCTGCTGAAAAACATTCCCGGGGGTGAGTCAGACAGCCCAAGGCACGAGACTGCCTTAAGGACCCAGGGAATTAGCAAAACAATGGTTTGAAACAGGAGCTGGGCAGGTTTAGACTGGACAGTAGGAAGGAGTTCTTTACTGTGAGGGTGGTGAGACACTGGAACAGGTTGCCCAGAGAAGCTGTGGATGCTTCATACAATCATGGAATTGTCAGGGCTGGAAGGGACCTCAAGGCTCAGCCAGTTCCAACCCCCCTGACATGGCCAGGGACACCTCACACTACAGCAGGTTGCTCACAGCCACATCCAGCCTGGCTGCAAACACCTCCAGGGATGAAGCTTCCACCACCTCCCTGGGCAGCCTGTGCCAGGCTCTCACCACCCTCATGGGGAAGAACTTCTTCCTAACATCCAACCTGAATCTCCCCATTTCTGGTTTTGCTCCATTCCCTCCAGACCTATCACTATGGGGAACCATCCCTGGAAGTGTTTAAGGCCAGGCTGGATAAGGCTCTGAGCAAAACCTGTTCTAGTGTGAGCTGTCCCTGCCCATGGCAGGGGGGTTGGAACTGGATGGTCTTTAAGTCCCTTCCGACGCAAACCGTTCCATGATTTTATGAAACCCCCAAACTGCTCTGGAGCTTGGTCCTGCTTTACAGCCCTTTCTTCTCTTTTAACACTGCTTAAAACTGAGGCTGGAGAACGGGGAAGCACTGGGCTGCCTGGGCTTGCTGGGGGGTTGTTTGAAACCCTGCCCTCCTCCCAGGAAAACAAAACAAAACAAAACATCAGGAGACAAGGGCCGGGAGGTGCCGGCGCAGGCTGTTTGCTTCTGTGCTGGCACAGCTGCGATCTGGCTACTCAGATGTGAGCCTTGTAACCCAGTGTCTATGGGAAACAGGGAAGGCAGAGGTCTGTTTAATTAATCTAATTGAGACTGGGGCTCGGCTCGACAGCTGGGAATTGCTGCTGTATAGAAACAATCTACTCCGGTTCGCTGCTGCTGGCTGAGGGCTTTTAGCTGCCGGTAAAGCAGAGCGGAGCCACGGCTGCTCCTGCGTGGTTTGGGTTTTAAAGTTGCTTGGCTGAGCTCTGGTGCCTGGAAATTGGGCTGCAGCTCAAGGGTTTGCAGAGGAAGGGGCTGGAGTTGGGGGTGTCAGCATTCTCCCAGGAGCTCACCCCTCGGCCCTCAGCCTTTTGGGCCGTCCAGGTGCACAGGAGGCAAATGCAACCTGGTGGCTGTGAGGGGATGAAGCTGGGCAGGCAGCAGCTGTCCCTGGGGTGTCCAAGACAGGATGCAGGGCCAGGGGTGGTGTTAGGGCTGTCAGGCATCTGGGTGCCCCTGTCTCCAGGGATCTGTTTGCCTGTGTCCCCAGGGATCTGAGTGGCCCTGTCCCTAGGAATCTGTTTGCCTGTGTCCCCAGGGATCTGAGTGCTTGTGTCCCTAGCAATCTGAGTGCTCCTGTCCCCAGGGTTCTGGTTGCCCATGGCCCCAGGGATCTAGTTGCCTGTATCCCTAGAGATCTGGTTGCCTATGTCCCCAGGCATCTGTGTGCCTCTGCCCTTAGGGTTCTTACTGCCCCTGTTCCCAGACATCTGGATACCCTGTCCCAGGGCATCTCACTGCTCATGTCCCCAAGGCCAACCACCTAGCCCAATCTATTCCCAGGCATCACACCTCTACAGGGTCCCAGTTTGGATTTTGGGGGATCCAGGGGGAGGAGGCCATGCCAGCCTCACCAGCTCCACACCCCACAGCACCAGAGCAGGTCTGGGGTCAAAACACTCACTCATGTGTAAGAAGGCAACTCTGCAAAAGCCAAGTGCCAAGAGAGAGGACACCTGCAGCATGGGGGATGGAGGTGATAAATCATGTTTTCAATTGTGGAATCATTTTGGTTGGAAAAGACCTTCAAGATCATCAAGTCCAACCATTAACCCAGTACTGCCAGGTCACCACTAACCCATGGCCCTCAGCAGCACATCGACACAGCTTTAAACCCATTCACTGATGGAGACTCCACCTCTGCCTGAGGCAGCCTGCTCCAGGGCTTGACAATGCTTTTGGGGAAGAAATTGCTCCTGAAGTCCAACCTAAACCCCCCCTGGTTCAATTTCAGGCGATTTCCTCTCCTTCTCCAACCTGATACTAGAGAGAAGAGACCAACCCCCACCTCACTGCAACCTCCTTTCAGGTTGCTGTAGAGAGTGAAGAAGTCTCCCCTCAGCCTCCTTTTCTCCAGGATGAACAAACCTCAGCTGCTCCTCCCCAGCCCTGTTCTCCAGACCCTTCCCCAGCTTCATTGCCCTTCTCTGGGCATGCTCCAGCTTTTCAGTGTCCTTCTTCTACTGAGGGCCCCAAAACCGAACCCAGTATTCGAGGTGCGGCCACACCATTGCTGAGCACAGGGGCACAACCACTGCCCTGGCCCCGCTGTTCACACCATTGCTGATCCAAGCCAGGATGCTGGTGGCCTCTTGGCCACAGGGCACACAGCGGCCCCTGCCCAGCCGGCGATGCCCAGTCCCTGCTATCTGCCCATCCCAAGCCGTTCTCTCTCCAGTCACCAGCGGCAGTCAATGAGGAGATGTCTCAGCCGTGTGCCGCTCACCCTTCCCACCCGGGCCCAGCCCCGCCAGCCCTTCCCCGCCGCTGCTGCCGGGGCGGGGGCGGAGCGCGGCGCCGCCGGGGCCGCCCCGGGGCGGGCGCGGGCTGCTATAAAGTGCGGCGGGAGCGGGCGCGGGGCTCGTTGGGGCCGGTGAGCGGTGGGAGCGCGGGTTCGAGTCCCGCAGTGGAAGGTCCGCGGTGGGGTCAGAGTAGCCGGGGGTGGGCGGTGGTGTGTGTTTGGGGACAGACGTTTTGCGGGGGAGGGGTGGTTTTGAGGGAGGGGTGTTTTGGGAGGAGGTATTTTGGGGAGGAGGTTGTTTGTAGCTGAATGGGGCCGAAGGGGCTAAGGATGCTGACCTGCGGGCTCTGGCAGGGCCGTCGCCATGTCGGTGTCGCACAGCTCCAGGCTGAACAAGCTGGTGCGGGAGCAGTACATGAAGCTGCCCCAGGACGGGCTGGTGCAGGTCACCTACGTCTGGATCGATGGCAGCGGCGAGGGTGTGCGCTGCAAGACCAGGACCCTCGATAAGGAGCCCAAGAGCATCGAAGGTAACGCCAGAGCTTCACCCCGCAGACGGTGGGTGGCATGGTGCTGGGGCCCCAGCATGGCTGGAGAGAAGCTGTGGGGTACTTTGGGTGGTGGGGGTTGGGGCTTCTCTTCCTGCTGGTGTGACACCGGCCGCGGTTGTCTCGCAGGCTCTATGCGGCGGCAGGTAAATATCTGTCCCGCATCGCTGCGGTTTGCTTAATCCCTAAGCTCTGTCTGTAAACATCTGTCATTAGTGCTGGGTGGAGAGGGCAGGAGAGGAGGAGATCCTCGCCCCTTTCCGCTGGGCAAACAGGCACGGAGAAGTGTTGGCATCCGGATGGGGTTTGGCAGAGGGAGCTGAAGTGGTCAGGGCCGATCCTGCCTGTGGCCCGATGGTGCTGAGGGGGTGAGCACACCGAACTCCAGGGAGAGGCAAGAAAACCTTTGTGGCCATCATCCCAAGGCACTTGGTGCCCTCTGGGTACTCCATCCTAGGTCTGAGCCACTGACACCTACCACAGTCCATATGAGAGAGACATTTCCCCACTCCTGCTACTTTCTCTGTCCCCTGATGCCTTGCAGACGTCCCTGAGTGGAATTTCGATGGCTCCAGCACGGCACAGGCTGAGGGCTCCAACAGTGACATGTTCCTGGTGCCAGTCCGCATGTTCAGGGACCCTTTTTGTCTGGACCCCAACAAGCTGGTGCTCTGCGAAGTGCTGAAGTACAACAGGAAACCTGCAGGTGAGCAGCTCCAGCACCCAGTCCCCAGCTCCCAGGGGCTGCCCCCTCGGTATTTAGGGTACCATCTCTCCAAGGAGCTGCTCGCTCTGAGCCGCTGGCACTGGGGAGCGCCTGGCCCGAGGCTCCAGGATTCAAGCAGTGCTGGTGGATGTTGCTTGCAGGAACCTGTTCTAGTGGTGCAGGGCGAGGTGCAGAGACGTGGAGCAAGCAGCCCTTGCCAACTCGAGTGTGCCGAAGGCAGCACCTGGGTTCCGAGCCTCGGCACGCCCAGCCCCCAGGGCTTGCCATGGGGGATCCGGAGCTGGAAGTGGCAGCAAGGTTTAACGTGCCGGGTCATGGCTGCTCTCCTCGCTGATGGGTGGCTGCAGAAAAGGAGGGAGAAGGTGCTGCTGTGGCGTGGGCTGGCTCGGGGTGACCTTCTGCAAGCGACTCCGGAGCGAGCTGGCGCTTGGCCTTATCGCTGCAGGCAGAAGGCTGTGGTCCCGCTGTCTGTCCAGTCTGTCTGATAAAGCCACAGACAGAGGAGGGGGAGCTGGTCTGCAGGAACTCTGCCGGGCTCTTTGCCGGCCAAGAGCCGGTGATTTGCCGGAAAAGTGGAGCCACGTCCCTGCAGGGGGTGTGGGGGGAGGGGGACGGCATCCGCAGGGTCATGAGCACATCTGCTGCGAGAGGAGAGGCTGCGGGCAGCGATGGTGAAAGACGGAGCTGGTTCCTCTTTAGACAGTGTCATGCCTTTTGTGGGGGGAGAGTCTGGGCTTGGATTCCTGCTCAGCAGCTCCTCTACCAGAGCGATTTGTAATGAGAGTCCCTGGCCCGGGAGCTCCTGGGGCTGGAGCTGGGACACAGAGCTCAGCCTGGAGCCCCGTGGACAAGAGGGGTGGACCCTCCAGCTCTGCCCAGGGTGGGAACATCCATGGATGTTAAGGGCTCTGTTGGGGAACTGCCTTCCCCACTTTTCCTGTTGCAAGGGAGATGTCACTGCCCCTCTCCAGTCCCAGGAGCTGCTCTGGGGTGCTTTATTGTGATCCAAAAGCAAAATTTGCAGCCCAGAGGCTGCTGGTCCTTGTGACAACAGTTTTGCAGCTCTTTTGGCCTGCTGTTGCAGTCCAGGTTCTCATTCCCCTTGCCTCACATGTTGTCCCATGATAGAAGGGTCCTCTATCTGCCTGGCAAAGCCCCCATTGCCCTGAGCACCATGAAGGACCAAGTCAGGGCCAGCTGGGATGCAAACCAAACCATGGGCCTGGAGAAAGATGAGGATAATTAAGCTGAGGCTCATAGAAAGAGGAGGGGGGTGAAGTAGTGATGGAAAATGTATAGACCCTGTTTCCAGATCTGCTGGATGCCTCTAGGACAGGGCTGGGCAATGGCTCCTGGTGTCTGTGTGTAAGAGGAGGATGGCCATTTACCATCAGTGGAGGTTTGGGTAGGAGGCCAATTAAACCTCCATGGCCTGATGCTATGGTGATGGAATAGCTCTGCAAGGAGGAAACTGTTGTGCAGGGAGCACTGCAGGAAGAGAGAATTCTCTCTCCAGTTTACTTAAGGCTTCTGTAGCAAGCACTTGGCAGAGGTGGAGCCTTGAGCTCTGACTGGGATGGATCAGAGGATGGTGGATGCCTGCCCATAACGTGGCTCTAACCTGGACCTCTTTGCTCCCAGAGACCAACCTGAGACACACATGCAAGAAGGTCATGGACTTGGTTAAGGACAGCCACCCCTGGTTTGGGATGGAGCAGGAGTACACTCTACTGGGCATCAACGGCCACCCCTACGGCTGGCCTGACAACGGCTTTCCCGGCCCACAGGGTGAGTGCTCCCTCCCTTCCCCAGCCCAGGTTCTCCCCTCAGCTCCCACCCTGCTGCCTGTAGGGTGCCACTCACCTAATGCAAAGCCTGCTCCCCAGCCTCGAGTGCAGCTTTCCCATCGTGGCTGCCGCCAGGCAGGAGCTAGGATGAGGCTGGGAGCTGTTTGTTGACAGCACTGGTGCCCCGTGGCTCACAGGAGCTGGCACTGCCACCCCCACCAGACCTTGGCTGCACAAACAGCTCAGCTGCTTGACTTGTTTGGCAAGAGCTGGAGAAACCTCCTCCTCATGGCTGTTTGGAAAGGTTCAGCACATTGTGCCCTCCTGCAGCAGGGAGTGAGCCCCAAGCGCCTTCTGCTGCCTCCTGGGAGAGGGCCAGGGGTTTCCCAACCGGACTGCATCAGCCTTTGGTGGGGAGCAGAGCTTTCAACATCTCCCTTCCCCGAGGCAAGGAGCAGATCTTCCTCTGACCTGCCTGAATGAGGAAGAGCTGTGTAAAGCCTCAGTGAGCTGAATTTCCTGGCCATGAACAATGCCAACTTGTCAGAGCAATCTTGGATGCTTGATGTGCTCCGAGGGTCAGCGAGGTGCCTGAGGGCAGAGCAAGCCAACCTCTCCTTATCTCCTGGCCACCTCCCAGCTGATGTGTTACAAGTCCTGTTTAACTGCCTAGATAAGGCTGAGGTTCCACAGCTGAACTGCTGCTCATGCTGCTGGTCCTGGAGCAGGGGTTGATGGATTTGATGCCTCATGGAATTAAATGGTGTTACACTCCCATAAATCCTCTGCAGGTGTTGGCTGGCAGATGGCAGGGGTGGAATTATGCTGCAGTGCTGTCATTGCTCCCAAAAGCTTTACTCCTCTTTCCTTTCCAGGCCCCTATTACTGTGGGGTTGGAGCAGACAAGGTGTACGGGCGTGACATCGTGGAGTCCCACTACAAGGCCTGTCTCTATGCAGGGGTGAAGATCTGTGGCACCAATGCAGAGGTGATGCCCTCCCAGGTATGTGTGGACAGCTCCTGTTTCACTGATGGGTGTGAGTCACCACGAGGCTGGAACAAGCCAGCACCTCCAGGATGCCAAATCCAGGCACTCCTTACAGTTCATCTCAGTGGGAGCAGTGGCACTGCTAGGAGGCCAATGTGCAAGGTTGGAGAGCAGGGCTGGTGAGGAGCAGCTGAGGGAACTGGGCTGGTTTGGTCTGGAGAAAAGGAGCCTGAGGGGAGATTTCACTGCTCTCTACAGCTCCCTGAAAGGAGGCCATTGTGAGCTGGGTGTTGCTCTCTTCTCCCAAGTAACAAGTGATAGGACAAGAGGGAGTGGCCTCGGCTTGAGATTGGGTGGTAGGAAAATTTTTTGTCCCTGATAGGGTTATCAGATGCTAGAACAGGCTGCCCAGGAAGGTGGTGCAGTCTCCATCCCTGGAGGTGTTTAAAAGCCCTTTGGTTGTGGTGCTTGGGAATATGGCTCAGTGGTGGACTTGGTAGAGTAGGGTTAACAGCTGGACTCAATCCTGAAGCTCTCTTCCAACCTAAACTGTTCTGTGACTCCCAGTGTGAGAATCCCTGCTCTTTGGGGCAGGAAAAGTGAAATCACAGATGAGGCAAACTGAAGGAGAGCTCCTTGCAGAGCTGAGCCTGATCTCTGGCAGCCATGTGGAGCTGGATGCTCTCCTGCACTGTCCTCCCTCCACAGAGCAGGGTACAGGAGACAGCATGAGCCAGGGAGCAGCATGTGGAGTGTTGGGTGCCTGTCCTCTGCCCCTCTACCCCAGAAGCTGGGAAGCTGAGTGGGACATGGCTTTGGGGAGTAGCTGGGGAGGGGGGGATTTGGGTTTGTTCAGGAGTTAGCTGAAGGCAGCCCCTGATTGCATTAGTGAGTGGCCAGACTGGCTGGCAGCAGCTTGGCCCCGCAGCCATGAGTGGCTGGCTCCCTATTGCTGATGTGGCAGTGATAAGCAGGGGGCTTATCTGCAGGGTGGTTGAGGGCAGGGCTTTTAACGACCCTGCTGTTTGCCATGGCTTTTCTAGGGTCCTTCCTGGTGACTTTCTGCATCCTGGGCTCAGGCTCAGCCAAGCTGTGCCACCAGCCATTGAATGTGTCACGCTCCGCTTAGTCACTGGGGGTGGCACAACCCTGGCTCCAGCCAGGGAAGGAACAATCCAGGCTCCTTGTTTGTCTCCTGCCTTGTTTGCAGTGTGGGTTGGGGAGTCAGTATTCAGCCTGGAGAAGAGAGGGCCCCAGGGAGATCTTAGTGTTTCTTTAGTACCTGAAGGGGCTCCAGGAGAGCTGGGGATGGGCTTTTGACAGGGGCTGGGGGTGACAGGACAAGGGACAATGGCTTTGAGCTGGGAGAAAGGAGACTGAGTCTGGAGAGGAGAAGAAATTGTTGAGAGTGAGGCTGGGGAGACACTGGAACAGGTTGCCCAGGAAGGCTGTGGATGTCACCTTCCTGGGGGTGTTCAAGGCCATGTTGGATGAGGCCCTGAGCAAGCTGGGCTGGTGGGAGGTGTCCCTGCCCATGGCAGGGGGTTGGAACTGGATGATCTTTGGGGTGCCTTCCAGCCCAACCCATTCTATGATTCTATACAGGATCCTCCACACCAGCAGGCCCAGCACCATCCTTTAAGGCAGGTGTGGTGCTTGCTTACCTCAGTTTGGGTTAAACCCCCTCTGATCTGCTCGATTTGGTCACAAGCAGTTCATTCCCATTTATCTTCCCTGGAGGGGTTCAAGAGGGGATTGGATGTGGCACTTGGTGCCATGGTCTAGTCATGAGGTCTGTGGTGACAGGTTGGACTTGATGATCCCTGAGGTCTCTTCCAACCTTAGCTACACTGTGATACTGTGATCTTCACATGCCAAAGCTCTCCTGTCACTTAACTTGGATGCTCCTCTCCTCTCTTGATGGTTCCCAAGGGACAAAGCTCAGCCATGCCCCAGGCTGGCAGCCCTCACTGCGGGGTGGCTGGGGACACACAAACCTGCCCATCCTCACTGCTGCATCCTCTTCTCCTTTCCAGTGGGAATTCCAGGTGGGGCCATGTGAAGGCATCGAGATGGGAGACCACCTGTGGATGGCTCGGTTCATCCTCCACCGCGTCTGCGAGGACTTTGGGGTCGTGGCTACTCTGGACCCCAAACCTATGACTGGCAACTGGAACGGCGCTGGGTGCCACACCAACTACAGCACCGAGGAGATGCGGAGAGAAGGAGGCCTCAAGTGAGTCCAGGCAGCTGCTCCTGAGGGGCTTGGGGTGTCCTTGGCCATGTGGTAGTTCCCTGTGCCTGGGGGGTGAGGTGTGCATCCCCGCCCCCTGTGCCTGGGGGTGTGTGTGTACATCCCTGTGCCCGTGCCTGGGCGGGGGGTGTGTGTGTGCATCCCCACCCCTTGTGCCTGGGGGTGTGTGTGTACATCCCTGTGCCCGTGCCTGGGGGGGGTAGGGGGTGTGTGCATCCCCAGCCCCTGTGCCCGTGCCTGGGGGGCAGTGTGTGTACCCCCAGCCCCTGTGCCTGGGGAGGGGGTGTGTGTGCATCCCCACCCCCTGTGCCCATGCCTGGGGGTGTGTGGGGTGTGTGCATCCTCAGCCCCTGTGCCTGGGGTGTGTGTGTGTGTAACACCTCCCCCCCTGTGCCCATGCCTGGGGGTGTGTGTGTGTGTGTAACACCTCCCCCCCTGTGCCCATGCCTGGGGGTGTGTGTGTGTGTAACACCTCCACCCCCTGTGCCCGTGCCTGGTGGGGGCAGTGTGTGCACCCCCAGCCCCTGTGTGTGTGCATCCTCAGCCCCTGTGCCCCTGCCTGGGGGGTGTGTGTGTGTGTAACACCTCCACCCCCTGTGCCTGGGGTGTGTGCATCCCTACCCCTGTGCCCGGGGATGTGTGTCACCCTGTGCCCTTCACCTGTGGTTTCACCAGGCAGGGTTGGGGCTGCCCCACCTCAGTTTAGTTTGAAAGCAGCAGGTTTGGGAGAGCATCCCCTGGGCCGTTGTCCCTGCACAGAGGGAGAGGGTGTCGGGGGGTGCCTTTTGGGGTGGAACACCTTCCACCTCTACTCCCCCGGCCCAGAGGGACCTGCGGGCAAACCCGAGCCGCCCTCCTCTGCCCGCAGGCACATCGAAGCTGCCATCGAGAAGCTGAGCCGGCGCCACGACTACCACATCTGCGTGTACGACCCGCGGGGCGGCAGGGACAACTCGCGGCGCCTCACCGGCCACCACGAGACCTCCAACATCTTCGAGTTCTCGGCGGGGGTGGCCAACCGCGGCGCCAGCATCCGCATCCCGCGCCAGGTCGGCCAGGACGGCTGCGGCTACTTCGAGGACCGGCGGCCGGCCGCCAACTGCGACCCTTACGCCGTCACCGAGGCCATCATGAGGACCACGGTGCTGAACGAGACCGGGGTGGAGACCAAGGACTACGCTGCCCGCTGAGCGCCCCTCCCCGGGGGGGGGTCGGGTGGAGGTTTTTGTTTCTACACTGAGCCTCTCCCGTGGGATTTTTGTGCCTCGGCTGCCAGCTCAGACTCTTTAGGAACCTGGCTTCTGCTGTTGTGAAACGTGGCCTTAGAATATCTATAAATATCTATATTTGATAGCCAGAGGGAAGGCCTCCATCTGTTTGGTGTTTTTTCCTCAGCCATTGTTGTTTTGGGTTTGGTTTTGGTTTGTTTGCTTTTTTGCCCCCTGGTTGTAGGTTGTATGAGGGGAGGTTGGTTTGGTTTTGCCCCCTGGTTGTAGGTTGTATGAGGGGAGGTTGGTTTGGTTTTGCCCCCTGGTTGTAGGTTGTATGAGGGGAGGCTGGTTTGGTTTTGCCCCCTGGTTGTAGGTTGTATGAGGGGAGGTTGGTTTGGTTTTGCCCCCTGGTTTTAGGCTGTGTATGAGGGGAGGTTGGTTTGGTTTTGCCCCCTGGTTTTAGGTTGTATGAGGGGAGGTTGGTTTGGTTTTGCCCCCTGGTTTTAGGTTGTATGAGGGGAGATTGGTTTGGTTTTGCCCCCCTGGTTTTAGGTTGTATGAGGGGAGGTTGGTTTGGTTTGTTCTGGTTTTTGGTTTGTTGTTTTGGGTTGTTTTTTTTTAACCCTTGGATGGCATCTCCTTCCTGATGGACTTTACACTGTGATGTACATAGATTCCCTATGTGGAAGGCTGCTGCAGCTGCTGCTGTTTGCACCTAGGGGAGGGTGGGTGCCTTTATTTCCATCTCTCTGTTGCAAGGAAGTGATAATAAATGTCCAGGCTGCGTGGCAGCTGGGTAATGCTGCCCTGGAGGTGCTCCTCTGTGTAGGTCCTACAGCTCTGTGGAGGATTTAATGTGGCTCTTGCTGGTGGGTTGCAGCCATCAAACAGCCTGCAGCAGCCCTGGAGGAGTGGAGATTCATAGAATGGTTTGGGTTGGAAGGGACCTCAGTAGTCATCCAGTTCCAAGTACTCTGCCACCTCCCACCAGCCCAGGTTGCTCAAGGCCTCATCCAACCTGGCCTTGAACACCTCCAGGCAGGAGGCAGCCACAGCCTCCCTGGGCAGCCTGTGCCAGAGTCTCCCCAGCCTCTCTCTCAAGGATTTCTTCCTCATTTCTAGTTTCAATCTCCCCTCTCCCAGCTCAAAGCCATTGCCTCTTGTCTTATCTCTACAAGCCCTTGTAAAATGTCTCCCTAGCTTTCTTGTAACCCACTTCAGATGCTGGAAGGCCACCCTAAGGTCTCCCTGGAGCCTTCTCCAGGCTGAACAGCCTCAACTCTGCCCATCCTCTCCAGCCCTCCAATCACCTTTGTGGCCTCTTCTGGAGCCCCTCCAACAGTTCCATGTCCTCCTCCTGCTGGGAGCACCAGAACTGGATGCAGCACTCCAGGTGGGGCCTCATGAGAGCAGAGCAGAGGGGAAGAATCACCTCATTCATCTCGGGGCAGGTGCCTGGGGCTGCCTTGCCTGGTTTGCTGGTGGCCCAGAGGCCATCTCCTTCCATCGTGATCCCCTGCAAGGCAAACAGAGCGGCAGAGGCTGAGCAAACAGCCGCGGGGGCAGCAGCTGGCGGTGTTTACACAGGGTGTGTGCTGATGACTCGGCAAAGAGCCCTGCTGGGCACAGCCAGCAGCAGCCTCCCCTCCAGGGACATCCTCGGGGGAGGGAGGGGAGCCCCTCTGCGCAGGGACATCCCCTGCTGCACCTCTGGGCCACGCCACGGCAGGGATGTGGAGCAGCTCCTGGGGCTGGAATCTCTTTCCAAGGTGGAGGGAGGGTTATAGATTTTATTCACAGCATGAAACTCCCAGGCAGGGCATTGCCAGGTGGGTGTGGTGTGAACACCTCCTTGCTCTCTACATTGTTTGAGCCTCTTGGCTCCTGGCTCCACGAAGGACATTGAGGTGCTGGAGGATGTCCAGAGAATAAAACTGGGGGAGGGCCTGGAGAACAGAGCTGGGGAGGAGCAGCTGAGAGACCTGAGGGTGTTTAGCCTGGAGAAGAGGATGCTGAGGGGAGACCTCTTTGCTCTTTACAGCTCCCTGAAAGGAGGCTGCAGTGAGGTGGGGCTGGTCTCTTCTCCCTAGTACTATCTGAGAGGAAATGGCCTGGAATTGTGCCAGGGAAAGGTTAGGTTGAAGATCAGGAAAGATTTCCTTGCAGCAAGAGTGGTCAGGGATTGGCACAGGCTGCCCAGGGAGGTGGTGGAGTCCCCAGTCCTGGAGGTGTTCCCTGGCCTGCATCAGGAACAGTGTGGCCAGCAGGAGCAGGGAAGTCCTTGTGCCCTGTACTCTGCTTTGGTTAGGCTACACCTTGAGTCCTGTGTCCAGTGCTGGGCCCCTCAGTTTAAGAAGGACATTGAGAGACTTGAAGGTGTCCAGAGAAGGGCAACAAGGCTGGGGAGGGGTCTGGAGCACAGCCCTGTGAGGAGAGGCTGAGGGAGCTGGGGTTGCTTAGCCTGGAGAAGAGGAGACTCAGGGGTGACCTCATTGCCCTCTACAACTACCTGAGGGGTGGTTGTGGCCGGGAAGGGGTTGGTCTCTTCTGCCAGGCAAGCAACACCAGAACAAGAGGACACAGTCTCAAGTTGTGCCAGGGGAGGTTTAGACTCGAGGTGAGGAGGAAGTTCTTCACCAAGCGAGTCATTTGCCATGGGAATGTGCTGCCCAGGGAGGTGGTGGAGTCCCCATCCCTGGAGGTGTTCAAGAGGAGATTGGATGTGGCACTTGGTGCCATGGTTTAGTCATGGGGTCTGTGTTGATAGGTTGGACTCAGTGATCCTCGAGGCCCTTTCCAACCTCAGTTATACTGTGAGACTGTAATTGTGGCCATGGTGCTTTGGGACATGGTTTAATGGCCATGGTGGGGTTGGGTTTGTGGTTGGACTGGATGACCTTAGAGGTCTTTTCCGTGATTCAGGGGCCAGGCCTTTGGAGTGCCTCCATGCTGAAGCTGTGGTGAGGAGCTGGATGCAAGCACACAGGGGTCAGTTTTCCAGGCCCAGGAACACCCTGAACAGGCAGGTCAGATCCCTGGGAAAGACCTGCAGGATGTGACCCAGTTGCAGTCACCCCCAGGTGGGGTTGCCTAGAGGGAGGGAAGCAGCAGCAGGAGCAGCCAGGGGACATCATGTCCACTCCAGTGCAGCCATGGGGATTATGAAACTGGTTTTGTTTATCTTTGAAGCTGATGCAGGTGAGAAGCTGAGAGGGAGGACCTGAGCTCCCTCCTGAAGGTGATGGTGCTGCCAGCAGAGTGAGGGCAGCAGGAGCTGGGAGGGAGGTGGCTGTGCCCATGTCAGCCAGCCATGAGTCCTCTGTGTCTCTGAGCTGCTGAAGAACAAATGCAGCCCAGTCCCCACCCTGGGAAGGACAAATTCTCCTTCTAGTAAATGCTGTTCAGGATGTTTCATGTTTCCCATCAAAGCCACCCTGCTGTCTTGTTTCCTCTGATGGCTTTCATGGGTAATTTGAGCACTGGGACAGCGGCTGCTGGATGCAGCTGGAAAATCCATAAAGGACTAAATCTGGAGCAGGAAGAGTGATGGTTGTGTCCCCAGCTGAACCAGTGGCTTAGAGTGCCTCAGATTTCCTGGTGTGCTGTGCAGCCCTTCTGAATCTGGGAATTGTGTTTTGGGGAATCCCTGTAGCCAGCATGCAAATATCTTTGGCTGGACACAGCACTGTGCTGCCTCCAACCACTTTGGGCCTGCCCTTGGGTCTCACTGGGTGGAATTTCCCCTCCTGGGTGATTTCTCTTTTACAGAGGACTTTTCTCTTTGGTGGAGGGCAGTGAAGCTCCAGGGAAAATCCCAGGACTTGTAGGCAGGGGCTTTTCCCTGAGCTGGAATCAGCCCTGGTCACCATTCACTGGGGATGCTGCCTGCTGCTCTTCTTGTGGCTGGAACTGCTGCAGCTGTGGACACTTCCATGCTGCCCTTTCATGGAATCAATAAGGTTGGAAAAGACCTCAAAGATCAGCAAGTCCAACCTGTCACCACAGACCTCATGACTACTAAACCATGGCACCAAGTGCCACATCCAATCCCCTCTTGAACACCTCCAGGGATGGGGACTCCACCACCTCCCTGGGCAGCACATTCCCAATGGCTAACAACTCCCTCTGTGAAGAACTTTCTCCTCACCTCCAGCCTAAACCTCCCCTGGCACAGCTTGAGACTGTGTCCTCTTGTTCTGGTGCTGGGTGCCTGGGAGAAGAGACCAACCCCCACCTGGCTCCAACCTCCCTGCAGGGAGTTGGAGAGAGCAAGAAGGTCTCCCCTGAGCCTCCTCTTCTCCAGGCTAAGCATCTTGCTTACACATTTTGAGGTCAAAAGGGGCCAGAAACCATGTCAGGGTTGGGTTTTCTCCTAAAGCAGGAGTGATTCCCACCACCAGGGCCTGCAGCAGGGAAATGAGGACACAGCCAAGGTCCCACTCCCTGTCAGTGCTCTTTTAGAAACAAGACCTTTGTCAGCCATCTCCTGTGGGAGTTTTCCTTCAGCATTGCTGTTTGCTGCTGTCAAAGGAGGCTTCTTGGGTTCAGCCAGTGGAGCAGGTGCTGGGCATGGAGCCAGCCCTTGGGTTGGGGCTCTGGGCTGTGAGGGGGAGATGGTGTCCCTGTCCCCATCTAGGGGTTGGATAGTGCTAGGAGAGGGAGCAGCATCATAGAATCACAGAACAGTTTTGGCTGGAAGAGACCTTTAAGAGCACCAAGTCCAACTGTTAACCCAGCACTGCCAGGTCACCTCTAAACCATAGAATCCAGTTCCAACCCCCTGCCATGGGCAGGGACACCTCACACTACAGCAGGTTGCTCACAGCCACATCCAGCCTGGCCTTCAAAACCTCCAGGGATGAGGCTTCCACCACCTCCCTGGGCAACCTGTGCCAGGCTCTCACCACCCTCGTGGTGGAAAACCACCTCCCTCAGCACCACACCTACAGCTCTTTTCAATCTCTCTGGGAATGGAGACTCCATCACTGCCCTAGGCAGCCTGGTCCAGGGCTTGGTGCTGGGCTGCAAGGGATGGGAGCAGTGCTGGGACCTCACATGGAATCCTCCCCAGTGAGGCTGCTGGGGTACAAGCTGCTGCAGTTTGGGTAATGGTTCTCAAGGGTTTTCCTGATGGAGCATCCCAAGGGCCGTGTGCTGGGGGAGGACAGGTCTGACCCCTTGCAGCCCCTTGCTGGGGTCCTGGCTGGAGCTGTGCTGCATCCTGCAGAGCAGCAGGGTGACAGGTCCCGGGGCTGGGGAGCAGGAGGGTGGCAGGTCCTGGGGCTGGGGAGCAGGAGGGGAGGCAGGTCCCGGGGCTGGGGAGCAGGAGGGGTGGCAGGTCCCGGGGCTGGGGAGCAGGAGGGGTGGCAGGTCCTGGGGCTGGGGAGCAGGAGGATGGCAGGTCCTGGGGCTGGGGAGCAGGAGGGTGGCAGGTCCCGGGGCTGGGGAGCAGGAGGGGTGGCAGGTCCTGGGGCTGGGGAGCAGGAGGGGTGGCAGGTCCCGGGGCTGGGGAGCAGGAGGGGTGGCAGGTCCTGGGGCTGGGGAGCAGGAGGGGTGGCAGGTCCCGGGGCTGGGGAGCAGGAGGGGTGGCAGGTCCTGGGGCTGGGGAGCAGGAGGGGTGGCAGGTCCCGGGGCTGGGGAGCAGGAGGGGGTGGCAGGTCCTGGGGCTGGGGAGCAGGAGGTGGTGGCAGGTCCCGGGGCTGGGGAGCAGGAGGGGTGGCAGGTCCCGGGGCTGGGGAGCAGGAGGGGTGGCAGGTCCCGGGGCTGGGGAGCAGGAGGGGTGGCAGGTCCCGGGGCTGGGGAGCAGGAGGGGTGGCAGGGCCTGGGCCTGGGGAGCAGGAAAGTGGCTGATCCCGGGGCTGGGGAGCAGGAGGATGGCAGGTCCCGGGGCTGGGGAGCAGGAGGGGTGGCAGGTCCCGGGGCTGGGGAGCAGGAGGGGTGGCAGGTCCCGGGGCTGGGGAGCAGGAGGGGTGGCAGGGCCTGGGCCTGGGGAGCAGGAAAGTGGCTGATCCCGGGGCTGGGGAGCAGGAGGATGGCAGGTCCCGGGGCTGGGGAGCAGGAGGGGTGGCAGGTCCCGGGGCTGGGGAGCAGGAGGGGTGGCAGGTCCCGGGGCTGGGGAGCAGGAGGATGGCAGGTCCTGGGGCTGGGGAGCAGTGGGGGTGGCAGGTCCTGGGGAGCAGGAAAGTGGCTGATCCCGGGGCTGGAGAGCCGGAAGGAGGTTTGGGGTCTGGAGTTGCTGCCTGGGGGGTTGCTGCCCTCCTGAGGCACAGCCACACAGAGCGGGACTGTCCTTGGCCCTGCTTGCCCTGGTAGGGAGGTGAAGGTTGGCTAAAGCCTGGTTCCAAAAGAGCGATGTCCAGAAGCCTTTTTTTGTATCTATTTCAGGTCCTGCCCATGCCCACAGCCCAGCCCCTTCCAGGAGCACCCTACCCCCTCGCTGGCTGGACAGATGTCCCCACTCTTACCAGATTTTGCATGTCACAGAACCGTAACTCCTGGACCAGTTTGGGTTGGAAGGGCCTTTGAAGATCACAGTCTCACAGTATTGCTAAGGTTGGAAGAGACCTCGAGGATCATCGAGTCCAACCTGGCACCACAGACCTCATGGCTAAACCATGGCACCAAGTGCCACATCTAATCCCCTCTTGAACACCTCCAGGGATGGAGACTCCACCACCTCCCTGGGCAGCACATCCCAATGACCAACAACTCAGTGAAGAACTTTCTCCTCACCTCCAGCCTAAACCTCCCCTGGCGCAGCTTGAGACTGTGTCCTCTTGTTCTGGTGCTGCTTGCCTGGGAGAAGAGACCAACCCCCACCTGGGTACAACCACCTTTCGGGTAGTTGTAGAGGGCAATGAGGTCACCCCTGAGCCTCCTCTTCTCCAGGCTAAGCAACCCCAGCTCCCTCAGCCTCTCCTCACAGGGCTGTGCTCCAGACCCCTCCCCAGCTTTCTTGCCCTTCTCTGGACACCTTCAAGTCTCTCAATGTCCTTCTTGAACTGAGGAGCCCAGAACTGGACACAGGACTCAAGGTGTGGCCTCAGCAGTGCTGAGCACAGGGCACAAGGACTTCCCTGCTCCTGCTGGCCACGCTGCTCCTGATGCAGGCCAGGATGCCATTGGCCTTCTTGGCCCCCTGGGCACACTGCTGGCAAAGATCATCTGGTCCAAGCCCCCTCCAAAGGCTCCTGCAGCGCAGCAAATAAATCCCCCGCTGGGCTCTTTCCTGGGCGGGCAGGCACCTTGCCGGGAGGTGCCTTACCCCTGGGGACAGCTGTCCCCGGGGCTGCGACCCAGCGGCAGGCTCCAGCAGATGGCTCCAGTGGGCTGCCGAGCTGGGACCCGGCGCCAGGCTTCCGCTGCGCTGCCTCCCCGCAGCGCCGAGCGCCCCAGCCAGGCAGGCAGCGCGGAGGGGCGCAGCCAGGGTGGGCCAGGGTTAGGAGCACCCCTCGGCAGGGAGCAGCGACGTGGGAGCTGGCAGGTTGCTCTGTCTTCAGGCCTCTTTTTGTCACTGTAAATTCCAGCGCTTGGAATTCAGTCCAGGCCTTCAGGATTAATTCCTTCCCTCGTTCCCCGCCCCCCCCCCCCCCCCCCCCCCAATCCTCTTCTAAAGAGGACATTCGAATCCCCATTCTGGTGCTAACAATGGCATTAGCCAAAGCTGCTGGCCACAAGTGGGAAGCTCTGGGGAGAATAAAGACCTCAACTCAAATGTCAATAATAAC
The DNA here is from genome assembly GCF_026170545.1 of Melanerpes formicivorus. Lineage (NCBI taxonomy): Eukaryota > Metazoa > Chordata > Aves > Piciformes > Picidae > Melanerpes > Melanerpes formicivorus. The sequence goes on from NW_027142429.1 coordinate 2,855,219, forward strand.
TTCTTTTATCCCTTCCCTGTCTTCCAGCCTGCACAATCTGCTTGGCTCTCTCTAGCTTAATGAGCATTAAAATGTTTTCACATTAGACCTATGGAAAATTCCATTTATTTCTTTGCTCCCCTCCTCAGAAGCTCAGTCTGGCCTTTAAAGGCCAGTCCTCATATTTGGGTTTTGTATAAAAGCCTCTTTGATCTCAAAGGCTCTCAGCTCATCCAGAGATGCAGCTCCATGACCAGCACCTCACTGCTCCTGCTGCTGAAATGCAGCCACAGCTGGAGGGCACAGGGGGCATGGAGTGGTGCTGGACACGCCAGGAGAAGAGTCAGGGGGAGGTTTAGTCTCAAAGTCCTTAGTCCTGGCCCCCCACTAGCCCCATGTGGCTCTCCTGGATTGCTCACCCAGTGAGCATGGCTGGCAGTGGTCAAAGAATAGAATTGTTTAGGTTGGAAGAGGCCTTTAAGATCATTGAGTCCAACCTTTAACCCAGCACTGCCAGGTCACCACTAAACCACATCTGCAGGGCTTTGAAACCCCTCCAGAGATGGAGACTCCACCCCTGCCCTGGGCAGTCTGATCCAGGGCTTGACAACCCTTTCAGGGAAGAGATTGTTCCTCATGTCCAACCCAAACCTGCCCTGCTGCAACTTGAGGCCATTTCCTCTTGTCCTCTCTCTTGTTCCTTGGGAGTAGAGACCACCCCCCACCTGGCTCCAGCCTCCTTTCAGGGAGTTACAGGGAGCCAGAAGGTCTCCCCTCAGCCTCCTTGTCTCCAGTCTAAAGACCCTCAGTCCCCTCAGCCCTGCTCTCCAGACCCTTCACCAGAGTGGTTGTCCCTCTCTGGACCCCAGCACTCCACCTCCCCCAGGCTGGTGCTGGGTGTGCATCCTGCTGCTTTCACCCCAGCTTGATCCCTCCAAGTATGGGAAGAAAGAGTCCCAGGAGCTCAGCTTTAGCTCTGGGTGGGCTGTCTGGGGAATGGCCAGGGTGGGTGACAGCAGTGTCTTGCTGAGAGGAGGATGCAGCCTGGCAATGCAGGATGGGTGACCAACCGACATGGCTGAGAACCTCTCCACATGTCAGCGTGAGGCTGGGCCCCAGCTGCTGGGGGGGAAGGGTCGTGCTGCCTGTCACAGACCTGCCTCTGGCTCACTGCTGGGGAGACACAGCCATTGGCCTGCCAGGAGAGCTGGTTACCATGGCAGGGCACTGGGAGCAGCCAGCCACTTACCTCACCCACAGCACAAGGAGGGGGCTAGCCTGGGAGGTTCAGATGCACCCAGCAGCTGCACTGACACCTCCCAGCTGCTTTGTGTCTGCATGGTGCAAAGCTGAGCAAGTAAGGCATTGCCCTGGGCAGCACCCACAGTCTGGGGGCACCAGGGACAGCTGACTTGATGGTTAGGGGTGTAAGGTGGGGCTTGCTGGGTGTAAGAGGGACCATTGGGTCTGCCCTCCTTCTCCTTGGAGACAGGGCAGGTGGGGCTGCAATGGTGCCGAGCTGCTCCCTGTCCCCACCAGCCCCCCAAGAGCTGCACTGTCAGAGAATAGAACCACAGAATTGGCTTGGTTGGAAGGGACCTCTAAGATCATCGAGTCCAGCTGTCAGCCTAAGACCACCCTGGCCACCAAAGCAAGTCCCTGCTCATCTCACCCACACTGGGATGGGCAGAGAGTCCTCAGTGCCCTGGTGACAAAGCAGCAGGGTCTGCCTAGGTGCTGTGACACCCAGATGGCCAAGTTTCCAGGGCAGGGGCAGCTCCTCGTGGTGATACCTTGTGCACAGGCTCCCGTGTGAGGAGCTGGGAAACCAGAAACCCTGCTGAGCAGAACACCAGAGAAGTTCCCTGGCCAGGCCTGGGGGGCAGGCAGCAGCAAACCGACCCTGGGGAATTTAATTTCTTCTTCAGTCCTTACATCCTGCAGCTGCTGAGAAGAGCTGATGGGATGCCACGAGTGGGAACATACCTCTGGAGGACACTGACTTGAGATTTGCAGTCACAGAACAGGTTTGGTAGGGAAAGACCTTTAAGCCCATCCAGCCCAACCATGTTCTGATTGCCAAGGCTGCTGCTAACCCAGGGCCCTCAGCACCACAGCTCTGTGTCTTTCAAACCATGGACAGGGATTCAGCCACCTCCCTGGGCAGCCTGTGCCAGAGTTTGAGAAGCCTTTCAGAGAAGAGATTTCTTCTCATGTCCAACCTGAACCTCCCCTGAAGCCACTGCCTCTTGTCACAGAATCACCAAGGTTGGAAGAGACCTCAAAGGTCATCAAGTCCAACCTGTCACCACAGACCCCATGACTAAACCATGGCACCAAGTGCCACATCCAATCCCCTCTGGAACACCTCCAGGGGTGGGGACTCCACCACCTCCCTGGGCAGCACATTCCAATGGCTAACAACTCTCTCTGGGAAGAACTTTCTCCTCACCTCCAGCCTAAACCTCCCCTGGCACAGCTTGAGACTGTGTCCTCTTGTTCTGGTGCTGCTTGCCTGGGAGAAGAGACCAACTCCCACTTGGCTCCAACCTCCCTTCAGGTAGTTGTAGACAGCACTTGTTACACCGACCCCCACCTGGCTCCAGCCTCCATTCAGGGGGTTGTAGAGCGCCAGAAGAGCTCTCCTCAGCCTCTTTCTCTCCAGGCTAAATTGCTCTCCTTTCTCTTACTTTTTTTCCCCCCCAAGTCCATTTTACTGAAGCTGTCTGCAGCTCCTGTAGGTGTTTGGGTGGCAGCAGTGAACACAAGTGGTGAAATCACAACAGCAGAGCTCGCTGAGAGGAGGGACGGGTCGAGCTGTAGCTGTGCTGTGGCCAGGCAGGTGTCTGGTGGAGACGTGATTCAGACCCAAATGGATCGATTTCCTCTGGTGCCTCTCTGGCCAGATCACACAAACCAGGGGGGTTTGGCCTTCATCCCTGCCACAGGAGGAGCTCCTGGTGCCTGAGACGTCAATGCAAGGCAGGTTTTAGGAGGACTCTGTAAAAATAGCTGTGGGTAGGGCTGGGCTGGCGATGTTTGCCCATGGGAGGAGCGTGCAAAGGTGCTGCTGGCAAACAGCTGCTAGCAAAACCTGGTCTCCCCTCCAGCACCTCCAGCTCCCAGGGTGCAGGGGGGATGGGGAAACGCAGCTGGGATGTGGTGGTTCAGGGCAGGTTTAGACAGCTTTGGCAGCAGCTGATCTGAGAGGCAAACTCCATCCCCAAGGAGGATGGTGAAGTGAGATCAGTCAGAGGGATTTAGATAGGATGACTTCATTCTCCATGGAGCTTAATCTGGGATGTGGGCCCACAGCTGGGCCTGGGATGTTTCCACCTCACCCACATGCTCACAGGGAACTGCAGCACACTGTTAACAGTCAGCCTGGCTCTGCTCAACCAGGCACCCAATGTCTTTTCCAACACTGTCACCAGCCAAGGGTTCCATGGCTTGTCCCACCAGCTCTTCAGTGCCTAGCATGACCTTTTCCCACCTTCCTCAACCCTCTGGGGAAGGGAAAGGCTCTCTGGTCTCACACACAGCTCAGTGCTGCTCTGCCCTGAGCTGCCTCTCGGTGCTTTATGGCTTGCTGTGCTGCTGTAACACACTGAGCTGCTCTCACCTCTCAGTTTAATGGCTGAAGCTCTTAGATCTTTCTGTGTGGCCCTCCAAGGCATCTGCTCTGCCCTCCTGGCTGCACTCACTGGATGTTTCTCTGCCTTTTTCCTGCCAGGCTGCACCCTTGTACCTCCCCTGGGTGCTGGTGTCTGTGCCACTGCCTCTGTGCTGCTTGCATCAGCCTCTTTGAGAGCCTGTTCCAGGACAGGTCCCTGGGGTAGCAGGGTGGCTTCAGCTTACACTGTCCCAGTGGGCAAACTGGGAAGCTGGGGCTTGGCAGGCTTCCCTAGAGAGGCAGTGGCAGGCAGTGGATATGGACCTTCAGAAGCTCATCATGCTCAGCTCCCACCAGCACGTGTGGAGGCAGGCAGAGCAGTGGGGATGTACCCACACCCTTTTGCCTTCACTTGCCCCATGGTGGCAGGTGCTGGCTGCTCCCCCAGGGCAGTGTTGCACCCAGCTCCAGCCCTGGGTCACACCAAATTCATGTGCACCTTTTCCTGTCACCACCCTGCACCCCCAAGGGACCTGTGTGGGTGGGCTGGGCAGCTCTCCTCCACACAGGGAGCTGGGGGCTGCTGGCAGGAGCTGCCCCTAGAAGCTGTCACAAGCTGCTTGTGTCCCCAAGGGGACAGTGTTTGACTTTTGACAGCTGCCCCAACACACACCAACCACTGCTGCCTGTTGCCTTGGTGCAAGTGGGCTGCAGGGTCACCTCCAGCTGCATTACTCACCAGCAGCTCAGCTGGCAGTGGCATGGGCTGGCAGAAGATGTCCTGCACATGGCTCCAGCATGGGCAGAGCCCTTGTGTGAGCAGCACTGTGCTGATGCACAGCTGGGGCAGACACCACTCGTGTTGTGACAGTGTAGGGCTTTAATGGTGCCTCCTGCCCTGGCCAGGGCAGGTCTGGCAGGTGTGAGTCACCTGCTGCATGCCAGGCCTGGGTGGCCCCAGACCAGTGACCTTTGAGTCTTGCTGATTAGCTCATGGAACCCTCAGCAACAATGGCTGGGGAAAGGCAAATACCTGCAGGCAGGAGCTGAGCAGGTGGGCTGAGGGGCAGGGGTAGGAAAAGCAAGGGGGGGTGGGGGGTGTCCACCTCCCCAGCTTTCCTACCCAGCATCCACCCATGGTGCAGCCAGGCAGCAAACTCTTTTGGAAAGCATTACTTCAGAGAGAAACGTGTGGAGTGCTGAGGTGCCCTCAGGCACAGCACAGCTCTGGCAGCAGCCTGGGCTGAGAGATTAACTCCTTCCCCTGCCTGCCTGGGTCTGGGTGGCTTTTTGATCCTCCCCAAGGTGTGTCCCTGAGGCCAGCACTGCTGCTGTGCTGTCCTGTTGCTTTCTCAGGCCCTGAAGGGTGGGGAAGGAGCTCTGCACATATGCTATGGAGGGGTGGCTTTGTTCAGAAGGGGACCCTGAGCTGTGCCACCAAGTGTTGGGCTGGAGCCACTTGCAGGGAGGGGTCAGTGTCACCCTCAGCATCTGCCCCTGCACCAAGCCGTGGTTTGGCTCAGACACCCTCCCACCAGCAAGTGCAGGAGCAGCTGCCAGGACATGTTCTCCATGCTAAGGACTGGGACTTTTGCTCTGGACACATGCAGTGACTGATGCAAAGCAGGAAAGTGAAGTGCTCTGAGCCTTGGAGTAGGAGATGTGTGATGAGAGGGATTCTCCAGGGGCTGGTGAAGGCAGCCAGGTGTGGGAGAGCAGCATGGGTGCTGTGGGGTGCCCCCTTGGTGCACAACCTCCTCTCCCCAGACACCATCTCCTGGCCTGAGAGGGCTGGGGGATTTCTGGGTGATTTTTGTCCCTGCTATGTAGGGCAGGGCCCACCCCACAGCTTGTTATCAGCTGGAAGTGAGACATCTGGGATGGGTAAATTAATCCTAGCAGCAGGCTGCTGAGCCACACAGAGATCCACTCCCCTCACTGGCAGCTGTGGTGGTCTCAGATATCAGCACTGCTGCCTTCTGTCCCTGGGTATTCATAGAATCAGAGAATCAAGAAGGTTGGAAAAGACCTCAGAGATCATCAAGTCCAACCTACCACCCAACACCTCCTGACAACTAAACCATGGCACCAAGTGCCACATCCAATCCCCTCTTGAACACCTCCAGGGATGGGGACTCCACCACCTCCCTGGGCAGCACATCCCAATGCCAATCTCTCTTGCTGGGAAGAATTTCTTCCTCACCTCCAGCCTAAACCTCCCCTGGCACAGCTTGAGACTATGTCCTCTTGTTCTGCTGCTGCTTGCCTGGGAGAAGAGACCAACCCCCACCTGGCTACAACCTCCCTTCAGGGAGTTGGAGAGAGCAAGAAGGTCTCCCCTGAGCCTCCTCTTCTCCAGGCTAAACAACCCCAGCTCATCAGTGCCTCTTTGCTGGAGGCTGTCTCCACCACAGGCAGACATTGTGGGAGTGCTCCTCAGCCATTTCTGGGGTGGGGAATGCAGTGGATTTAGGTGAAGGTGCTGCAGGAGGTGTGGCTGAGGACTTTGCATGGGAGTGACTCATGAGACGTCACATCCCTGATGCTGAGCAAGGTGAGGTCCTGATGTCCACCAGGAGGGATGGGATCAGAGGTCAGGAGTGGGGGAAGAGCTTCACTTGCTTCCAGCTGAGCTGGGCTGGCAAAGTGAATGTTGGGAGGGGAAATTCAACCCACTACAGGCAGGGTTAGTGATCTCATTGCTGTAGGACACTCTGCCTGCTCAGGACACCTCCTGGGGTGGCAGAGGAGGACACCTCCTGGGCTGGTGGCCAAAAGGGCCAATGGTATCCTGGCCTGCATCAGGAACAGTGTGGCCAGCAGGAGCAGGGAGGTCATTCTGCCCCTGTACACTGCACTGGTTAGGCCACACCTTGAGTCCTGTCTCCAGTTCTGAACTCCTCAGGTTAGGAAAGATGTTGAGATGCTGGAAGGTGTCCAGAGAAGGGCAACAAAGTTGGGGAGGGGTCTGGAGCTGGGGTTGCTTAGCCTGGAGAAGAGGAGGCTCAGGGGAGACCTTCTTGCTCTCTGCAACTCCCTGAAGGGAGGTTGTAGCCAGGTGGGGGTTGGTCTCTTCTCCCAGGCACCCAGCACCAGAACAAGAGGACACAGTCTCAAGCTGTGCCAGGGGAGGTTTAGGCTGGAGGTTAGGAAGAAGTTCTACACAGAGTGATTGCCCATTGGGATGTGCTGCCCAGGGAGGTGGTGGAGTCACCATCACTGGAGGTGTTGAGGAGGAGACTTGATAGAGTGCTTGGTGCCATGGGTTAGTTGATCAGATGGTGTTGGATGATAGGTTGGACTCGATCTTGAAGGTCTCTTCCAACCTGGTTTATTGTAAGAGTGCTCTAAGAGATGCCCTGCATTGGGCTGCTCTGCTCCCACAGCACAGCTTTGCCATGGAGTTGCCCCTCTGGGGTCCCCAGCAGCCTTCACCTCAGCCTGCTCATCTGTGTTACACAGGGACAGCTGCCTCCCCCCAGCACTGTGTGACCCCAGCCCAGACAGGCAGTGGTGCAGCCAGGGAGAAATGCAAAACAGTGCCTGGTGCTGGGGCCTGAGAGCCCAGCCCCTGGCTGCAGCCGGGCCCTTGCTCTTCTCAGGTGAAGTTCTGCTGGGATCACCGAGGGCGAATCCTCCTGTTCCCAGAGCCTGTAGGTGAGCACAAACCAACCATCCCCAGAAGGCAGAGCAAGGTCTCCCACCACCTGATCCTCCTCCCCAGGCCCACACTGAGGGCTGGAGGCTCCTGCAGCAGAGGAGGAAAGCAGAAGTCCAGGCAGTGCAATTACAATTATAATAATAGTAATTAATACCTTGTCTCTCTCTCTCTAAGGATCTTCCAGTGCTGGCTGGGCATGAACTCAGTGAAGCAAGAGGGGATGGGTGCCAGCTGGGTCAGCAGACCTGGGGGCTTGCTCTCCCTGCCCTCATTTTCTCCATGGTTTAGGGGGAAGATTGAAAGAGAGCTGCCTTAGGAAGGATGGCCCTGAACCAGACCCCTTTGCCCAGGGGTGAGGGTTAATCTATCAGGGGGGAAACAGGCCAGGAGCACCATAATGTTACCCATGGGTGCTCCTCTGGTCTCTAGTGAGGTGCCTGCACACACTGTTGGGGATAAATGCACTCTAAAGCATCAGTTCCTGCATGTGCCCCTGACTGGGGGTGGGAGGCTGCTCCTGCCTGTGGATTTCCAGGGGCACACAAGTGGCAGTGTGGGGGCTGCCTCGACACCAGCCAGCACAGCACCAGCAGGGCTGGAGGGAAGGCTTTGCAGGGAGAGGCTTGGAGAGCTCAAACGGCTCCGTTTGTCAAGGGCATTGAGAGGTGTCTGGATTTTGATGTCTAAGTACCATCAGGAGGAGAAATTGCTCACCACTAAAGGGCTCTTTAACATCAGAGAAAGACAGAACAAGAACCAGTGGCTGAAGCCTGCCAAAGCTGGACTAAAAAGCAGCAAAAGAGCTGAGCAGCAGCAGCAAACTGCCAAGGGATGTGGCAGGGGAGTTTTGTCCCTTGGTGAAGGGTAGGCTTGTCCCTCTGGTAGAGATGCCTCAAGACAACAGGTTCTCTAATCAGGGATGCACTTTGAGGGGAAGCAGATGATATTTATTATGCTGTTACAGCCCCTTGGATTGTCTTTTTCTTTCTCACTCCCTGAATGAAGCCTGCCTGGGAAACTGTCTCCAGGTAGAGAGTCCTGGAGAATCCCTGAGATGGAGCACAAAGCTGCTGCCTGGTCCCTCACAAAGTCCCTCATCACTTACTGCTCTCTTCTCATTGACCCCAGGAGTGGGGCTGGTGGCCCTCACGTGGGGAAGGTTTAGTGCAACCATAGGATGCATCAGGGAGATGCAGCTCCAGGAGAGTCTGGGAGATGCTGCAGACTCCCAGGACACTGAGACCCCAGAGCTTCAAACCAAACCAGTGAGATGCCCACCAGTGGGAATGCTAAAGTCCTGCTGGAATTAAGTCTGGCCAGGGGCATTAAAATTAACAGAGAAGGATTTTACAGGCATGTCAGAGAGAAGAGGCAAGCAACAGACAATGTGGGATGCCTCCAGAGGGATACAGGTGACCTGGCTACTGAGGATACAGAAAAGGCTGAAGTACTCCAGGCCTTTCTGCTTCAGTCTTCACTGGTAACCACTTGAGCCACACCAGAGGGAAATTTCTGTCTCTTGAGAGTGAAGAACCACCCACAGCAGGAGCAGATCAGAGCTGGGAACACCTGGAGAACAGGGAGGTGTGCAAGCCCGTGGAACCTGATGAGATACATCCACAGGTCCTGAAGGAGCTGGAGACTGGGGTTGCTAGAGCACTAGCCAGCACGTTTGAGAAGCCCTGGCAGTCTGGTGAAGTGCCCACAGGTTGGAAAAGGGGAAACATAGCCCTCCTTTTAAAAAGGGGAGCAAAGAAAACCCAGGGAACTACAGAGCAGTCAGTCTCACCTCTGTGCCAGGTGAGATCATGGAGCAGATCCTCCTGGTAAGTGTGCTAAGGCAGATGGAAAATAACCAGGTGAGAGGCAGAGCAGGAGGGTTGGAGCAGATGATCTCTGAGGTCCCTTCTGCAATGACTCTTAACCCTAACATCACCATGAGCCCTTGGGGAAGGGGTCTGGGAGCTGCTTACCTGGCACAGAGCTGAGCCTCTGAACCCACAGCCCAGGGATGAGGGCCCTTGGGGAAGGGGTCTGTGAGCTGCTTACCTGGCACACAGCTGAACCTATGAACCCACAGCCCAGGCATGAGCACCCTTGGTTGTAGCCTCCTGTGGGGAGAGGATAGGTGTGGCTGAGCAACATAACATTTGGGTGAGCAGGTGAAAGGTGTCAGCCAGAAACAAATGGGTAATTGTTGTGGCAGTGTCAGGTGACCTGCTTCACTGATCAGCTGAGAAGCAGTGAGGTGCTGAGTGAAGCAGGGAAGTGGTTTGCAAAGGCAGCAGATGTAGATTGGATGTAAATAGAGCAGTGTCAGGGATTTATATCGCTGCAGGGAGTGGTTGGTGGTGGTGTATCCAGTGCTGGAACAGCAGTGAGCCCTCCTTGGCAGGGAGGTTGGATCTGATGATCTCCAGAGGTCTCTTCCAACCCCTACCACTCTGTGATTCTGCGGTGTGTGGATTGTAGTTCTAGGAAAGCTTAAGAAGCCTAATGGCCAAGCTTTATTTATTTAGAATAAACCAAACCAGGTTGGAAGAGACCTTCAAGATCATCGTGTCCAACCCATCAACCAATCCAACCCACCCAAACAGCTAACCCATGGCACCAAGCACCCCATCAAGTCTCCTCCTGAACACCTCCAATGATGGTGACTCCACCACCTCCCCAGGCAGCCCATTCCAATGGGCAATCACTCTCTCTGTATAGAACTTCTTCATAACATCCAACCTGAACCTCCCCTGGCACAGCCTGAGACTGTGTCCTCTTGTTCTGGTACTGGCTGCCTGGGAGAAGAGACCATCATCTGCCTGTCTACAACCTCCCTTCAGGTAGTTGTAGAGAGGCTCACCCCGAGCCTCCTCTTCTCCAGGCTAAGCAACCCCAGCTCCCTCAGCCTCTCCTCACAGGGCTGTGTTCCAAACCCCTCCCCAGCTTTGTTGCTCTTCTCTGGACTCGTTCCAGCAAGTCAACCTCCTTCCTAAACTGAGGAGCCCAGAACTGGACACAGGACTCAAGGTGTGGCCTAACCAGTGCAGTGTACAGGGGCAGAATGACCTCCCTGCTCCTGCTGGCCACACTGTTCCTGATGCAGGCTGCCTCAGCTGTGCCGCTCTACTGCTTGCTTTCTTCCTCCATCACAGCTACTCCAGTGCCTGACCTTACAGGGTGCTGTAGGCTGACCAGCAAAGCCCCCACCAGGTCACTCACTTGTCCCCCTCAGTAGGATGGGGGAGAGGTTGGAGGAGCAAAAGCTCTTAAGCAAACTCCTGGGTTGAGAGGAAGGACTAGAGCACAAGTCTTCTGGGGAGCAGCTGAGGGAACTGGGGTTGCTTAGTCTGGAGAAAATGGGGCTGAGGGGAGAACTCATTGCTCTCCACAACTCCCTGAGAGGAGGCTGGAGCCAGGTCAGGGTTGGTCTATTCTCCCAAGGCACAAGCAGCAGGACAAAGAGGAAAGGGCTCAAGTTGTACCAGGGGAGGTTTAGGTTGGACAATGAGGAATAATTTCTTCCCCAAAAGGTTGTCAAGCCCTGGAACAGACTGCCCAGGGCACTGATGTGAGTCACCATCCCTGGAGGGACTGAAAAGCTGTGTTGATGTGGCATGGTTTAGTGGTGACCTGGCAGTGCTGGGTTAATGATTTGACTTAGCCTTTGAGGTATTTTCCAACCCAAACAAATCTGCAACTCCATGAATGTCTCCTCGCCCCCTTCTAGCAGAGGGACTGGAGAGCAGGAGAGGGCAGCAGTGTCCCCAGGGTGCTGGGCAGCACCCTGTGAGGCTGGCCTGGCTCCCCAGCCCCCACACACCCCAGCACAAGGGAGCAGGTGGAAATGACATAACTACAAAGTGCCCTGGGGGCAATGTGCTGCTGCCTCACCCAGCAGCAGCCTCGCAGCATCAAACTGGTATCAGTCACAGCTCAGAGCTCCTGGCATTTCCGTGCTGCCTGGCGCCGAGGGCTCCTGGCACCCTCGCCCAGCTCAGCCCCACCAGGTGAGATGAGTGTGTCCAGCATGAGGCATGGTCAGGTGAGGCTGTGCTTCCTCCCTGTCACTGGGCACAACTGCAGGACAACACTTGGAAGACTGAGAGAGGAACAGATTTATCACAGTCACAGAATGCCAGCTGGGAAGGGACCCCAAGGATCACCTGCTCCAACCTTTCTCGGTGATGATGTAGTTGAAATGAGCTGGCCCAGCACCCTGCCAAGCTGAGTCTTCAAACTGGCCAAGGTAGTGGAGTCCACTGCTTGCCTTGGGAGATGATTCCAGTCTCTGACTGTTCTCATGGGGGAACATTTTCCACTGGGAATCTCCCCAGCAGGAACTTGCCCCCATCTCCCCTTGTCTTCTCCATGGGACTCCTTGTGGAAAGGGAGTCTCCATCCTCCTGGCAGCCACTCTTTCTGTTCTGGTCCTTGGCAATAAGGTTTCCCCTAAGCCTTCTCTTCTCCAGGCTGAACAAACCCAGCTCTATCAGCTGGTTGCTAGGCTTCTGAGCATCTCCTGGCTCTTCTTTGGACACTTTCCAGCCTTTTTCATCACAGCAGGGGCCAAAACAGCAGGCAGTGCTCCAGGTGTGGGCTGGCCAATGCTGAGTAGAGTGAGACAATGACTTCTTTATCTCTGCTGGTGATGACTTTGGTGATGCAGCCCAGCATCTGATGCCTAGGAGTTAATCATGAAGTTTTCTGCTTATATTGAGTGCTGGGTTCAATTCTGGGGGGCAGAGTATAAGAAAGACATTGAGGTCCTACAGCAAGAGGAGGGAGAGGAGAGAGCACCCAGAGGAAGTGAGATTTACAACCCCAGGCAGTGCTACAGGCTGGGGTCAGAGTGGCTGAGAGCAGCCAGGCAGAGAGGGACCTGGGGGTGCTGGTGGACAGTAGGCTGAACATGAGCCAGCAGTGTGCCCAGGCAGCCAAGAAGGCTGGTGGGATCCTGGCCTGCATCAGGAACAGTGTGGCCAGCAGGGAGGTCATTCTGCCCCTGTACTCTGCACTGCTGAGGCCACACCTTGAGTCCTGTGTCCAGTTCTGGGCTCCTCAGGTTAGGAAAGATGTTGAGATGCTGGAAGGTGTCCAGAGAAGGGCAAGAAAGCTGGGGAGGGGTCTGGAGCACAGCCCTGTGAGGAGAGGCTGAGGAAGCTGGGGTTGTTTAGCCTGGAGAAGAGGAGGCTCAGGGGAGACCTTCTTGCTCTCTCCAACTCCCTGAAGGGAGGCTGTAGCCAGGTGGGGGTTGGTCTCTTCTCCCAGGCAAGCAGCATCAGAACAAGAGGACACAGTCTCAAGCTGTGCCAGGGGAGGTTTAGGCTGGAGGTTAGGAAGAAATTCTTCATAGAGAGAGAGATTGCCCATTGGAATGTGCTGCCCAGGGAGGTGGTGGAGTCCCCATCACTGGAGGTGTTGAGGAGGAGACTGGATGAGGCACTTGGTGCCATGATTTAGTTGATCAGATGGTGTTGGGTGATAGGTTGGACTTGATGATCTCAAAGGTCTCTTCCAAGCTGGTCTATTCTATTCTATTCTATTCTATTCTATTCTATTCTATTCTATTCTATTCTATTCTATTCTACTCTACTCTACTCTACTCTACTCTACTCTACTCTACTCTACTCTAATTTCCCACCCCCCCTTCCAGACAATAGCCCAAAATAGTCAGAAAGTCAATCTTTTGCAGTTTATCAATATCTTTCTGGGCTTTTTTAACTGCTCTGAATTTCAGCCCTGGTGACTCCACACACCATTAGGTGACAGGTGTGACTCGGGGCCACATGCAGATGAGAAGGGAGGCAGCAACACAAATACCTGTGTGACCTCAATGAGTAAAAGCCTCCTAAGCCAAACACCACCAGTCCCTGTATAGGGAACAGCATGTGCCCTGGTGCTGCAGGCATCACATACATTGAGTTGTACCCATCCAGTTACATCTTGCAAACTGCTGTGTGTGGTCTGGGGGATGAATTAATGCTGTGGCTTTGCAGCCAGGGCCATGGAATCACAGTGTGTTGGGGGTTGGAAGAGGCCTCTAGAGATCACCTAATCAAACCCCCCTGCCAAAGCAGGGTCACCTAGGGCTGGACACACAGGAGTGCATCCAGGTGAGCTTTGAAGGTCTCTAGAGAAGGAGTCTCCACCATCTCTCTAGACAGCCTGCTCCAGGGCTCCAGCACCCTGACAGCAAAGAAGTTTCTCCTCACATTGAGGTGGAACCTCCTGCGTTCCAGTTTGTACCTGCTGTTCCTTGTCCTATTACCACTGAAAAGCGCCTGGCACCTTCATCGTGACACCCACCCCTCAGATATAAACATTAATAAGATCCCCTCTCAGCCTTGTCTTCTGAAGACTAAACAGCCCTAGGATCTCTTAATCTTTCTTCACAGGAGAGATGTCACATTCTCAGGTCTCAGCACTCAGTGCCTGCCTTGCAGTGCTGTAGCTGTGCCACAGCCTGCACAGCCAGAGCTCGGGTGCCTTTGTTCAGCGCCTGGCACAGGAATCCTTTTCGTTCCCATTGTGACCTTGGGCGAGCAACTTGTGCTTAGAATCAACTTTTCTGCAAACAAGGAGCACAAACCTGCTTGCACCAGGAGACCTGCGGTGCAGCGTGACAGGCTTGGCAATGGGGGGGGGGGGGGGCTTGTTTTCACCCCCAGGCATCACGCGTCTTGGTGCCCCTTAGGAGCGAGGGTGCCGCAGCAGCGATGGGGCATCCTCGGCAGCCTGCAGAGCCCTGAGTCCTCAGCCACTTCCCATGGGGGAAGGGAACTCAGTAAATCTGCTCTAGCTCAGGGCGCTTTCAACTCCCCCTCAATTTGTTTGTTTTTGCTGGCAGAGCTAAACAGGGTCTGCAGAGACTGATGAAAGGCTGCAAGCTCGTCTTACAGGGGGAAAAAAAAACCGAGAGAGAGAGAGAGGAGAAAATTGGCGTGCATAGCCTGGCAAAACAAAAGCTAAGGGCAGCACAAGGAGAGCGGTGTGTGGATGTGTGTGGATGCGTGTGGATGCAGCCCTGCGTACACCCCGCGGAAGAGATGCGCTGCTGGCAGCCCTGGCACGGGAGCGCAGGAGTGCTCCTTGCCTGTCTGTACTCTCAGGCTGCAAACAAGAGGCAGCTTTTAACCACCCGAGAAGAGAGCGAGCCTTCTCAGCAGGAGCCCCGGGAGTATATAAACTCCTGTGGTGCTCTACGAGAGCTTTTCCATCGAGACACCCAGCAGCGCAAGGGGTCCTGCAGCCCCATGCGCACGGACTGGTGTCACTGCAGGTCTGCGGGAGGGTGTCTGTCTGTCCGACAGGGTCTGGGCTGGGTGTGCTCTGCAGGTAACAGCCCCTTTTACACTTCTTCATCCTGCAATGCCCTCAGCCAGCGTGCCAGCAGCCGGGTGGTGCCTTTCCCCGGCGCTGCCCTTGGTGTGGGTTTCACTGATGCTTTTTATTGTTACACGATGCTCGGGGAGAGGGGGGGGATGGGAGGGGACGGACACGGCAAGCATGGTGGAGGGAAGGCTGCTGCTCACCCCCCCAGCTTCCCGGGGCACCCCAGCTGGGTCAGACACCTGCACCCTGCTGATATGTGGGGCACACGGGGATGTCATTTACTCCTCAGTCCCGGTCCCAGGCGACCATCAAGTCCCTTCTATTTACCTCTTGCTGGACACTTAAAGCGATTTGGGTTATAAAAATAGGAGGGGGGAGAGGTGACAGCTGGGCTGGGAGAATTACAGGGAGGAGATCAGATTAGAGGGAGCAGGGAGAACCAAGAGGCAAGGTGGCCCCATGCTGGGGCAGTCAGCTCCTTCCTTCACATCTCAGCCCCACAACCAGCTCCTTGACTCACAGCCTGGACCCACAACCAGCTCCTTCCCTTCACAGCCTGGACCCACAACCAGCTCCTTGCCTCACAGCTCAGCCCCACCACCGGCTCCTTGCCCCACAGCCTGGCCGCACCGGCTGCCGTGTCCCTCACGGCACCGCACAAGCCGGTGGCACCCCCCGCCCCTTCCCTCACGACCATCCCCACGGCGCTCCGTCGATGCCCCAGGACCCGCCCCGGCCCCACCGCGCGGGCGGGGCGGGAGGGGGCGGGGGCGGGGGCGGGGCGGAGCCGGCCGTGGCGGGGCAGGGACTGGCGCGGCGTGGAGCGAGGCGGCAGCAGGTAGCGCTGCCGGCGGAGCGGGCCGGGCCGGGCCATGGGGAAGGTGCAGCTCTTCGAGATCCGCCTGGGCGAGAGCCGCGTCGTCTACAGCCCCGGGGAGCCGCTGGCCGGCACCGTCACCGTGCGCCTGTCGGGCTCGCTGCAGTACCGAGGTGAGCCCGCGGCCTGCCTGCCGTCTCCCCCGGGCTGGGGGGGGGCCCTCCCCGGGCCGGGTTCCCGCCGCGGCGGTGCGGGGCCCGGGAGCGGTGCGGGTAGTCCGGGGGAGGGGACGCGGGCTGCCCTTGCCCGTGGTGCTGGAAGTGGGGCGGGGGGCCCGGGAGGAGGTGTGTGCCGTCGTCCCCCGGAGCTGGGGAGCCGGAGCTTCGCGGCTTGCAGCTCCTGCCATGAGGCGGCCGGGGGAGGCGAGCGGCGGCGCCGACAGGAGCAACCTGCTGAATTATTTTCTTCTATCGTTCCTCTGACTTTTTTTTTCCCTCCCATCTCATTAAAAAAAAAGAAATAAATAAAGAAAGAAAGGCAAATGAATCAGCACCCCCCACCCAGTAAAAACACCCAGCCCGGCACCGGCTCCTTTCGCCGCAGCCGCCGAAGCTCCGGGTGCCCAGGGCGGTGGCACCGGGAGGCGGCTGCAGGAGCCTGGTCCCGGCGTCCTGCCTTCTTTCCCGGTGCCCTGCGGCCTCGCTGGGCTGCCAGCATTGCCGTGAACACCGAGCCCCGGTGCTCCGGGGTCTGGGAGAGTGCCGAAATGGGTGTTTTTTACGGCAGGCTGGTGGGAGGAGGCCGGGAGGAGGTGGGCGATGCGATGTCCCGGCTGTCTGCAGCAGGAGCTTCTGCCCACCCGTTCGCAACCGGCTTTTTGTAACATCTCGAATGAACTTGAACGTTTTGAGTTGTGGGAGTACTGGTCGGGGAGATGTCCAGGCTGAGTACACGGCTCTGTGTGAGGGGGGCGTGAGTGCCCTCCTGCATGGTGGGCAAGCAGGAGTGGTCTCAGCAGTGCGGGTGGTGCTGGAGCTGGCTGAGGTGCATGGTTGGCTGTCACTCCAAGTGAGACCCCGGTCCTTCACTGGCCGGTTCAGTCTGTCAGGACAGAGGACCGGGATAGACTGGGGTGAGGCAAGCTGCTGGGATCAGACCTTCTAAACTGGGAACTTGGTCCCCTGCCTTAAGGAAGTCGTTTGTGTTTACAAGTTAGTTTTGTGCTCAGTGCTATGGAGCTGTGAACCGACTTGCTGTTTTCCTTTGGGTTGTCTTGCTTGCTTCTCCTGTGTGCATGTTTCTTCCTTTCACACAGATTATTGGGGGGAGGGGAGGGGGGAGGGAAAGACCAAAGGATGGCAAATGCAGAATTTCTTGGAGAGAGCCATCAGCCTGGATGATGGTGTCTGTGCTTGCCTGTGCCTGGCTTTTGTGAGCACCGCTCCCAGTTGTCTGCAGAAGATTTTTTTTTGGAAGCTTCCTGAGGAAAACCATATCTAGGGCAAGTACAGGCTTGTAGCCTGTTTAACTCCTCTCAGAGCAAACCAGTTGCACATCCAGTGTCTGTCACTTTGGAGGGTACTCCCAGGCAGAATTCTTCCAGCAAATACGTTTTTAGTGCATTGTGGCTGGCTTCCATCCTTGCCCCATCCCACTGAATTCCACCCCAGTTCCTGAAGGTGCCTCTTGGATGGGACAAGAGTGGTTCTGGCCTTGGAGGGCTCAGCTGTGCTGGCCCCTTGCACTGTCAGCTGGGCACAGTTACACCTTGCTGTTGCCCCTACAACTCCCATCTTGGAGAGGGACTGCCAGGCTCTCCTCTTTGCCTGATGTCATTTGCATCCCAGTGTGCTGCAGCTGGCTGTGGAGAAGGAAGAAGGTGTCTCTTTGTTCTAGATCTTTTTTCTGCTTCCTTATTGCTTTGACTCTGTGAACCTTTGGGATCTGGCCTGAGTATTGGCAGAAGCATTGAGCCAAAATCCGAGGTGGGATGTGTAGCTGTTCCCTCTCTGTGCAGAGGTGACCTGAGTGGCTGTTTTGGGCTGAGGTTTCTGAACATTGGCTTTGTCAGCTGGGGTGAAAGCTTTCTATAACTGGTGCCTGAACCTGCCCAAATAAGTCCCACTGGGATGTAATATCAACCTCTGCAGAGCACAGGGTGACTCTGCTGTGTGTCCCCCTCCTTGCTCTCTGGTTTATGGCCTCTGCTGTTTAAAGCCTCCACGCTGGGGCTGCAGTTTTCTTGGCTGTGCACCCTCTCCTTCTGACTGAAGGAAGTGTTTCACCCTCAGAAGGGGAGGCTCATGTAGATGCTGACACTTCCTGGTGTGACAGCAGGCAAATCCATTCTGGAAAGAGGTTATAGAGGGACTGGTCAGCCGTGCTGAGCTCCATGGGCTCAACAGCAGAGGTGTGAGATGACCTCTGCCACGCTGTGGCTTTCTGCTGGGGAGTGGCATCAATTTGGTGTATGCTGCATGCACACCTACAGCTCCTGTGACCAGCTGTGACTTTGCAGACTAGTAAGCAGCTCCCAAGGGAAGACACCAAGTCCTCACCCATTGCAGGCCTGGCCCACAGCACCAAGGCTCAGCACTTCCCATTTCCTGAGCCAGCCTGGTGCGGTGGCTTCTCAGTGTTGTGGTTTTGGAGATCACAAAGGCTAACAAGGCTGCAAATGACTGCTGCACAGGGTAACTCCTTTTGGTGCTCTTGAAAATTGCACCTTCTGCAAGGTGGACAAACAAACACAGCTCATCCTGCCTTGCTAAACACACCAGAAACCTTGGGTCAGAGGAAAGCACAGCTGGAGACACACCTTTTGGGATCATAAATGCTCCCACCTACGCCAGCTTCTGTGCCAGCCCAGCTGACTAGTTCTGGGCCCCTCAGTTCAAGAAGGACATTGAGAGACTTGAAGGTGTCCAGAGAAGGGCAACAAGGCTGGGGAGAGGCCTTGAGCACAGCCCTGTGAGGAGAAGCTGAGGGAGCTGGGGTGGTTTAGCCTGGAGAAGAGGAGGCTCAGGGGTGACCTCATTGCTCTCTACAACTCCCTGAAAGGTGGTTGTAGCCAGGAAGGTGTTGGTCTCTTCTCTCTAGCAACCAGCACCAGAACAAGAGGACACAGTCTCAAGCTGTGCCAGGGGAAGTTGAAGCTCAAGGTGAGGAGGAAGTTCTTCACGGAGAGAGTCATTGGTCATTGGAATGTGCTGCCCAGGGAGGTGGTGGAGTCCCCATCCCTGGAGGTGTTCAAGAGGGGATTGGATGTGGCACTTGGTGCCATGGTCTAGCCTTGAGGTCTGTGGTGACAGGTTGGACTTGATGATCTTTGAGGTCTATTCCAACCTTGGTGATAATGTGACTAGCAGCAAAGGGCTGTTCAGTAGCCCAGCAGCTTCAGCTGACCCTGCGGCAGCTCACAAACGATGCCTGGCCTTTGGTGACCCTTCTGAGGAGGCACCTCCTGTGCCAGCTTCCCTGAAAACTTCTGAGCCTCAGGGGAGAGGCAGTAATGGGAGTGCAGGATTCCTGCTCATTGTGCCTGGCTTGCTGGGTAAATCATCAAACACGGGTGTACAAAGAATAATTAATCTGAACAGGAAGCTGGCGCTGGGACAGCTGGAGATGGAGTTAATTTGGGGGAGAGGAGGGAGGGGAATAGGTTTGTTCTGAGCTGGACAGGCAGCCCTGGTTGCTGGCAGGAGTGTGCTGGAACAAAGGCTTTGCTGCTCAGGGATGCTGGAGCACTTTCCTCTCGGCTCTGTGGCTTCCAGGGTCCGTGCAGATGATTTCAGTCCTGCTGCCTGCCATTCAGTGAGGCTTCTCAAGGGCAGAAGTGTAATGGTAAAATAACAGCCCTCCCTCCCAGGTCATGGAGAGTAAAGAAACTGCAAGTGCTTTCCAGAGCAGATTTCATCACTTTGCTGATCTCTGTTATTTAGCTGTCCAAGTTTATGCAGTGATGACTTGACTTTAAAGTCACTCTCTTGAACTACAAAGCTCCAGGCACAAGTACCTACATCTGTTCAGGCTCTAGAAGCACCCAGGTATACAACTCCCATTTCTGCAGAGCAGAGGGCCTGTGAATCATTGTTTTCATCTCAAATCTGAAGTGTAGTAAATATTCTCACTCCTCATATGGAGAGCTGAGAAAGCTGGTGATGAAGAATGAAGTAGAATAGAATTAAGCAGGTTGGAAAAGCCCTTAGAGATCATCGAGTCCAACCTATCACCCAACACCATCTGGTCAACTAAACCATGGCACCTAGAAAAGCAGGTCACTCCAATCCTGTGTCCAAATTGAGATGACTTCTGCTTCCCTTGAAGGGCTGGAGGAAGAAGTTTGGGTCTGACTGACATTAAGGTGGTTTTGATGCTTGACAGACTCATAGAATGGTTTTGGTTGGACTTCCAACCCCTCTGCCATGGGCAGGGACACCTCCCACTACTCCAGGTTGGTCTAGGTTCCATCCAACCTGGCCCTGAGCACCTCCAGGGAGGGGACATCCACAGCCTCCCTGGGCAACCTGTTCCAGTGTCTCGCCACCCTTAAGTAGTGAAGGTTTGTATAACCTATGCCCTTCTGGAGGGGAAGAGTTAACATCAAAGCACTCTCAGGGCCATGATCCTCTCTATCACTTGACCTCTGATCCAGAGGAAAACAATGTTCTGCAGAAGGGCTTTGGCTTGGGTTGCTTGGGAAGGTGGTTGGTGGTGAAAGAATGGATTCAGTCTATGGTTGGTAGTCTGAAGCTTGCTCTGTCCCCAGTCAGAGGTTTGCCTTCTGTAAAGGTGGATTTGAACTTTGATAGGGAGGTCACTCTGCCCCTGTACACTGCACTGCTCAGGCCACACCTTGAGTACTGTGTCCAGTTCTGGGCTCCTCAGTTTAGGAAGGAGGTTGACTTGCTGGAATGAGTCCAGAGAAGGGCAATGAAGTTGGTGAGGGGTCTGGAGCACAGCCCTGTGAGGAGAGGCTGAAGGAGCTGGGGTTGCTTAGCCTGGAGAAAAGGAGGCTCAGGGGAGACCTTCTTGCTCTCTCCAACTCCCTGAAGGGAGGTTGTAGCCAGGTGGGGGTTGGTCTCTTCTCCCAGGCAGCCAGTACCAGAACAAGAGGACACAGTCTCAGGCTGTGCCAGGGGAGGTTCAGGTTGGATGTTAGGAAGAAGTTCTACACAGAGAGAGTGATTGCCCATTGGAATGGGCTGCCTGGGGAGGTGGTGGAGTTGCTGTCATTGGAGGTGTTCAGGAGGAGACTTGATGGGGTGCTTGGTGCCATGGTTTAGTTGTTTAGGTGGGTTGGATTGGTTGATGGGTTGGACACGATCTTGAAGGTCTCTTCCACCCTGGTTTGGTTTATTCTAAACAAAGAGTTTCCGTATCTGTGCTTGGCGGCGCAGGTCCCCGCTGCACTGAGAGGGGACCCTCTGCCTGCTCCCAGCTCCAGGGCAGGGTGTGCCAAGGGAGCTGGTGCAGTGCAGCAAGGGCTGGGTGTGTTAGGCAGGAGCAGCTCTGGGGCTGTCACTGTCCCCGGTGACACCGGCAGCGCCGGGCGAGGTCCCGGAGCCGGCTGGCGGCGGTGGGTGCCAGGCCGTGGCGAGGCTGGCACGGAGGCACAGGAACGCTCAGCTCCCTCTCCCCGGCAGCCTGGATGGCTGCCGCTGCAGGGGAAGTGGATTAACTTTCTCTTCTCATTGTCTGCAGCGAGCCAGCAGGGAGCTGTGTGGCCAAGCCTGTCTGAGGCCGTGGAACAAAAGAGGGATTTTTTGCTCTCCTGGCTGGCTTGTTGCTGGAGCTCCAACTCCCCTGGAGTCGATAACTAATCGTGAGCTGCTTGTGTGCCTCTCGCTGCTGCTCCCTCCGCCTGCGCGCCGCTCGTGCTCCTCCGAGGAGCTCCGCTTGCCGCTTCCCTTGGCGATGCTGCGGCCTCCCCTCTCCTGTTGAGCAAAATGGGAGAACAAGTGGAGCAGAGTTCTGTCTGTCTGATTTGCTTCCAAGTGTGACAAACGGGGTGTGAGCGCTTATCCCTTCCCCGGAGCGGCACAGAGCTGGCAGAGATGGAGCTCGTCTTTCAGGGCTGGAGTCAGGGAGGCGGCAGGGAGGCTCCTTGGCTGGGAGGAAGAAGTCTGTGGATTTCCATCCCTCTCCTCCCCGCCCCTGGAATGGCCCCACGGGCAAGGTCGGGGGAGGAGGAGCAGGCAGGGAGGGTCTCTGCCAGCCCCTCTGCCAAGGGAGGTGTGGGTGTGTGATGAGGCCTCCTCTGCTCACAGTGTGTGGTGGCATGCCTTCTGCTGAAAGTCCTCCTTGGGGAGGAGGAAGTCGTCTGTCTGTAGAAGACATGTAGCTGTCACTTGACTTGAAGTCTTGCTAGAGGCTCCTACAGCCAGGAAGAACAGGATGGACGTGCAGACCATCTTCTGCTGTCTGGAGAAGGGGATGCTCTGGCTCTTCCAAGAGAGGAAGGACCAACAGGGGAGTTGGGTTGTACTGTGAAGCTGCTGCAGCCCTGCCCTGTGCAAAAGCATAGAGAAAGGTGCTGTGCCAGGCACTGGGGCAAGGCTTTCCTCCCCCTGCTCCAGGCAGCTGCTCCTGAAGCAGCCTGGCAAGCAAACAGCGCTGGGTTTTCCTTTGGTGCCTCCTAGCTCTTGAGGGCTGATTGCTGAGATATCCAATGTAAAGCCTTTTGGCTACTGTTGTGACCTGTGAAGTCTAGCAGCAGGGACTGCTGTGGCAGTTAATTACCTCTTTGTGCTGCTCTTAAAATCTGTCACTCTTCAAACCTCTCGTGTGGAAGTGCAAACTGCTTAGAGAGGAGAAAATGAGCAAAGGAGCAGACTGCTGCCAGTCAGCGGATTTTTGCCCTCTGCAGAGCTGTGCCTCTCTGTGCTCTGAGCCCCTGGGTCGTGTCCAGGATCTGAAATAAGAGGTGAGATGGCTTCAGACCACAGAGATGTGCAGGCTTCTCTCTCCTTGTGATGGCCTTTAAACAGCAGCTCCACGTCCTCCAGCTCCAGTTGCAGTCCTTTGAGCTCCAGCTCAAAGACCAGTTGCAACCAGCTGATGGGGTGGCAGTGATCACAGAATCAACCAGGTTGGAAAAGACCTCAGAGATCATCAAGTCCAACCTATGACCTAATACCTCCTGACAACAAAAGCATGGCTCCAAGTGCCACATCCAATCCCCTCTTGAACACCTCCAGGGATGGGGACTCCACCACCTCCCTGGGCAGCACATTCCAATGGCTAACAACTCTCTCTGAGAAGAACTTTCTCCTCACCTCCAGCCTCAACTTCCCCTGGTGCAGCTTGAGACTGTGTCCTCTTGTTTGGGTGCTGCTTGTCTGGGAGAAGAGACCAACCCCCAGCTGGCTACAACCTCCTTTCAGATAGTTGTAGAGAGCAAGAAGGTCTCCCCTGAGCCTCCTCTTCTCCAGGTGATGAGCATGAGCTGGGTCTTTTGTGGGTAGAAACCTTTCAGCAGCAAGTGGGTAGCTGGCTGGGTACTGCTTTGCCCAGCCTCAGGTGCTGTGTTCAGAGGGGTTGGTCAGTGCCATGTGCTGGAATGGAATGGCTTGAGCAAACTCCCACATTTGTATCTAGACCTTGAGATGTCAGGTCACGGTGGCAGATGTGGTGTGGGGGTGTCCTGAGGGAAGGATGGACACTGTGTTTGACCCTCTTGGCTTCTCATTCCAGGAAGGACAGTGAGGTGTTGGAGTGTGTCCAGAGAAGGGTAACAAAGCTGGGGAAGGATCTGGAGAACAGGGCTGGGGAGGAGCAGCTAAGGGGGCTGGGGGTGTTCAGCCTGGAGAAGAGGAGGCTGAGGGAAGACCTCATTGCTCTCCACAGCTCCCTGAACGGAGGTTGCAGTGAGGTGAGGGTTGGTCTCCTTCTGAGTCTCAGGTGGTAGAACAACAGGCAATAGCCTGAAATTGTGCCAGGGGAGGGTTAGGTTGAAGATTAGGAAAAATATCTTTGCTGCATGAGTGGTCAGGGATTGGCACAGGCTGCCCAGGGAGGTGGTGGAGTCCCCATCCCTGGAGGTGTTGACAAAGCCTGTGGCCATGGCACTTGGGGACATGGTTTAATGGCCATGGTGGTGCTGGGTTGATGGCTGGAGAGCTTTTCCAACTCAGACAATTCCATGATTCTAAGATGAGGGTCACAAGCTAGTGCCAGCCTGAAATTACTTAGAGACCTGGTTTCCAAACACCCTGACCTCTGAGCACCTGAATCTTGATTAAACCCCAGAGCTTATCTGGTGTCTGTAGCCAAGAGGCTGTTTCCAAGAAGCATGAATCATTTCTGGGGCACAAATGCTAACAACTTCCAGTCCTTTGTTCTTGCTGATGGAACCTTGCTCCTGGTCCCTCTGGCTCCAGCAGCTCAGGCCAAAGGTGAGACAGCTGCAGCCACTTGCTGTCCAACCCTCCTGAATCCACCCACCTGAACCACTGATACTCCCTGTGATAAGACTTCAATAAAACTGCCTTGGAAGCTGGTGTCTCCAGGGAGAGAAAGGCAAGGTGTGAGTTGGTGGTGGTGGGGTGTGGGTGTGATTGGTGTGTGGGGGGGGTGTGATTGGTGTGTGTGGGTGTGATTGGTGTGTGTGGGTGTGATTGGTGTGTGTGTGGGAGGTGTGAGTTGGTGTGTGCTGGGTGTGAGGTGCTGCCTTCCTGACAGGGAGTGTCAGGTCCTTTGTCCCAGATGCTTTGCTTTCTGTCTGCTTGGACCTCTGCAGCTGTCCAGCCTGAGCAGGAGGTCTTTGCCAGCTTGCAGCACTCCTAGCAGAGCAAGGGTTTGTTATGTATCCTGTGCTCTGATAACAACAAGAAGTCGTTTCTGCAAACTGATGATCTTGCTATAAATAGAGAATCCAGCTGCTTGCCTTGAATGGCATCAAAGGAAATCAGAGGAGCAGCTCTTGTGCAGGGTGAAGTGGATCCTGGCTGCTTTCTCCAAAGACACTGGTGCTGGGGGATGTCTTGACGAGTGAGATGTGTGAGAGCAGTGCTCCTGAGCTGAGGGTAGTGTGTGAAATCTTCAGCAGGGAGCAGGTGAGGCGAGGTGGCTGGGAGCCCACGCTGCGCCTTGCTGCCTGCCCACCAGAGCACCCGCCGGTCCCGGGCGCAGCGAGGAGGCACTCAGTGCAGTGTTGCTTCACTGCTCTTCTACCATGGGAGGTTTCAAGTGCCTCTTCCTGGAGGAGGTGAGCTGGCTCCAGGCTCGTGCTTGGGAGCTGCAGCAGCACTAAATCACTTGGAGGTGTCTCAGCATATTCCAGCTGCTGACTTGTGAGTTCCGCGCCCGGAGCAAAGCGGAGCGGCAGGGCCTGAGTGCAGTTTGCTTGCCACCTGTGCTCTTGTATCCTTGCCCTCTGTGAGGGCTTCAGCCCTCACACCAAAACTGGTGTTTCCAGGATTGCTGAGCAGCCCTTAGCTCGCTGCTCAAGTCCTTCTCAGGGCCTGGGCTTCAGAGGCTCCCTCAGGACGCCTGGGTCTGGCAATGCTATCTGAGCTGAATCCTCTCAGCGTGTGGTGGGGGGTGGCCAACCTGCAACAGCCTTCTCCTGTGTGAGCTGACTTGGTGAGTGGTCCTCTCTGATGGTGGGGAGCAAGTGCTGGTGAGTCCGTGGTCAGGAGAGTCTCTTGAGCCTCAGGAGGGGATACAGGAACATTACCTCCTCTCCTGAGCATCTGCATGGCCCCTGCAGGGGCTGACTGTTGCTGAGAGGACCAGGAGAGCTGTGCCAGGCTGTGTGGTGGGTGGCAGCCAGGGTCTGCCAAAACGAGCATCAGCCAGCAGGACTTGTTCTAGCCCTAACTCCTGGAGAAGTGTATCTGAGAATCTCAGTAGGAAAGGAGTGTGACTCAGTCCCGCGGCAGAGCCTGGCCCACGGGAGCTCTCCAGCATTACAGTAAGCTTGTTAAGCACGAATTTCCAGAAGTCTTTGAAGCCTTTATTTAGAAAGAGCCTGAAAAGGGAGTCGGCTGTGTTGAATCGAGCTCTTTGTGGTGAGCAGAGAAACCTGAGCAGTGGCTGTTGATCTGCCTGCGGTGGCTTTCGCACCCAGCGCGGAGGGCGATGCTGCGGCGGGGAGCAGAGGGGCTGGCTGCGGGGGAGAGCTCGTGGAACCGGCTCTGGGCTGTGGGAAGAAGGCAGAGCCGGCGGTGGTCACGGGCAGAGGTGTGTTCCCAGGACATCAGAGAGCTCTTGTGCCGGGAGAATCGTCAGCTTGCTCTGCCAGCCGGGTGGGAGGAGGTGCCTGGCTGTGCGCTTGCTGGGGGCACACAGTGGAGTTGGCTAACGAGCTCCAAGAGGCAGTTTGGTGCTGCATGGACCTGACCGCTCTTAAGGCACCCAGCAAATGTCTCCTGAGGCCTGTGGTGGGGTTGTGGTGGGGTTTCTTGCCCGGTTCTTCCTTTTTCAGACAGCCAAGTGAAGTGTACAGGAATATCCTAACTGCTCTGCCTAAAGTAGTGCTAAGTGCTGGGTGGAAACCAGTTTCAGTCTGGGTGAGCTCTAAAAAAAGAGGTTCCTCTTTTCAGTGTCAGTGCTGCTTAGCCTGAGGAAGGGTGGCTGTGGTCCCTGGCTGGCTGGAGTGCTGAGTGCTGGCACCTCCTGGCGTCCCTCAGCATTCCTAATAGCTGGGCTGAGCTGCTGGCCCTGCTCCACTTGTCTGGCTGCACGTTGGGCATCTGGGGCTTGCCTTCCCCTCCCCCAGGGCTCTTCTAGGGGCCAAACGTGTGTGTGTAGCCTTGCTCTACTTTGAAGAGTGTAGCTTGCTTAAGCACAGGCTGTCCAGGGCTCACAAAAGGAGGTTTAAATTGCCCAGGCCCCCTGACAAAGATGACAGTACATTTAGATTGTGAGTAAAACTCTCCTGGACCTCACTGAGATCTTACATGTGAGATGCTTCTGGACCAAGCTGGCAGCATCTGCTGCTCAGGGGTGCCTGTGCTGGCAGGCAGGACCTCACAGAGCTGGTGGGACTGCTCTGGGCAGTGGGGTGAGGGAGAGACAGGAGCTGAGCTGTATTGAGCCCTGAACAGAAAGGAGGATGAGGAGGAGGAAGAAGTGACAGAGGTTGTGTTACTTGCTGGGATCTGCTGGGTCAGAAGCTGAGCTGCTCTTAGCCAAGGTGTGACTCCTGCTGCAAGCAAGCCCTGCCTGAAGCTCAGCCCCATCCATCTGTAAGATCACCCCTGGCTCTCATGGATGGGGGGGCCAGAAGTGAGCCTCAAGCATAGCTCTCAAGGAGAACAGGCATGCTGATCTCCAACCAGGCCAGAGCTTCCTCCTCTCCATTGCTGTCCAGGGAAGTAGAAAGGAAAGAAGTTTCTTGAGACTGAAAGTTGGCAGAGGGGTTGAGGATGGACGTGAAACACTGCCACTATCTCCTCCAGCCTTCTGCTCCTCTGCAGCCTCTCTGCATTTCCCCTCAGATACTAGAGGGGTGGATGTTAGAGAGGAGGCTGTGAATGCTGGCAGTGTGGCTGAGGTGGGTGGCTGGCATGGAGATACTGGTAGTGAGCTGTGAGAGCTGCCTCTCCCTGCCAACGTTGCCTGCAGTGCCTCCTGTCTGATCTGGCTCTTGGGGATGCCTGCATCTGCTGCCTGGCTTGGGAGGGAGAGGCTGAGCCCTTGGCTGGTTATGGTGGTGCACAGTTGCTCTTCTTACATGAGGACCTGAGGGCTGGCATCACCAACCCCTGACCGTGTGTGGCAGCAGGCTCCATGGTGCTGGGCCATGCCACCTCGTTAGGATGGGGTGAGAGTCTGGGCTCCCAGAACTGGTCTGAGGTACACTTTCATAGTTTCATAGTTTCATAGTTTCATTCAGGGTTGGAAGGGACCACAAGGATCATCTAGTTCCAACCCCCCTACCATGGGCAGGGACACCCCACACTAGATCAGCCTGGCCAGAGCCTCATCCAGCCTGCTCTTAAACATCCCCAGGGATGGGGCCTCGACCACCTCCCTGGACAACCCATTCCAGGGTCTCACCACTCTCATGGTGAAGAACCTCCTCCTCACATCTAGCCTGAATCTCCCCACTTCCAGCTTCATGCCATTCCCCCTAGTCCTATCACTCCCTGAGATCCTGAGCAGTCCCTCCCCAGCCTTCCTGTAGCCCCCTTCAGATCCTGGAAGGCCACAATGAGGTCACCTGGGAGCCTTCTCTTCTGCAGACTGAACAGCCCCAACTCCTTCAGTCTGTCCTCATAGGAGAGGTGCTCCAGCCCTCTGATCATCCTTTCCATTTTCTTCCATTGCCACCATGGAGGGAAATTACCTGCCTGAGGCCCAGCCTGGGCTGCAGCATTTCATAGATTCACAGAGTGGTTTGGGTTTGAAGGGACCTTAAAGATCATCCACTTCCAAGCCCCCTGCCACGGGCAGGGACACCTTCCATTATCCCAGGTTGTTCAAGGCCTCATCCAACCTGGCCTTGAACAGTCCAGGGAGGGAGCATCCACAACCTCCCTGGGCAACCTGTGCCAGTGTCTCCCCACCCTCACTCTCAAGAATTTCTTCCTAACATCCAGTCTAACTCTGCCCTTTTCCAGCTGCAATCCACTCTCTCTTATCCTGGCACTCTCAGCCCTTGTCAAAAGTCCCTCCCCAGCTCTCCTGGAGGCCTTTCAGGTACTGCAAGGCTGCTCTAAGGCTGCCTTGGAGCCATGGTTTGGTTGTCAGGAGGTGTTAGGTACTAGGTAATAGGTTGGGCTTGATGATCTCTGAGGTCTTTTGCCAACCTGGTTGGTTCCATGATGCTGTGGTTCATACAAGTTTGCAGAGGCACAGTAGGAAAAAATTTTCCCATCAAGAGTGGTCAGGGATTGGAATGAGCTGCCCAGGGAGGTGGTGGAGTCCCCAAGCCTGGTTGTGTTTCGAGGTGGTTTGCATGTGGTGCTTGGGGATAGGGTTTAGGGCTGACCTTTGTAGAGCAGGGTTCTGGCTTGGACTTGGTGATCCTGAGGCTCTTTTCCAAGCTGACTGTTTCTGTGATTCTCCTCTCCAGGCTGAGCAGCCCAGATTCTCCCAGCCTGTCACTAAGGAGCTGTGTGTGCCTTTGGCACAGGACTGGCAGATGCCAGGCCCAGCCTGTGGCACGGGCCGGTGCCCCTGCTGCAGCCCGCGGGGCCTTGTTTGCCACCCACAGCCCTGTGCAGAGCCAGGCTTGTTAGATGTGCTCAGCTGGGGGTGGCATTCCAGATGTTGGAGATGACCCTTTTCCTCTGAGGGCAGCCAGCAGGCTGATAGAACAGTGCCATGCTATAAATAAACCTGTCAGCTCCACCAGCGAGAGAAAAGCCTTCGGTTTGAGCAGGAGCTTGTGCTGCCAGCAGCCCAGGGGGTGGCTTCCTTCCCTTGGGTTAGAGTAGAATAGAATTAACCAGGTTGGAACAGACCTTAGAGATCATCAAGCCCAACCTATCACCCAACACCATCTGATCAACCAAACCATGGCACCAAGCACCCCATCCAGGCTCTTCCTGAACACCTCCAGGGATGGGGACTCCACCACCTCCCTGGGCAGCACATCCCAAAGGCCAATCTCTCTTGCTGGGAAGAATTTCTTTCTCACCTCCAGCCTAAACCTTCCCTGGCACAGCTTGAGACTGTGTCCTCTTGTTCTGGTGCTGCTTGCCTGGGAGAAGAGACCAACCCCCACCTGGCTACAACCTCCCTGCAGGCAGTTGGAGAGAGCAAGAAGGTCTCCCCTAAGTCTCCTCTTCTCCAGGCTAAGCAACCCCAGCTCCCTCAGCCTCTCCTCACAGGGCTGTGCTCCAGACCCCTCCCCAGCTTTCTTGCCCTTCTCTGGACACCTTCAAGTCTCTCAATGTCCTTCTTGAACTGAGGGGCCCAGAACTGGACACAGGACTCAAGGTGTGGCCTCAGCAGTGCTGAGCACAGGGCACAAGGACTTCCCTGCTCCTGCTGGCCACACTGTTCCTGATGCAGGCCAGGATGCCATTGACTTTCTTGGCCCCCTGGGCACCCTGCTGGCTCCTGTTCAGCTGCTGTCCACCAGTACCCCCAGGTCCCTCTCTGCCTGGCTGCTCTCAGCCACTCTGCCCCCAGCCTGTAGCACTGCCTGGGGTTGTTGTGGCCAATGTGCAGCACCTGGCACTTGGATGTGTTCAGTCTTCTGCCCTTGGCCTCTGCCCAGCCTGGCATGGTCCCTCTGCAGAGCTTCTCTACCCTCTAACAGTTCAGCTCCTGCCCCCAGCTTGGTGTCATCTGCATCAGGTTGACCCCTGATTTTGGAGAGGAACTGGAAGGATGTTGGTTTTTGCTGTTGCTCTCAACCTGATGGAGAAAGTGCTTGCAGGGGGGAGAGGACCAACCTGCCTGGAAAGGACTCAGGGAGGGTTTGCTGCTCTGCTTTTTTTACAGGCACACACCTGCCCAGGCTCCTATTGGAGGCTTCTGCAATCGAGGGGACATGCTCTGTGCCCAACCTAGCTGCACAAATGTCTCCCTCCCTGGGCTGGGCACTTAATGGCTAAAGTAACCCAGAGAATAGTGGCTGTGGGTCACACTGCCCCTGTAGCAGAGCTGTCACTCCCATGCTGTTGCTACAAGTGGAGTCCTTGCAGGCTGTGTTGAGGAGCTGGCTCAGCCTGCCTGCAGTGTGGGCTGGGTCTGGGCTTTCTCCAGGTTGTGCAGGAGACCCAGGTGGGTCCTCCTGCCTTCACCTCACAGCAGGCTAGTATGGCCCTGTTGCTGCAGTCAGGGAGAACTGACACTTGGAGTCCCTAGGGTGACACTTGGAGTCCCTAGGGTGACACTTGGAGTCCCTAGGGTGGGCTTTGCTGAGCTTGGGCTTGCAGGGCTGGCTCCGCTGTCCTGGACATCAGCTCACTGAAAGTCAGGGACTGTCCCTTCCACTGCTGTGAGTGATTGGGCTGGTGTAGCCTCTTGCAGGGTGCAGAGGGCAAGTGCTGACCTGGGGGAGGAATGGCTGGGCAGCAGGTTCTGGAGGGTAACTGATGCTAAAGTCTGTGCTGCTGCAGAGGGAGGAGGCTGTGGGGTGGCCCTGAGCCCCAGCCGGGCTTGTGCGTGGCAGGAGCCTGTCTGCAGCCTCCAAGCACAGAGCTGCACTGGGTGTGAGTTGTGTGATGGGCTGGCAGGCTGAGGGGGGGGTGGCATGTCCCCCTGGGTCACAGGCAGCAGCAGCCAAGGCCTCCGTGTGCTGGAGGCTGCCGCTGGTGTGGGAGATGCTGCTCAGTGTGTCAGCTCCAGACAAGTCACCTCCCAGGGCCCAGCTGCAGGCTTGGGTTCAAGCAGAGATGGAAAGCTTGATCTACTCTTCTAGACAACTCATCTCCTTCCTGCCCATGTGCTGGGCTCTGTGGAAGGAAGAAAATAAATCCTCCCCAGACAATCCTGAGCCTCGTGCCGAGACTGCTGCTGCCTCCAGCACTCTGTGCAGGCTCTGCTCTTGCCTCGCTGGCTCATGCAGGGCCCCAGACTGTTTGTGTCTGCTGAGCTGACAGGATGGCCCCAGAAGGCTGGGCACAGCTGAGAATTAATCAGGAGCTGTTGGTTTAATTAGTAGTGTCTCAGTATATCTGTGCATGAGGGCTGGGTGCTGAGGGAGTAGCTTGTGAGCTTGCAGCCTTAGAGGACACGAGCCCTTTGTGTCTGAGGTTGATCTGGAGTGTTCCTGTGTAAAGACCATGAGTACAAAGCTTCATCTTGCCCCTCTTTGGCATCTCAGCTTCCTTGGTGTCCACTCTTCACTAAGCTTTTCTCCACAGACTGGTTGACTTGCTCTGTCTGTCTGTGGGTCTTGTTGTCTCCCAGGCTTTCCATTTTCCCAGCACCATCTGCTTTGTGGGCAGTGTGGGTAACCCCAAACCCATCATCTCCATCCAGATCCAGGGCAGGGGCTTTACAGAGCCAGGAGATCTCAGGGCATACCAAAACTTGTAATCTTTGTTGAACCCAGAGGTTTCACTCTGAGGTGGAGCTGTGGTGCTGAGCGTGGAGGTGGCCTCCTCCTGCTGCAGGTGCTCATTGCTCAGGCAAGGGCAGGTCCCCACTGCCATTGGCTGGGGAGGGATTTGGGCTCTGGATGACCTATAATCCCCTTCTGCTGGGGCTCTTTCTGGCCCCTGGGGCATGCAGGGGCAGCTAGAGGGGATGGCACCTGCTTCCCAACTGGTGGGGTGCTCTGGGTCCCTGCAGCTCTGGGCATGCAGACAGCAAGCCTGAGGGAGTCTCATTAAAATGTGGTGACAGCCTCTGCCATGGCTTGGGTGGAGAGGAGTGGGGAAAGGAAGCTGTGGCTTCCCATGCTTGGTTTCCTTGACATGAACACTTCTCTGAAGCAGACTTGCTTGTCCCCCACAGCACTTTCTGCCCCTCTGCTCCTCTGTTACCTAGATCCAGGTCTGCACAAGTTTTCCAAGGGGTCCCTCAGTCCCCAGGTAACCTCTGAGCCTGTTGAGAAGCATAGAAGGGCTTGGGTTAGAAGGAACCTTAATGATTATCTACTTCCAAGCCCCTGCCACAGCCAGGGACACTTTTCACTAGCCCAGGTTGCTCAAGGCCTCATGCATCCTGGCCTTGAACACCTCCAGGGAGGGAGCAGCCACAGCTTCTGTGGGCAACCTGATCCAATGTCTCCCCACCCTCACTTTAAAGAATGTCTTCCTAGCCTCCAGTCTCAATCTCTTCTTCCCCTTTCCCCCATTCAATCCATTCACCCTCATCCTGTCACTCCAAGCCCTTGTCAAAAGCCCCTCCCCAGCTTTTCTTGTAGCCCCCTGCAGACACTGGCCAGCAGGTGTGCCCCAGTCCCCTGTGCCGCATGTGGTCGCTGCAGAGGCACAGGGTGGCTTTGCCTTCTGTCTTGTGCCATGCTTGCAGGGCTGGCCACCCCCTTCCCTGCAGCAGGGACAGCTGGAGCCCCTGGGTCCAGCAGGCAGGGCAGAGCCATGGGCTGGCTCAAGGAGGCTCCAGCAGGCAGGAGCAGGGCCGCTCAGGGGTGCAGGTTCAGCGCTCGGTCACCAGCTCTTTGCTGGCCGTGTGCAGGAAGGGCATTGACAGATGCTCTGTTTGTCCTGCATGAGCTGCTGCCAAATGCAACAGCCACACCCCCCAGGCCTTCAGGGGGGTTGAACTAGATCTCCAGAGGTCCCTTCCATACCCTGTCATTCTGTGATTCCCCTCCTGATCCCAGAAGGCCCAAACCAACCAAGCTGTGAGCATCCCCTTCCTTCCACTGCTGTCTGCTTCCCCCACCCCACACAGATGGGTCTGGAAGCCAGAGGAGGTCACCTGGGCCTGGGGCCAGCCCTGCAGCCAGGAGCAAGGTCAGCAGTGACTCTCTGCTTGCTCAGGACATGCCTGGATTTTGGAAGCAGGGTTATGGATGTACAGCCTGCTGCTGGCAGGGGAGGGGGCTGTGTGTCCTCTGCTCTCCTCTCAGCCCAGGAGAGCAACCCACAGGGTCACCAGAAAAAGTAATTTGAAGTCTGTGGCTGCTCTCCTTAAGTCACCTTGGAGGAAGGCAGACGTGCCCAGCTCCTGGCATCTCTAGCTTTGCTTTGTGCAGAGATGGATGGGGCTGAGCTGGCTGCTTGGCTTTCCAGCACTTGGCACAGGCTGCAGCGTTGGCTGCCTGGGAGGCTGCCCAGGGTGGTCCCTGGGGGGGCTGCAGGGGTGAAGGGCTCTTCTCTTCTGCCTGGCTTTGGGATTAATTTCTTCTCTGCCTGCTGCTCTTTGCCTCCCTTCTCCACTCCCTCCCCCCCCCCCCTTTTCTCTGTACTATTCAAAGCAGCCTGAGGAAGCAGGGAGCTGGAGCATGGGCACTGGGGGCCCTGGTAGCAGTGGATTCCAGAGGCAATTTGAATGGGTTTCCAATAATTGAACCTGGCCTGTGCTGGTGTAGAAACCTTCCTTATTTGCTCTGTGTGCAGCTTGGCCCAGAGGTTTCCATGGGAAGGGTCAGGCTGTGCACTTCCCTTCCTGGCAGTCAGGCCGCTGGGCTTTGCACATCAGGTGGCTCCAGCTGCAGCACTCTGCTGGTCCCAGCTTGCCAGACCTGTCCTGGTGGTGCTGGCTTAAGCTGCAGCTGCCCCACTGGCCCCCAAGCACCTGCACTGTGCCTGTGAGCAGCAGCCCACACACCTCAGCTGGGCAAGTCCCCAGTACCATCCTCTGCCCATGGGGTGCTCGTGGAGGGGCTGACTTCATGGTTAGCTTCTCCAAAACCTGGTTAGGAATAAGAGGCATGGTTTGACCTGTTGAACTGGGTGCCTTTGAAACCTCTTGGACAACCTGAGGTGAAGGAGAGCCCAGCAGCTGCCTGGCTTTCCTTTGTGGCTGTGGGGATGAAATTGAGGGGGTTCTCTGGTTGCCCTGGACCTGCTGTCCCCAGTATCAGCCCTTCAGTGGAGGCCTGAGGATCTGCTGGCTCCTCCAGGATCTCCATACCCAGGCACAGGGCAATGGGTCTGCTCAGAGGTGTGGCCATCCTGTTTCTTCCCAAGGGAGGTATGGGGAGCTCATGTTTCTGGAGCAGGTTGGAGAAGAGGCTCCTTAACAAATCCTCTGCCACCTGAACTGCTCTGAGGCTCGTCCTGTGTCTGGTGACTTGGTGTGCCTGGTAATGCTGTGCTGGCAGCTTGGGAGAGCCTGCAGGAACAGGGAGAGTTTCTTTGTTGCTGTGAAATTGCCCTCAAGCTTTTTGGCTTGAAATGTTAGTTTCTGCCCCTTGGGTTGCCACCACATACCTGGAATTGCAAGCTGGGGTGTGTGGTGGTCAGAAATGTGGCAGAGAGAGCTGCCCTCGGGACTGGGACCCCTCAGAGCCCTGCAGTTCCCTCCAGGAGCTGTCCTGCTCTGCAGGCACAGGCTGGCTGTGACCACCCCAGTCTGAGATGTCAAGGGTTAATTGAGAAGCCTCAGAACTCAGAACTGGATTGAGGCTCTGGCCAGGCTGATCTAGTGTGGGGTATCCCTGCCCATGGCAGAGGGGTTGGAACTAGATGATCCTTGTGGTCCCTTCCAACCCTGAATGATACTATGAACTCCTCTGATGGAGAACTCCCTGACTAGCTGCAGTCAGACTTCCAGCCATGGTCTGAGTTAAACCCTCACGGTGGTCTGTAGGGGTTCCACCGTCCCAGCCCGGAGCGTCAGGCTGCCAACCTTTGGTTGCTGTGGGCTGTGTGTGTGCCACGGGAAGGGAGATGGGCCACAAGGGGGCTGTGCCTGGAGGTGCCACCCACCTGCCACAGCAGGAGCTGCCTCAGCTCTGCAATGCAGCAAGAGGCTTGAGTTAGCCCAACAGGCCCTTGTCTGGGCGTCGCAACAGATGGCGGTGAGCTATAAACTGCCGTGGTGAAGGGAGGCTGAGGGGAGCCTGCTCAGGGGCTGTTGCTCCTGAGGGATGTGAATGTTCTGCAGCTCTCTGCTGGGCTGTTCTCACTTGCATCTCCCATATGAAGATGTGGGAGTGGAGGAGTTTGGTCTGGGCTCGCTTTGAGATGAACTAATCCAAATTTTACAGCTTCACAGATTGCATCAGGCTGGAAGGGACCCTCGAAGGGCATCTTGTCCAACCCCCCTGCAGGCAGCAGGGACACCTCCAACTAGATCAGGCTGCTCAGGGCCACAGCAAGTCTGATCTTGGCTATCTCCAAGGATGGGGCCTCAACCACATCCCTGGGCAAACTGTTGCAGTGTTTCATCATCCTCACTGTGCAGAACTTCCTCCTGATGCCCAACCTAACTCTGCCCTGCTCCAGTTTCAAACCATTGCCTCTCCTCCTATCCCCACAGGCCCTTCTAAGCAGTCCCTCCCCAGCTTTCCTGTAGGTCCCCTTCAGATACTGAAATGCAGCTCTAAGGTCTTGCTGGAGCCTTCTCTTCTCCCCAGTTCTTTCAGCCTGGCTTCACAGGAGAGGTGCTGCATAGGTGTGGGACAAGCTGGTTGTGAGCCCAGAGCCAGAGCTGTGTGTCTGAGGTGGGAGCATCTGAGCTGGTGCCAACATGTGGAGGATGCCACCCTCCTGAAACCACTCCCTGTTCCTGATGCTGAAACTCTTATGTGGTTTTGGGCTCTGCTATATGGCAAAAGAGAGGACTGGATCTCACCTGGAGGGGGAGCAGGGGCTGGGGGCATGTGGTGGTTTGCCTCAGGAGGGGATCTGTGCCTGCTCAGACCAGGTCTGGTGTGGTGTGGGCAGTTCCCATCACAGGCCATGCTCTCCTGTTCTTCCCCTGCCTTGGTGGTGCTGATGCATATCACAGACCCCCAGGAGCAGGCTGCTGTGCTGCTGGCCTTGCTGCTGGGTTGATGGTTGGCTAATGAGAGCAGGCATCTGAAAACGTTTGTCCTTTGCCCTTGAGTATAAAACCACTTTGACTGCAATGGGCTCTGGTGTTCCAAGTCATGGACAGGCTTGGTGTTCCAAGTCATGGACAGGCTGTGAAGGCATGGCAGGAGGTCTGTTGAAGGGAGGCTGCTCTTCACTGTGGGATGAGAGACCTCAAGGCCTGGGTAGCCCATTCCACCTGGATGCAGGTAGCAGAGCTCCAGTAAAGGGACTGGAGTAGGAACTATGCATTCCCCCTGAAGAGAGGGCTGGACTTGGGTGTATTATTTCCACCCTGTCTTGAGTCAGTGTGCAGGACAAGGTCATACTTGCCAGGCAGGTGCTCTGGAGAGCTATTCAGGGTGGTTACAAGCAGCACCACTTGCAGCCCTTGATGTTTGGAGGTCGATAGGTGGAGATGGTGAGGTCAGTGTGGCTGAGGAGGTTTGTGGAGCAGGGAGGGGGAGAGCTCTTAAGCCAAGGCAAATTGGCCACCTGCCTGCCAGGGGGTTGCTTCCTAGGAGACACAGCTTGACCAGAGGGAGCAGATGGGTGAAAGAGGAAGAGTCTGTCTGGCAGCTCCTGCCAGCAGAGATGCTCACCTGGCAGAGCTGGGGAGGGGGTTGTGTGGGATCCATTGAAGCTGTTGCAAAACTTGGTGAGAATCAGAACAGGGGATGTTCAGGGTGGCCTAGTTTGTGCCAGGACAGGTCTGTCTGCATGCTCCCTGCCTGGGGGTAGCACCACAGCTCCTCTCCTGCTGTACAGCAAGGCCAGTCTGCCATGGTTGTCTATCTCTGGCCCAGTGTCGACATCAAAGCTTGCTTCCAGGACAGGCATTGGCCAAGGCTAACTGAAAATGTCTTGTGAGTAGCTCATCTTGAAAGCCACACTGCAGGGTGAGCTCTGGGGTGACTTGCCCAAGGCAAAGGCACAGACATAACTCAGATTGCTCTCCTTGCTCTGGCAGGGCTAGGTGTCTCTCAGGTGCTTCCAGACCCTTTTGTGTGGCTTTGCTGTGAGCCCTGTGCCTCTAGCAGCAGGAGGAGGAAGCCTCTGCCTTGAAGTGCTGAGAAACAGTGATGGGAGGTCCTGATGCAGGCCAGGTGTTAATGGGCAAAGTGCTTCTGCTGCAATCCTTTGAAGCAGAGCTGCTCCCAGGGGCTGGGGATGTCTTGTGAGGATGGTGGGCTGGGAACTTGAGCAGCAGCCAAGCTCATTCAGGCTGCACTGGGGGGGCTCCAGCTCTCTACTGCTGCTGCAGACAGGGCTGTGCACCTCTTCCAGCTGGCCAGTGGGCTTGGTACTGAGCATGTTTCTCTTCCCAGGGACAGTGGGATGCTCAGTGGGCTGCTTGGCTCCTTGTGGAGTGGGGAGCAGCAGAACCCTCTGCCATTCATCCCTGTCTGACTGAGGTGTACAGGAGAGCATCTCTGCCACGAAGGTCTCTGCTGTCAGCCCAAGTGTTGAGGCTGATCCATGTGTTGGGAGGGACATTGCTTCACTTGGGAGAAAACTAGAGAGGGTTACCTCTCATGGAACTGAAATCACTGCTGAGGGCTCTCTCAGTGCCAGGAGGCCAGCTCAAGGGCTTCAAAGGTGGTAACATCTGGGGGAGCAGGAAGTGTGCAGAGAGGAAGGGGAACCCCTGCTCCTGAAATGAAAGCATGGCCTGACTCCTCTGCTCCATTTTCCCATCCTCTCTGTGTGTTCCTGAGGCACTGCTCCTGCACAAGCCCCTCTGTGGTACCTGGAGCAAGGCTGCCCCTGAGGCTTGTGCTGTCCCAGTGCTCAGGCTGGTGTTTTCTCTCCACAGCCATCAAGGTGAGCTGCGTGGGCTCCGGCGGGGTCTCTAACAAGATCAATGACACAGCCTGGACCGTGGAGGAGCAGTACTTCAACAGCACTCTGTCCCTGGCAGACAAAGGTAAGATCCACAGAGATGAGGTGGAGACCTGTGGCTCTGAGGTGGGCTGCAGAAATGTGTCACCAAGGCTTCAGCACTGAGACTTGTGAACGTGTCCAGAGAAGAGCAATGAGGCTGGGGAGAGGCCTCAAGCACAAGCCCTGCGAGGAGAGGCTGAGGGAGCTGGGGTTGTTTAGCCTGGAGAAGAGGAGGCTCTAGGGAGGCCTTATTGCTCTCTACAGCTACCTGAAAGGAGGTTGTAGCCAGCTGGGGGTTGGTCTCTTCTCCCAGGCAAGCAGCACCAGAACAAGAGGACACAGTCTCAAGCTGTG
Source organism: Melanerpes formicivorus (assembly GCF_026170545.1). Classification (NCBI taxonomy): domain Eukaryota; kingdom Metazoa; phylum Chordata; class Aves; order Piciformes; family Picidae; genus Melanerpes; species Melanerpes formicivorus. Next base: position 2,893,192 of record NW_027142429.1, read on the forward strand.
CCAGGGGAGGTTCAGGCTTGAGGTGAAATCACAGAAGGAGTGATTGGCCATTGGAGTCACCATCCCTGGAGGTGTTTATAAAAGGATTGAACATGGCAATTGAAGCCATGGTTTAGTTAGTCATGAGGTGTTAGGTAATAGGTTGGACTAGATGATCTCTCAGGTCTTTTCCAACCTTATTGATTCTATGATTCTCCATGCAGTATTCTCCTTCCCAGGCTGCTCTGGCCTGTGCACAGGGGAGAGGAGCCAATATTAGAGATTACAAGAGCTCAGAAGGAGCTGTGCACAGAGAGGCATCCTGAATAGCTGCAGAACTTGGCAGCCACCCCACAAATACTGCTTGCATATCCTCTGGCCCTGGTCTGCCTGGAAGAGAGCTGCCAGCAGCAGCTCTGCTGTTTCAAGGCCCTGTGGGTTCACTCTGCTCCACTTCCTGTGTGTGTTGTCTGTGGTGGTGACAAAACACTGATCAAGGCTGGTCAGCTTCAGGTAGTTGCAGGCCAGGAGTAGTTTGAACTGAAAGGGATGTGGAAGTGTCACTTGTCCTCCAAGAAACTGTCTGGGAGCATGGCAGGAGCAGCCTGGGGCAGCACCACCACACCCCTGCAAGCTGAGATGCCCAGAGATAGCGAGGGGTTGTGTTTTCCTGTGGGTAAAGTGATCCCAGCAGCCTCTGGGGAATCTGGGCTGGGATGAATGCTGCCTTTCTGCTGGTAAATAGGTCAGCCCCACCACAAATAATTCATGCTGGGCCCTGGCTCCTCAGGAAATCAAGCCCTGCCAGCGTTCACCTGCTGAAGGCAGTGGCTGTGCTGGTGACTGTAGCATGGCAGAAGCCCAGGGGAGCAGAAGCTCAGCCCTCTGATCCTGTTTTATCTAATAACAGGAAATGGGTAAAACTGAAGTGGCAGTTTCTGCCAGCTCAGCAATTTTCCAAGCAGAGCTTTCAGCATGGAGGGGAGGCTGACCTCATCCTTCAGCAACTGGCGAGAGCGCTGCTTGCCCTTGGGCCCTGGAGAAGGGAGACAGCTGACTTGGCTCTCCCCTTGGCCTGGCTCAGAGCCCAGGGGCTACAGTTGGAGGTAAGCTGCCCAGGAGGGCTCCTGCCTGGTTTTGGATGTGGTGCTGAGCACAGCCAGAGAACCTTGCTCTGAATGCTGGGGCAGCAAAATCCCAGAGGCTTTATGAGGTGCTGCAGGCCATTGAGCTTAGATGAGTTGGGAGCTGGAGGCTGACTGGGGACTTGAGGGGAGGTTTAAACCTGCAGCTGTGCTGAAAAGCCATAGAATGGTTTGGGTTGGAAAGGACCTTAAAGGTCTAGTTCAAAACCCCTGCCATGGGCAGGGAACACCTCCTACTACACCTTGTTGCTCAAGCTCCCATCCAACCTGGCTTTGAACACTTCAAGGCTTGGAGCCTCCACAACTTCTCTGAGCAACCTGCTCCAGTGCCTCACTACCCCCATGAGGAAGAACTTCTTCCTCATGTCTAATCTCAATCCAGCTTCTTCCAGTTTGAAGCCATTGCCCCTTGTCTTGTCACTACCTGCCCTTGTAGAAACCCTCTCTCCTTCTCCTGCAGGTCTGCACATAATATGTAATGGTTCAAGGGAGAGCTGTGACACTGGGTAATCATGGAATGCTGTAGGTTGGAAGGGACCTTTAAAGGTCATCTAGACCAACCCCCTGCAGTCAGCACAGTATCACCAAGGTTGGAAGAGACCTTAAAGATCATCGAGTCCAACCTGTCACCACAGACCTCGTGACTAAACCATGGCTCCAAGTGCCACATCCAGTCCCCTCTTGAACACCTCCAGGGATGGGGACTCCACCACCTCCCTGGGCAGCACATCCCAATGGCTAACAGCTCTCTCTGGGAAGAACTTTCTCCTCACCTCCAGGCTAAGCTTCCCCTGGCACAGCTTGAGACTGTGTCCTCTTGTTCTGGTGCTGCTTGCCTGAGAGAAGAGACCAACTTCCTACTGGCTGCAATCCCCCTTCAGGGAGCTGTAGAGGGCAAGAAGGTCTCCCCTGAGCCTTCTCTTCTCCAGGCTAAGCAACCCCAGCTCCCTCAGCCTCTCCTCACAGGGCTGTGCTCCAGACCCCTCCCCAGCTTTGTTGCCCTTCTCTGGACACCTTCAAGTCTCTCAATGTCCTTCCTGAACTGAGGAACCCAGAAGTGGACACAGGACTCAAGGTGTGGCCTAAGCAGTGCTGAGTACAGGGCACAAGGACTTCCCTGCTCCTGCTGGCCACACTGTTCCTGATGCAGGCCAGGATGCCATTGACTTTCTTGGCCACCTGGGCACACTGCTGGCTCATGTTCAGGCAGCTGTCAATCAGCACCCCCAGGTCCCTCTCTATTTGGCAGCTCTCAGCCACTCTGCCCCCAGCCTGTAGAACTGCCTGAGGTTGTTGTGGCCAAAGTCCAGCACCCAGCACTTGGACTTGTTGAATGCCATCCTGTTGGCCTCTGCCCATCTGTCCAGTCGGTCAAGGTCCCTCGGCAGAGCCCTTCTGCCCTCTAACTGACCAACATCTGCTCCCAGCTTGCTGTCATCTGCAAATTTGCTGATGACTGCCTCAATCCCCTCACCCAGATCATCAATGAAGGGACATCTTCAACCAGAGCAGGGTGCTCAGAACCCCAAAGAATCTGCCCTGATTGATTCTGTCCTGGTAAAAGCTGAGCAGTGGCAAAGGCCAACGAGGAAATGGGAGTGGAAGAGGTGTGTGTGCTGGCTGTTGGTTTTGCAGCCCCTGGGAGGTTTGGATAGCTGCTTCAGCACTTGGTTCTTGTGAGGCTGCCCTTGGGAGCCATCCCCTTGCCAGCTAGGACCAGCATGGACTGGGAAGGATGGAAGGAAAAGGCATTGATGTCTGCATGCTTTGATGACTCTGGCACAGCCCCTTGGAAGGCCTGAGTTACAGAGACAGCTGAAGTGTGGCTTCCCAGCTCTTCAACCATCAAGGGGAAGCCCCAGTCTTTTGGTTCTCAATTTTTTAGGGCCCAGGCAGTTTATCTGGCTCAGTTTATCTGCAGTGCTGCTATCTGTGAGCTGCCAGCACTGCAGACTCTGCCAGGCTGAGGCTTGAGTGGGTGCCCAGGGCTGGGGTGGCAGGGCTGGGCTGCTCCCTCTGCGCTGCAGCTGCTCATGGAGCTGGCAGCTGAAGTCTTCAGAGCTACCACAGCTCCAGGCATGTGAGGTGAGAAATGGCAGTTCCTGACTTGTCAGAGATGTAATGAAGGGAAGGTCTGTGCTGGAGGACTGTGCATCCTGTGCTCCAAAGCTGAGGTGCTGTAATGTTGCTGTCCTGCCTGGCAAAGCCATACTGCACTTCTGGGAAGAGCCTGCTCCCAGCTAGCAGCAATCAGCCTGAGGCAGTGTGCCAGGTACTTACAGCCCATGACCTCTGCTCTTCTGCTTTCCACTTCAGAGTGGACACAACCACTGGGAGCTCTCAGCTGCAGGGAAGCAGGGAGAGGGGGGTGGTCCCTGTGGGTGGGATCCCAGCCAAGGGCAGCACCCGTGGGGCATTTGCTCTTTGTGTGACTGAGGAGTTACCATCCTGGGCTTGCCATGTTGATCCCACACACCTCTTCCCATGCTCTGAGGGCACAGGGGGGAGTGAGTGATGGGATGTGGCTGGCCAAGGGCAGTGTCAACTTTGCCTTTGGACCCGAGTCCTCCCCTAGAGCCAGCTCTGATCCTGTCCCTTGCTGCTGCCACACTGGATATGGGAACAAAAGCCCTGGGGGCTGGCAGGACTCCAGCCCACAGCCAGGGAAGTGAGATAACTGCTGTCACAGCCCTCAGTATGACCCTGATCCATGTCTGGGCCCATGAATCAGGGGCAAGCCAGCCTGCTGCTCCGTGGCCCTGTCTGTCTGTGATGGGGCTGCTGGCAGCCTGGCAGCCTGGCACAGCATGGCTGGAGCTCGCAAGGGGAGTCGTGTGACAGCCTCAGGGACATGAGCAGCAGGGCAGGAGCTTGACACTGACTCAGCCACAGGGTTTTAGGCTCCCCAGGAATAGCTCTCAGCTGCCCTTTTCCTGAACAGAGCATGGAGGAGCTCCAGCCAGTCCCTTGGTGCCTGCTCTGCTCAGAGCAGAGCTGTCCCTCTCCCCGTGGCTCTGGCCAGGAAGGCTTGGCAGGAATGGGCTGCTCTGGGATCTGGCACCAAGGCAGTCTGGGGTGCAGTTGCCTCTGTGTGGTGAGCTGCCTCTCCACACAGGTCTCACACTGGCTGGGGGTAGAAGGTCAGGCAGTCTTGTGCTTTTGGGGCACTGGGCTGGGCCATGCTCTCTGGGTGCTGGCAGGAGCCCAGGGAGCCAGGTCAGTTGATGGAGTTGGAAGCTTTCCCAAGCAATGACCCCAAAGGAGCCCAGTGCCAGCCCATGACTCCTTTGCTGACCAGCACTGGCCAGCCTCTGGTGAAAAGCAGCAAGCACCACAGGCAAAGGTTAGAGGTTCCACCAGTACAGGTGAGGGATTGAGCTGCTGGAAGGCTGCTCTGTGGTGTCCCTGGGGCACACCACTGGTGCCTGGCTGCCAGCTGGATGTGGCACCATTCACCACCACTCTCTGGGCTCAGCCTCCAGCCAGTTCCTAACCCAGCTCAGAGAGCTGCTGTCCAAGCCAGGGGCTGACAGCTTAGCCAGCAGTTTGCTGTGGGGGATGGTGGCAAAGGCCTTGCTGCAGTCCAGGCAGACCACATCCACAGCCTGCCCCACAGCCAGCAGGCAGTCACCTGGGCATAGGAGGAGATCAGGTTGGAGAGGCAGGACCTGCCCTTCCTAAATCCATGTTGGCTGGCACCTGTGGGGACCTGCAGGGAGACCAGCTCAGCCTGAAACCACCCCACCTCTCTCTGCCTTCCCACATCCTGAGCAGTAGGTGTAAACAGGCAGCCAAGTGCTCTCTGAGGACAGGCTGGGGGGAGGGGAGCAGAGCTTTGCACAGCCACGGAGGCTCGGGTTGCTCTTTAAGCATCAGGGAGTGATGCCAAGCTACTGCACCCACACATCTTTGCATTGAGATGAGTGAGGGGGCAGCTCTGGAGCATCAGCTGTTGCTGGTATTAGACACTGCTGTGGATTTTTTTCAGGCTGTAGGTTGTATGAGAAAGGAGACAGAGCCTGAAATAACCCAGGTGCCTGCTTTGCTACGTAAGGCTCTTATTCAAGGCACTGGCCTCACCCTTCATTTCTCTTCTTGACCCCACTCAGAGCACATCTAGGGTGCAGAGGGCTCAGTCTTGCTGCTGGAGCAGCTCAGGTTGGTGGCTTTGCCTCAGAGGACCTCGGTTGTGCCTGTGCTGCTGTGGTGCTTGCCCCTGAGCAGTGCTGTGTCCGTGCTCTGGGAAAGCCTCTTGCTGGGGCTGAGCAGGGGCCCAGGACCTGCTGGGGGGGTCGTGCAGGGTCTGTGCTGTAGCCTGGGCACTCACACAGAGCAGAGGTTTCAGGAACTCAGGCTGTTTACAGAGAAGCTGTAGGGAAGTGCTGAGCTGCTCTGGAGCCCCTCACCTCCCTTCGTGGCTGGAGGACACGGGGCAGCACCAGGGAGGTTGCTGGGCCCGTGGTGGCTCTCAGGGGAGCCTCATTATTGCTTCCCAGAGAGGAGGCCAAGGCAGGGTTGGCTTTTCCCACTTGACCTGAGTTTGACTTGGACACTTGTTCCCTGGTGCTTATTTTCTTAGGTCCTCTTTTTGCAAAGCAGTGCAATAGGGGTGGGAGGAACCTTGCCATGGAGGGAGGGTGCTGGGTTTCTCCAGGTGTCAGCGGTGCCAGCCAGCACAGTGCTGCTTGTGCCCTCTGCTCTCAGACAGAGATGCTTCTCTTGATCCAATATAATGGAGCCATTCAGCCCAGCTGAGGCCTCCTGCTCCTCCCCTCCCTGCTGCAGCTCTGCCCTCGTTCACTGGGAAAGGAGCAGGTCACAGAATCACAGAATGGCAGGGGTTGGAAGGGACCTATGGAGATCATTGAGTCCATCCCCCCCTGCCAGGGCAGGGTCACCCAGGGCAGGTCACACAGGAAGGCATCCAGGCAGGAAGTTCCTCCTCATGTTTAGATGGAACTTCCCATGTTCAAGTTCATGCCCAGCACCTCTTGTCCTGTCACTGGGGAGCACTGAGAAGAGTCTGGCCCCATCCTCCTGACACCTACCCCTTAGATCTTGGTCAGCACTGATAAGATCTCCCTTCAGCCTCCTCCTCTTTGAGCTGAGCAGCCCCAGGTCCACCTCTCCTGTGAGGACAGACTGAAGGAGTCGGGGCTGTTCAGTCTGGAGAAGAGAAGGCTCCCAGGTGACCTCATTGTGGCCTTCCAGTATCTGAAGGGGGCTACAGGAAGGCTGGGGAGGGACTGCTCAGGATCTCCGGCAGTGATAGGACTAGGGGGAATGGAATGAAGCTGGAGGGGAGGAGGAAGTTCTTCCCCATGAGAGTGGTGAAGCCCTGGCATGGGTTGTCCAGGGAGGTGGTTGGGGCCCTGTCCCTGGAGGTGTTTAAGGCCAGGCTGGATGAGGCTGTGGCCAGGCTGATCTAGTGTGGGGTGTCCCTGCCCGTGGCAGGGGGGTTGGAACTGGCTGATCCTTGTGGTCCCTTCCAACCCTGACTGATTCTATGGTTCTATGTGCCCATACCCACAGGGGGCTCTTTTCCTTGGCCACCTGTGTCTCTGGCTGCACACACAGCCCCGTGGACGACTGCTGCAGGCACAGGTGGACTTTTGGGGGGTGGATGGGTGGTGGTTTGTTTCCTTTAAACCCTACCTGAGCTGATGCCTTGCAGGGAGCTGGCTGTGATTTCCAGCTGACCTTCCTTTTGGCAGCTTGTTAGGGAGCTAGAAAGCGCCGTGGGGAATTCCTGGCCGCTCCAGGCGCTTCCTCTGCTGGCAGGTTTTGTGCACAAAGAGCTAGCAAGGGGCAGCTGTGCAGCACCTCCTCCCTGGGGTGGTGCTCTGCCAGCCTGGCACAACACCTTCACAGCCAACAGTTGGCAGGGGGTGGTGAGCCTGCTTCCAGGTGAATGTTCAAAGCTTGGTGACCTGACTGAGGAGCCATTGAGAGACTTCGTAGATCATAGAATGGTTGGGGTTGGAAGGGACCTTTAAAGGGCATCTAGTTCACCACCCCCCCCTTGCACTCAGCAGGGACATCTGCCACTAGAGCAGGTTGCTCAGAGCCTGTCAAGCTGGCCTGGAGTAGTCCCAGGGATGGGGCATCTCCCACCTCTCTGGGCAGCTTGGGCCAGGGCCTCGCCACCCTCAGTGTCAACCATTTCATCCTTCTCTCTGGTCTGAATCTCCCTCTGTCAGTTTAAACCATCATCCCTTCTCCTGTCACAACAAGCCCTGCTCAAAAAGGCCTGGGTCTCTTGTTCTGTGCCCAGGAGTCCCTGTGAGTAGGAGGTGGCAAGGCAGTGAGTGGTGCTCCTGGGCAGGGGTGAGCTGATAAGGATGTGCTGGTGCCAGCCTCTTTGCTGCCACATTCAGGAGCAGTAACTGCAGGTTCAGACCAGGAAAACTATATGGAAGGAGCTTCAGTTGCCTTGGGTCACAACAGCTTCCTCAGCACTTCCCAGTTTCTTGCCTCAATAGCTCACTGTTAATCCTCAGAGGGCTGTGCAGTGCTGCCCTGCTGCCAGGTCCTGCTAATTCATTGCAAATGCCACTGAAAAACGCTGACCCAGCTCTGCAAGCGGTGGACCCTTCACCCTGGCCTCAGTGCTGGGCTTTCTGCTGTGTTTTCTGCCTCTCCCTGCACCTCCTGTGCTGCAGAAAGGTTTATCTGGGCAGCACTAACCTCATCAGAGCGCCGCAGGTTGCTCCTGCTGCGTGTTTGCGTGCATGCAAATGCAGTCGGAGCGAGCTGCCGCTTTGAGCAGGAGCTGGGAGCCTGCTGGGGACCGCGGGGACCGTGACCCCTCGGTGCCCTCTGCAGCTCTGCTCAGACGCAGGGCTGCTTACTGCCGGGAGCGCGCCCGGCGCGGCCGAGCCCAGCTCAGCACCGAGTCCCTGCCCTGGCAGGTCTGGCCGTGCGTGCTGGAAGGTCGCCCTGCTGCTGCTGCTGCTCCTGAGCACGGTGCCTGCAGCAGGGCAGGGGTGGCAGCAGCACATGTGTCTGTTTACCCTCCCCTGTTGCTGTTTGTAATCCCCTCGATTAGCTTAAGCCACCCGAGGTCGAAGTGGAATCCTCAGGCTAAAGCCGCGGTGGCCCAGCACTGCCTGAAGTGGCCTGGCACAGGCAGAACTAATGCTTCCCATCTGACCTCTCTGTGGCAGCCTCCTGTGACCTACAACAGCTTGCTCTTGCTTTTTTTAATGTCTAATACTCAAGTGTTTGGGCTGCAAAAGTGGACCAGGAAGGCAGGGGTGAGCAGGGTGCTGGCTCCAGGGAGTGCCAGTTTGTTCAGCAGCTGGGGAAATGGGACCCTGTAGAATCACACAATGGTTTGGGCTGGAAAATGCCTTTAAGGTGATTAAGTCCAATGATACTCTAACTCTGCCAAGGCTGGTGTTAAACCATGGCCCTCAGCACCACAGCTCTGCCTCTCTTTGACACCTCCAGGCATGGGCATTCAACCACCTCCCTGGGCAGCCTGTGCCAGGCTTTGAGAACCCTTTCAGTGAAGAAGCTTTTTCTAATGCCCAACCTAAACCTCCCCTGGTGAAGCTTGAGGCCATTTCTTCTCATCCTGTTACTTGGGAGAAGAGACCAACCCCCACCTGGATCCATCCTCCTTTCAAGGAGTTATAGAGAGCCTTGAGGTCTCCCCTCAGCCTCCTCCAGGCTGAACACCCCCAGCTCCCTCAGCTGCTCATCCCCAGCTCCCTCAGCTGCTCCTCCCCAGCCCTGTTCTCCAGACCCTTCCCCAGCTTGGTTGTCCTTCTCTGGACCTGCTCCAACCCCTCAATGCTCTGTAGTAAGGGCTCCACAACTGAACCCAGAACTCAAGGTGTGGCCTCACCAGAGCCCAGTACAGGGGCACAATCACTTCTCTGCTCCTGCTGGTCATCCAGGCCAGGATGCTGTTAGCCTTTTTGGCCACCTGAGCACACTGCTGGCTCATACTTAACAGCTATTGATCAAGAGCCTTTCTCTCCTGGGCAGGTCTCCAGCTACTCTGCTCCAAGCCTGACCCTTTCATGTGACTCAAGTGCAGGACCCAGCACTGTAGCCCAGTACAGAGGCAGAGCTCCCAGTTTCTCCACCCAAAAATGGGAAACACAAACCTGCTGCTTTCCTGTCCTGTCTGGAGAGCCTGGAGAGAATACCTGAGCTGTGTGTCATTAGCACTGCTGCCAGCCTGGCTTGACAGCTTCAGAAGAGCTCACTTTCCCCAGGGGAGCAGGAGGGCTGGTTTTAGGCAGCAGGAAGACTACATTGCTCCAAGTGATGGCAGAAGAACCAGCAGGCACCAGGTACCTCTCTGTGCTGCGTGATTTGGCCAGCACAATTAATGCCTCACTCTTTAAGTAGCCAGAGAGAAGCTGCCATATGGCCCAGCCTGCTGCTCCTCTACTAGGAGAACCAAAAAATGAGTACTCCAAAGGTGCAGCTTGTGCCTGCTCTAGTGCCCACCTGTGCAGCAGGAGGGGGCCCAGCCACTGCTGCTCTTGCACGGTCCAGGCGGGGAGAGCCGGAGCTGGGGACAGGGGCCCCGCTTTGACAGCTCCTGGGCTCCTGCCCTTGGGGTTCAGGGACACCTCGTTGTGGGTACAGAGCCAAAAGCAGTTCCCTCTTCAGGGGTGGAGGGAGAGATGCACAGAATATTCAGGTGGTGTGCCCCAGCCTAGCTGTGGACAAAGCCTAGTGAGGCAGAGAGGAGTGGCGTTGCCTGGCCTGGCAGACCGCTCACCCTCTGGGCTGCCTCTCCCACCCCACCAGAGCCTGTGACTTCACAGGGTGAGTAACAGAGCTTGTCTGAGCCTGTCCTGCTGCTGCCTCACTGGCCAAGGCATCTCCCAGCCCTCTTCTGGCTTTTCTTCCCTTGGCACTGACTTGGAGGTTCTGACTTGGTGGTGGTAGTCAGCTCATGGAGAGACAGCTGTGATGCCTCATGGCTTCCACCTCCTCAGGGATGGAGATGCTGGGAATGGAGGAGCCAGCCATGGAGGAGGTGTTTGGCAGATGTTGCTGTGGTGGCACGGGTGTGAGTGTGCAGCCCAGGCAGAGCTGCCCCCACCAGTACAGACTGTTTGCATGGGCCACTGACTGGGAAGGCTGCAGAACAGCCCTGGGAAGCCCAGGTGAGACCCAGCAGGCAGGGCTCAGTGTGTGGCTGGTTCCTTCTGAAGCCCATCCCTGCCCTGCCTGGGCAGAGGCTGCCAGAGGACCTTTCCCAGCCCTTGGCTGGCTACTGGCAGGGCAGGGTGTGGGCAGGCAGCTTCCCATTGCCCTTGGAAGGTGGCTTGGAAAGTCTTGTGACTTCCTCTGGCTGCTGGCACTGCCTGGACAAGGGCTTGGCAGCACTGGCCAAGGAAGCTGCACTGCTCTGAAGAGCTCAAACCCTGTCAGCACCTGAGCTGTGGCCGAGTGAGCTTGGCTCTGTGCAGGGAAGCCTTGCCTGGCTCTGGCCACATAATATCATAGAACAGTTTGGGTTGGAAGGGACCTTTAAAGATTATCCAGTTCCAACCCCTCTGCCATGGGCAGGGACACCTGCCACCAGCCCAGCTTGCTCATCCAACCTGGCCCCTCCAGGGAGGGGACATCCACAACCTCCCTGGGCAACCTGTTCCAGCATCTCCCCACCCTCACTGGAAAGAATTTCTTCCTCCTTTCCAGTCTCAGTCTCCCCTCTTCCAGCTCCAAGCCATTGTCCTCATTCTGTCACTCCCAGCCCTCGTCCAAAGTCCCTCCCCAGCTCTCCTAGAGCCCCTTCAGGTACTGGAAGGCTGCTCTGAGGTCTCTCTGGAGCCTTCTCTCCTCCAGGCTGAATAGCTCCAACCCTCTCAGCCTGTCCCCACAGGGGAGGTTCTCCAGACCTCCTGGGGATCAAGGTGTTTCTTTTCTGCAGGAGTCTTCCTAGGCCTCCTCCACAGGCATGAGCAAAATCCCTGCCCCAGTGGGGAGCAGCTGAGCTGTCAGCAGGAGATTCCATTTGCTCCCAAGCAAATCTCCGCTGCATCCAGGGAAATCTCCAAGGTCGCTCTCCGCTTCTCACTGCAGGCTGACTCTTCCCCCCCCTCGGCATGTTGTTGCTGCTCCTGCTGTCTAGATCTGTTTTCTCACGGGCTGTCTGGGGCAGCAGCTCCCTTCCCTTCGGGAATGTTTAGGGAGGCTGTTTCCAAGGGCCGTGTGGGGGTGGCCAGGCTCTGCTGGCTGGGCGCCTATCTAGAGGAAAGGCTGCTGCAGGTAGGGCCCCGCAGCAGGACCCTGCTAATCCAGCTTGCCCCTGCTGCCTAATGACTTTCTCAGGGTATTTTTAGCCGCATGCAAACTTTCAGGAAGAGCTTTTCGGCAGCCGAGCACACTGTGGCCTTTGTGCAGGCTCCCGGGAGCGGGGAGGTGAGGGCTCGGCACGGCCGCCGGGGCTCGCCCAGCCCTTTCCCCTCGCCCTGTGCCTGCAGGCGGCTCGGGAGCGCTGCAGCCTGGGGCTGTCAGAGACCCCCTGAGCCGTGCTGAACTCCCGCTGACCTGCCCTTGCCTGTGTGCACTCTACAGCTTGGTTTGGCAGAGCTTCTGGTTCAGGAGCAGCTGAGAGAGCAGCTTTCAGCAGGGGCTGCTCCTCCCGGGCACCGGCACCCTCAGACCAGACTCTCACCCCTGCCTGCTGCCAACAGCAGCCTCTGTGGCACAGTCAGCCTGCAAGTGAAAGCACATTAGGTGGCCTGGGTCTTTCCTTGGAAGCTGTCAGGGCTGGAGGAGCTGGGGCAAAGAGTGGCTTCCCATGGGCTTTGTGTCCCCCTTGCTGCTTGGGGATGCTGGAGCTGCACCGCAGATGCAGCTGGGCAGGCAGAGCAGCTCTGCATTCCGTGCACGGTGCTGCGTCTCCCCTGCTGGCATCTGGGATCTGTCCAAGGCTGTGTGTGGCTTGCAGGGACACAGGGCCGTGTCCTGCCCTGGTGCAGGATGGGTGAGCACCGCAAGGGTTCCTCACAGGGAGCTGAGGTGGGTTTTGTGGCTGTTTTCCAGGCACAAGGTGCCTGGGTGTTGGTCACACGGTGCCCTGCCCGTGCTCACAGGGTGGCAGGGACAAGGGAGATGGCAGGGGTTTGCCACTAGAGCAACACCAGTCAGTGCTTGTAAATGGGAGCCCAGCCTTCAGGAGCAGCATTGCCTCCTGGAGAGTTTCAAAGCAGCTGCCACCTCCCTGCCCACTGGAATGGGGGACTCAAGAGAGCCCACTACAGGGGCAGGATCACTTCCCTGCTCCTCCTGCTCACAGTGTTCCTGATCCAGACCACAATGCTGTTGGCCTTCTGGGCCACCTGAGCACATTGCTGGGGCATGGGCATGGTCAAGCCTGCTGGCAAACTCCCTGTCTGTGGAGGATCTCAGGGTTGGCATAAAGATGCCTCTCACTCTTCAGAGTAAGTAGAGTGTGGGTTGGAAGGAGCAGATCTGAAAACAAGAGCTGCTGCTGATTGCCTGCAGCATCTCTCTGCTTAATGGAGTGGAGAATGGAGCTCCCTGCATCCTGTGGCTCAGTGCAGGGCTGAGGTCTGGGCTCTCACGACTGTGAGCTAAGCAGTGCTGCAATGCCCTTGGTCCATGTGAGCTGTGAGAGGCCACAACTTCAGTCTGGGGTAGCTGGGCTTGGCTGTGATGAGCAGGAATGGCCTTTCCCAGCCCTTATGGGCAGCTTCTTGCAGGCAAGAGCTGCAGGAGGGATTTGCAGCTAGGGTCACAGCCTGAGGATGCTGTGAGGGAAGTTCTTGTCTGAGCTATCAGCATAGTCCATACTGACCTGTGAGCAGTTCTTACCTGGTGATTTGCTCAGAGGCTGGGCCACCAGTGTGAAAACTGTGCCACCAAGTCAGGCAGTGCTCTGACAGCCAAGCCATGTCCTCTGCCAGGGGTGCTGGCCATGCTCATTGCTGGGAGAGCACATTGTCTTGCTCTCTGCTGCTGTTGTGAGCAACTCTCAGGACCTCTGGTTTTCTGCAGGGGCTTAGAAACTGTGAACATGAAGTGCTTGCAGGGTCACTTCCAGCCCAGCTTGGTGCACATGAGCTAGGCAGGGGCTTGATGACCTTGTTAGCTTGTGCTGCCTGTAGTGCAGCAGAGAGTCTTCCACTTTGTGGACTCTGTAAGCTCTTCCTAAGGGCCCTAGAAAGGCTGTGAAGCTTCATGTTCTTAACAGGAGACATGAAATCACTCTCTGAAGGTTTACCTGAGGCTCTGCAGCTCAGACAGCAGGAAAGTCATCAGACCTTTGTGGAATCTCAGTGACCACTGCCCCCTGGGACTCCCATCTCCCTTCACATTGCAGGAGCAGGACTTGCTCCCTCTCCTTTTCAATCAGAAAAAGCCATAGAATGGTTTGGGTTGGAAGGGACCATCCAGTTCCAGCCCCCACCTCCCACTAGCCCAGGTTGCTCAAGGCCTCATCCAACCTGGCCTTGAACACTTCCATAGAGGAGCATCCACAACCTCCCTGGGCAGCCTGTTCCAGTGTCTCACCACCCTCACACTGAAGAACTTATTCCTAACATCCAGACTAAATCTCCCCTCTTCCAGCTTCAATCCATTCCTTCTCATCCTGTTGCTCCCAGCCCTTGTTAGAAGTCCCTCCCCAGCTCTCCTGGAGCCCCTTCAGGTACTGGAAGACTGCTTTAAGGTCTCCCTGGAGCCTTCTCCTCTCCAGGCTGAACAGCCCCAATGCTCAGCCTGTCCCCACAGGGGAGGTTCTCCAGCCCTCTGATCAGCTTTGTGGCCTCCTCTGGACCCTCTCCAGCAGCTCCAGGTCCTTCTTGTGCTGAGGGCACCAGAGCTGGAGGCAGTGCTGCAGGTGGGGTCTGAGCAGAGCAGAGGGGGAGAGGTCTGCTTACTGCAATGCAGAAGCTGCACTGGAGAGCTGATGTACTCCAGTGTATTGATTCCCATTCCCCAAGTGAGGATAAGGGGTCCCAGATGGGCATGGGATGGGGTCCAAGATGGGCATGGGATGGTGCCCAGTGAAAGGCAGGAACAGGCACTGGGTTACTCAGGTCACTGCTATTCAGCAGGCTCTGCCCCACAAGCAAGGGGCAGAGGCACCTGCTGCACCTCAGGGCCCTGCCTTCAGCCAGGAGGCTGCGCAGGGAGGCTGAAGCTGCCGCACGGCTCCCTGCCTGGCTCGGCTCCATGCCTGGCTCAGCTCCCTGCCTGGCTCAGCTGCTCAGCTCCCCAGGCAGGGCCGTGCCTGGCTGTGGGCCTCCACCTGGTGACAGGAGCAGGGGTTGCATTTTAGCCTACATAACCCGGGCTGGTCTGGGGGCCCGGGAGGGCAGTCACCAGGGAGACCTGCTGGGTGTGGCGATGGGAAGCAGCAAACCCCGAGGAAGGCTATAAACAGACATCTCCTGGCTTCCTCCGGCCCTGCCTTTGCTGCATTGTTTGAGCTGCCTTTGTGCTGCAGGCAGGATGCACACCAGCTGGGGGGTGGCTGAGCAAGCAGGGGGGCAGCCTCTCCTGACCTGAAGGAAACACCAAACCCAGCCCTGCTCTGCCTGGACCACAGAGTGTGTGTGTGGGGGGGGTTTACCTTTCTCTTCTCCCACCTCTCCCCGTGGTGTAATTGGCAGATGAGCTGGCCAAGCCACTATCCATCATTTTCCAGCAGTCCTGGCTCACTGGAGAGGCCCCAGAGGACTGGAAGCTGCCAACGTAGTGCCCATCCACAAGCAGGGCCGGTTGGATGAGCCAGGGAATTCCAGGCCTGTCAGCCTGACCTCAGTGCCAGGCAAGATCATGGAACAGTCATCCTGAGTGCAATCACACAGCACTTACAGGATGGCCAAGGGATCAGGCCCAGCCAGCATGGATTTAGGAAGGGCAGGTCCTGCCTGACCAACCTGATCTCCTTCTATGATCAAGTGACTGCCTGGTGGCTGTGGGGCAGGCTGTGGATGTGGTCTGCCTGGACTGCAGCAAGGCCTTTGCCACCATCCCCCACAGCAAACTCCTGGCCAAGCTGTCAGCCCCTGGCTTGGACAGCAGCTCTCTGAGCTGGGTTAGGAACTGGCTGGAGGCTGAGCCCAGAGAGTGGTGGTGAATGGTGCCACAGCCAGCTGGCAGCCAGGCACCAGTGGTGTGCCCCAGGGATCAGTGCTGGGCCCCAGCCTCTTTAACATCTTCATTGATGATCTGGGTGAGGGCATTGAGTCCATCAGCAGTAAATTTGCTGATGACACCAAGCTGGGGGCAGGAGTTGATCTGCTGGAGGGTAGGAGAGCTCTGCAGAGGGACCTTGCCAGGCTGGGCAGATGGGCAGAGGCCAAGGGCAGGAGATTGAACACATCCAAGTGCCAGGTGCTGCACATTGGCCACAGCAACCCCAGGCAGAGCTACAGGCTGGGGTCAGAGTGGCTGAGAGCAGCCAGGCAGAGAGGGATCTGGGGGGAGTGGTTGACAGCAGCTGAACATGAGCCTGCAGTGTGCCCAGGCAGCTAAGAGGGCCAATGGCATCCTGGCCTGCATCAGGAACAGTGTGGCCAGCAGGAGCAGGGAGGTCATTCTGCCCCTGGACACTGCACTGGTTAGGCCACACCTTGAGTCCTGTGTCCAGTTCTGGGCTCCTCAGTTTAGGAAGGAGGTTGACTTGCTGGAAGGTGTCCAGAGAAGGGCAAGAAAGCTGGGGAGGGGTCTGGAGCACAGCCCTGTGAGGAGAGGCTGAGGGAGCTGGGGTTGCTTAGCCTGCAGAAGAGGAGGCTCAGGGGAGACCTTCTTGCTCTCTCCAACTCCCTGAAGGGAGGTTGTAGACAGGCAGAGGTTGGTCTCTTCTCCCAGGCAGCCAGCACCAGAACAAGAGGACACAGTCTCAGGCTGCACCAGGGGAGGTTTAGGCTGGATGTTAGGAAGAAGTTCTATACAGAGAGAGTGATTGCCCATTGGGATGGGCTGCCTGGGGAGGTCGTGGAGTCGCCATCATTGGAGGTGTTGAGGAGGAGACTTGCTGGGGTGCTTGGTGCCATGGGTTAGTTGTTTAGGTGGTGTTGGATTGGTTGATGGGTTGGACACAATGATCTTGAAGGTCTCTTCCAACCTGGTCTGGTTTGGTTTATTCTAATCCACTTTAGACCCCTGACACCAGGCCTGCATTGCTGCCAGCTGTGCAGAGCCAGCATTGCCAAGGGGCAGGCTGTCTCCTCTGTCTTGCCTCGACAAAAGAGCCCAATCTGGAGTCTTTGTGTCTCCATCAACAACCCTACCCTGCAGCATAAACACAGCATCACTTCAGAGGTACCCAGGCCTCCTAGGAAACCTCTCCTCCTTACCCATGTTTTACAGATGCAGATAAACATCAGGGGGGTTCTTACTGAAAGCAACTTTGGGCTCACACTGGGGGTCCAGTTCAGCCCTCATGCTGCGCTGGGAGGGCATCTGGAATCTGGGTGGCAGTGCCAGGAGGTGGATGGGGCTGAGGGGGTTGCAGTCTGTAGCAGTTTTAGCCATGTGCTGAGGCTTGGCTCTGGGCTGAGCCCTCAAGGCCACTGCTGCAGAGTGAGATGTGCTTGGGGAAAACCAGTGCTGAGGTTTTAACATTATGGAGATCTTTTCCCCAGATACAAGCAGCTGAGCTGAGGTGGTGCAGGTCCCTTCCTGGGACCAGAGTGGGGATTTAGGCCTGAGAGATGGACCTCTGGTTCCAGCTGCAGAACACTCCACAGGCTATGTGGGGCTTAGCATGTGGCTAAGGCTATGGCAGCTTGCTGCCCACCAGACCTCCTTAACACCCTTAGGCAGTGCCTGTGCTTTCTCACCTTCCCCTGCCTGGCTGTGGCCTGCTTCAGGGGAGACAAACACACAGCATCCCTTCTCCATGCCCTGTGTCAGTCATCTGGGGCTAACCACTTGCTGTGGCACTGAGATCCCTTAAACCCTGCCCCAAATTCCCTTACTGCCAGGGTGTCTTAGGTAGAAGCAGTCACTGAGTCACCTCCTGTCCCAAGGAGAGGCAGGGGGCAGCAGATGTTCCTGTTGACTTAAGCACTGCTCTCTGGATCTGGAGTTGTCCAGTGGGCTGTAGGCAGCTGAAGCTGTGTGTTGCTGCTGGCCTCTCTCCCCAGATCATCCTCTCCAGAAGATCACACAATTCCAAGGCAGTGGCCTCTCCCACTTACCTTCTGCTCTTGTTTCCTGCAGGGGTCCTGACAGCTGGAGAGCACAACTTTCCCTTCCAGTTCCTGCTGCCAGGTATGGTGCAGATAAATGGCTGAAGGCACTTCCATGGAAGCCTTGGCTCTTGCAGCCCCTCGAGCTGTGCTGCACAGGACTGGGGCTGGGTGGCAGAGGCAGGCTGACATCTTGGCTGGAGGTGCTAGAGGGAACATATGGTCAACCACAGATAGCAGAAGAGCTTAGACAAGCAGTGGGTACCTTCAGCACTGATGCAGAGCCAGGTCTGAGCTAGCACTGATGCCTCTCCAAGCATGACCCTGTGAGCTCTCTGGGTTGTGCAGGGCTCCTGGCC
Source organism: Melanerpes formicivorus (assembly GCF_026170545.1). Classification (NCBI taxonomy): domain Eukaryota; kingdom Metazoa; phylum Chordata; class Aves; order Piciformes; family Picidae; genus Melanerpes; species Melanerpes formicivorus. The sequence goes on from NW_027142429.1 coordinate 2,910,820, forward strand.
TGTGGCTGGCCAGAGAAAGGATCTCTGCTCTTGCCTGTCTGGTTGTGGAGGATGTCTCCTGTAAGGAGGTTGCAGCAAGGTCTCCAAGTGACCAATATGTCCAGCCCCAGGTGTTCTTTGAGGGAAGCTCCATGTGCTCTGTCTCTCTGGCACTTGCAGCACCCCTCATGTGGTGAGGAAAGCTGCTTAAAGGGACTGCACTTCTAGTTCAGAAACACTTGGCCTGACTCGGCCTTATGACCCTTCTCTTTCTCTCTTGACTCCAGCCTCTGCTCCTACGTCATTTGAAGGCCCCTTTGGCAAGGTGCTGCACCAGGTGAAGGCTGTGATAGACACACCTCGCTTCTCCAAGGACTACAAGTGCAACAGGATCTTCTATGTCCTCTGCCCTCTCAACCTGAACGACATCCCTGACATCGAGGTAAGAGCGAGGAGCAGCGTGCCTGGCAAGTGCCAAGGCTTCTGCTCTGCTCCTTGTCCTGCTGCTTGTCTGGGGAACAACTGTGTGCTTGGACAACCCTCTGCTGCATGCCCTCAATGTGCAAGAGCAGGTCAAGGACTCAGTCTGTCCTGCCTGGCCCTCACTCCCTGCTCCAGGTGACTTCTGACTCTTCTGACATTGCTGTGTAAGATTCAGGTGTGCAGAGAGGTGCTGGCCAGTAGCACCAGGTAGGGGTAGGGTAGGGGTAGGGTAGGGTAGGGTAGAATGGAATGGAATGGAATGGAATGGAATGGAATGGAATGGAATGGAATGGAATGGAATGGAATGGAATAGAATAGAATAGAATAGAATAGAATAGAATAGAATAGAATAGAATAGAATAGAATAGAATAGAATAGAATAGAATAGAATAGGTTGGAAAAGACCTTTGAGATCATCAAGTCCAACCTGTCACCCAACAGCATCTGATCAACTCAACCATGGCACCAAGTGCCTCAGCCAGGCTCTTCCTAAACACCTCCAGGGATGGGGACTCCACCACCTCCCTGGGCAGCACATTCCCATGGCCAATCTCTCTTTCTGTGAAGAACTTCTTCCTCACCTCCAGCCTAAACCTCCCCTGGTGCAGCTTGAGACTGTGTCCTCTTGTTCTGCTGCTGCTTGCCTGGGAGAAGAGACCAACCCCCTCCTGGCTACAACCTCCCTTCAGGGAGCTGGAGAGAGCAAGAAGGTCTCCCCTGAGCCTTCTCTTCTCCAGGCTAAGCAACCCCAGCTCCCTCAGCCTCTCCTCCCAGGGCTGTGCTCCAGACCCCTCCCCAGCTTTCTTGACCTTCTCTGGACACCTTCAAGTCTCTCAATGTCCTTCTTAAACTGAGGAGCCCAGAAGTGGACACAGGACTCAAGGTGTGGCCTCAGCAGTGCTGAGCACAGGGCACAAAGACTTCCCTGCTCCTGCTGGCCACACTGTTCCTGATGCAGGCCAGGATGCCCTTGGCCTTCTTGGCCACCTGGGCACACTGCTGGCTCATGGTCAACTGCTGTCAACCACTACCCCCAGGTCCCTCTCTGCCTGGCTGCTCTCAGCCACTCTGCCCCCAGCCTGTAGCACTGCCTGGGGTTGTTGTGGCCAATATGTAGAACCTGGCACTCAGATACGTTCAGTCTCCTGCCCTTGGCCTCTGCCCATCTGTCCAGCCTGGCAAGGTCCCTCTGCAGAGCTCTCCTACCCTCTAACAGATCAACTCCTGCCCCCAGCTTGGTGTCACCTGCACATTTACTGATGATGGACTCAATCCCCTCATCCAGATCATCAATAAAGACACTAAAGATCATGGTGCTTATATAGACCTGGGTTTGGGGAATTTGCTGTGAAGGGAAGAGTCACTAATGGGACAACAAAACAGGGGGTGGGGTGAAGTGAGCCCTTGCTGCCTGTGGCAGTGCTGTGGGGCTGGTGCTGGTTCTTTCCATCCTCTTCGATCAGACCTTAGCTTGTTTGGGATCTCTGAGTGTCTTCCTGGGGGCTCTTGGTGTCTCCTGAGCTGATACCTGTGTCTCTCTGCTGTCCTGCAGCAGCCCAACACTATGTCAATCACCAAGAAGTTCAACTACAAGCTTGTGAAAAGTGGCAACATCATCCTGACAGCCACCTCGGATCTGAAGGGCTACATCGTGGGGCAAGCGATCCAGCTGCGTACCGACATAGAGAACAAGTCAGGCCGGGACACCGGGGCCGTGGTGGCCAGCCTGCTCCAGGTAGGCATCCAGAAGGCTCATTCTTCACCTTCTGCTGGGACCTCACCCTGCTGAGGCCTCTGTGAAACTGGGACAGCTCTCACCAACCTGCATCTCTGCTGCCTGTGGCTGGGAGGTGGCAGCGAGGAGGCCAAACCTCTGCGCAGCTGTGCTGCTCTCTGCCTTGCCGTGGAAGGGGATGGTGGAACTTGTCTTGCTTGAAGCAGCTCAGTCTGGCACACAGCAATGGGGGGGTTCTGCTTTGCACATTAGGTTTGGGCTGATCTGTTGGAGAGCAGCTCTGGGAAAAAGGAACTGGGAGTCCTGGTGGACAAGAGGATGGCTGTGAGCCAGCAATGTGCCCTTGTGGCCAGAAGGCCAATGGCATCCTGGGGAGAACAGAATAGAACAGAACAGAATAGAATAGAATAGAATAGAATAGAATAGAATAGAATAGAATAGAATAGAATAGAATAGAATAGAATAGACCAGACCTTCAAGGTCATTGTGTCCAACCCATCAACCAATCCAACCTACCTAAAATCTCTTGAGTGCATCAAGAAGAGTGTGGCCAGCAGATCGAGGGAGGTTGTCCTCCCCCTGCACTCTGCCCTGGTGAGGCCACATCTGGAGCAGTGTCCAGTTCTGGGCTCCCCAGCTCAAGGACAGGCACTTGCTGGAGATGGTGCAGGAGAGGGCTATGAAGATAGGGGACTGGAACATCTCTTATGAGGAAAGACTGAGAGAATTTGGGCTTTTTAGTCTGGAAAGGATAAGACTAGGGGAGGGGGATCTCATAAATGCTTATAAATCCTTCAGGGGTGGGTGTCAGGAGGATGGGACCACTCTTTTTTCCAGTGGTACCCAGTGTCAGGACAAGAGGCAACAGGCACAAACCAAAACATAACAAGTTCCATCTGACCACGAGGAGGAATTTCTTTAATTGAAGGGTGTTGGAGCCCTGGAACAGGCTGCCCAGAGAAGGTGGTGGAGTCTTCATCTCTGGAGACATTCCAAACCCTCTGCCCAGACATGTTCCTGTGTGACCTTCTCTAGGTGACCTTGCCTGGGCAGGGGGTTTGGACTGGATGATCTCCAGAGGTCCCTTCCAGCCACTCCCACTCTGTGATTCTGTATGTGACAAAGCAGTTGGGTGGTTTTGTGTCCTGGCTTGTGTTTGGGGGGTGGGGGACACAGAAGCCCCTCTGCAGCCTGGCTGCTAGCTGCTGCTTTCTCCTGCCTGTGCAGAAAGTGGCTTACAAATCCAAGCGCTGGATTTACGACCTGAGGACCATTGCTGAGGTGGAAGGCTCAGGAGTGAAAGCCTGGAAGCATGCAGAGTGGAAGGAGCAGATCCTCGTGCCAGCACTGCCCCAGTCCATCCTGCAGGGCTGCAGCCTCATCCATATTGACTACTACATCCAGGTGAGTACCTCAGTGCTCCTGGGGAGCTGCAGTGGGCCATTGGATGTGGCACTTGAGGCTGTGGTTTAGTAGTCATGAGGTCTTGGGTGACAGGATGGACTTGGTGATCTTTGAGGTCTTTTCTAACCTTATTGACTCTTCCACTCTTCCTCCACTCTTCCTCCACTCTTCCTCCACTCTTCCTCCACTCTTCCTCCACTCTTCCTCCACTCTTCCTCCACTCTTCTTCCACTCTTCTTCCACTCTTCTTCCACTCTTCCTCCACTCTTCCTCCACTCTTCCTCCACTCTTCCACTCTTCCTCCACTCTTCCACTCTTCCTCCACTCTTCCACTCTTCCTCCACTCTTCCACTCTTCCTCCACTCTTCCACTCTCCCTCCACTCTTCCACTCTCCCTCCACTCTCCCTCCACTCTCCCTCCACTCTCCCTCCACTCTCCCTCCACTCTTCTTCCACTCTTCCTCCACTCTTCCTCCACTCTTCCTCCACTCTTCCTCCACTCTTCCTCCACTCTTCCTCCACTCTTCCTCCACTCTTCTTCCACTCTACCACTCTTCTACTCTACCACTCTTCCACTCTACCACTCTTCCACTCTTCCACTCTACCGCTCTTCCCTGCAGCTTCTGTGCTGCTTCTGTGCCAAGCAATTCTGCTGGCCCCTGGGTCAGGTGAACCTTCCCAGAGCAGTGTCTGATGAAGGGGATGCCACTGTGTGTTCTTCTCTTGCAGGTTTCCCTCAAGTCACCAGAGGTTTCTGTCACTCTGCCCATCTACATCGGCAACATTGCTGTGAACAGGGTCCCGCTGAGCCCGTCCTGCTCCATCCAGCACATGCCCTCTGCCGTGGTGCCCAGCGCCCCCCCGGAGGAGGAGGAGGCTGCGGCTGCCTACCACCCGATGGACAATGTCTCGATCCCCACCAAAAGCCATTCCCAGCAGCAGCCATTCAGCTACGCCCCAGGACTGAGCTTCCAGGAGCTGAGGGCGGACTCTGAGCAGACAGGCTCCCCCAGCCACCCCACGCTCTGCCTCTCAACAGGAGCCACTGTCCCTTACTACGCGGAGGGGAACGTGGTGCCGGTCCCCACGGCCAGCTCCCTCATCCTGCCTCCCGAGTACAGCACCTGGGGCTACCCCTACGGTGAGCAGCCCAGGGCTGAACGGCCTGGGGGGTAGCTGGAAACCTCTCCTACCACCAGAGTCTCTGCTAGCTGTGAGCTGGGTGGGCACAGAGATGTCAGCCTGCTGAGGGCTGATGTCAGAGGAGACCACAACAAAACTGGGGAGGGATGTTTTGCAAGAGCTTCTAATGATAGAACAAGGGGGGATGGATTGAAGCTGGGGAGATTTGGACTGGAGGTTAGGAAGAACTTCTTGGCAGTGGGGGTGGGGAGACACTGGCACAGGTTGCCCAGGGACATTGTGGATGTCCCCTCTCTGGAGGTGTTCAAGGCCAGACTGGATGAGGCCTTGAGCAAGCTGGGCTGGTGGGAGGTGTCCCTGCCCATGGCAGGGGCTTGGAACTGGATGAGCTTTAAGGTCCCTTCCAACCCAATCCATTCTGTGATTCTCTGAATCTGTGAGACCATGAGATCTCTCTGCCTGCTTTAGCCTCCAGAGAAGTCCTCTCTTGGAGCTGCAGAAGCCAGCTGTCTGCTCCCATGTCTGCCCTGAGCTGGTCCTGAGAGAGAGGATCTCCCTCTTCCTAAGTGAGCTCTCAGTCTCCCACTGCTAGAAAAAGTTTCTTGGCTTGTGGTGAGGCTGGTGGGAGCAGAGCCAGGAGAATGATGTAACTGAAATCTTCTGTCTGACTTGGAGCAGGCCTGCAGCTGGTCTGAAGGCACGGGCTGTGGGGGTGGGAGCTGAGAGACTCCAGGGTGGAAGAGCTTGGGGGAATCCCAGCGTGCTGGATCGCTGCAGCAGTGCTTGTCCCAGCAGCTGAGGTGGCAGGGAGCAGCAGTGTCTGTTAGCACAGCCCTGCCCTGTCTGTTAGCACTGGGGGAACAAGACACCCTGTGTGCCCCCTCAGCCCTGGCTTGGGGCACAGGGACACAGTGGTGATCTGGAGGCACTGGAGTACCTGGGGATGCTTGGGGAAGAAGGAGAGGCACGAAAGAGGGCTCTGAGGTGCTGATTTTAACCCCTGGAGGTGTCAGGGCAGGGGTGAGAGTGGCTGGTTCACAGTGTGTGTGTGCACACAGCAGGGCTTGTTGTAGGGCCCTGCAGAGAGAGGGCCTGAGGACAGCATCCCAGAGGGGCAGGGCTTGGAAGGGGCCTGTGTCAGGAGGCTGGGGCCAGCCCTTGTTCAGTGGTGCCCAGTGACAGGACAAGGGGTAATGGGCACAAACTTGAACAGAGGAAGCTCCATCCCACCACGAGGAGGAACTTCTTTAATTGAAGGGGACTGGAGCAGGCTGCCCAGAGAGGTGGTGGAGTCTCCATCTCTGGAACCATTCCAAACCCAGCTGGATGTGTTCCTGTGTGACCTCCTCTAGGTTCATGGTAGCTTTACTCTGCAGCCAGTTACACCAACTGGGCTGAAAGGGAACCCCCTGAACACCTTCCATAACTGCTCTTACTCTTTCTTTTCCTCACAGAGGCACCTCCCTCCTATGAGCAGAGCTGCAGCAGTGCCAACTCCAGCATCAGCAATGGCAACTAGCCCTTCCCAGCTTCGAGCCCCGCTGGCACTGCCCGCCCCGGGCACCGTGGTTCATCTGCCTGCTGCAAAGGCTGCTACAGCACAAGGTGGCTTCTCCTCTGGCTGGCTGCTCGCTGGGGTCAGTGGCACAGCCCAGGCTGGGCTTTTGAAGTCTCTTTCTAGGGAGGAGGGGGGAAAAAACCAACCAACCAACCAAAAGAGCAGCCAGAGCAGCCTGTGTGTGCGTGTAGGAGGGGACTCCTGCTGCCTCACCCAGTGCTGGAGAGCTGCTTCTGCCCCCGGGGTGCCCTCTGCAGCAGCCTGTGTTTAAAGTACTGTAGCCAACACTAACTGCTTTCCTACCCAAGCACCTGCGATGCCTTATCTGAAACGCTCCTGGCTGGGCAAGTTTCCACTCTAGGTGGGGGCTGGGCTCTGTGCACTTCCTCCCTTCTCTCTGCAGGGGCCAGGTGCTCTCCAGAAATGGGTTTTGACAGCCTTTCTTCTCCTCCTCGTAGGTCCTGAGGGTAGGTGAAACAGGAGGTTTCTTGGAGTGAGCAGGTTCAGAAGGTCAGGGACTCTTCCAAAGCCACAAGCACAAGCCCTGGCTGTCGCTGTGCTGGGGGGAGACTGCCCAGCAGCGCTGGGGGGTGACTGCCCAGCAGCCTTTGCTCCCCTCTCTGGACCTCTGCCTGTGTACACTGGGAGGAGAGCAGGCTCTGGCAGCAGGGAGCTTGCCACGGCGTTGCTCGTGACCCAAGAGGCCCTGGTGAACTGTGGAGGGCGAGCCTGGTGGTACCATGGGGTACCAGCCAGCCAGCTCCTGGTACCATGGGTACCACCAGCCAGCTCCTGGTACCATGGGTACCACCAGCCAGCTCCTGGGCTTTGCTACCAAGGGCAGCTTTTCACAAGGCCTGTGGGGCCCTTGCTCGCTGCCAGAGCGCAGCACCCAGGATGAGCAGCACTGAGCCTGCAAGCTGGGCACCAGCTCCCTCTGCCCCATCTGCCAGCCCTGCAGGGTGCCCTCTCCATCCCCCCTGCCGCTGTCTTTGGCAGGCCAGATTTACATGACAATCAAGTTACAAAATCTGTCCAATGCTACCTCTGAGTCTGCCCAAGGACCCTAGGGGTGGAAGCCCTTCCCTGGGGGTGTCCCTCCCTCCCTCCAGGCTCAGGCTGGCATCTGGCAGGAGCGGGCCAGGCTGCCGCGGCCCAGCACGAGGGCAGGTGGCCTGGGGACTGCGCTCCCTGAGGGACGGTGCTGGTTCACTGCTTGTCCCCTGAGCCACCTCTGGGGCCACAGAAACGAGCAAGAGGGGACACAAAAGTGCTACTGCTCAGCTGCAGCCTGTGCTGGAGCTGACAGGTCGGGGGAAGAAGCTGGTGGGTGCAAACCACCCTGGTTTGGCTTTGTTTTGGTTTGGTTTGCTCTTTGGTTTCTTGAACCCTTCCCCTTGTTGAGCTTTTTGACTGCCCAAAAGCTGAGGAAGCCACAAACCAGAGAGATCAGAGCCACAGGCCTCCTGCCAGGGCTCAGACTGTGGACTGCAGACCTTTGGGACTGCCTCATGCTGGGTGGGCAGCACCTGAGGAACCTCTTAGGAGCGCTTACAGCCTCTGCTGCACCCCTGCTGGCAGGCAGGCAGGCAGGCAGGCAGCTGGGGCCAGGCCCTGCTTTGCACTCTCCCTCTGCAAATGCTTTTTATTTGGTTTTATCTCTTCTGGGCTTTTTTAAGTGTCTGAAGCTCTTTAAGGGTAAAGGTAGAGAAGTTGTCCTCCTGAGCAGTGCTGGCACAACATGCACCAAGGGTGAGAGAATGATTGTCCTTGACCCTGAATATCTATAAATATCTATATATATATATATATATGAGATGAAGTTTTGTTTTTAAGGACTGAACTCAGAAACACAAATTTTAATGCTGTATTTAATAAATTATTCTAAGAGAAACTCTGTGCTGCTTCCTCCATCGCTGGTCCTCAGCCATCTGCCTGTCCAGGCCAAAACCAGGCCTGTGCACCTTGCACCACACCTCTCCATGGCTTTCTCAATCCCTCCAGGGATGGGGACTCTGCCTGGGCAACCTTTTCAGGGAAGGAATTGTTCCTCATGTCCAACCTAAACCTCCCCAGGTTGCAGCTTGAGGCCATTTCCTCTTATCCTGTTGCATAGAAAAGGAGGTCAACCCCCACCTAGCTCCAGCCTCCTTTCAGGGAGTTGTAGAGAGCCAGAAGGTCTCTCCTCAGCTTCCTTGTCTCCAGGCTGAACAGCTCCCTCAGCTGCTCCTCCCCAGCCCTGTTCTCCAGACCCTTCCCCAGCTTTGTTGCCCTTTCTGGACCTGCTCCAGCCCCTCAGTGTCCTTCTCAAAGTGAGGGGCTCAAACCTGACCCTCAGTATTTGAGATGTGTCCTCACCAGTGCTGAGGGCAGGGGCACCGTCACTTCCCTACTCCTGCTGGCCACACCATTGCTGATCCAGGCCAGGATGCTGCTGGCCACCTGAGCAGGCACTGGCTCATCTTCAGCTGGCCATTGTTCCCAGCTCCTTTTCCACCAGGCAGCTCTCCAGCCACTCTGCCCCCAGTATTTCCAAATGTTTGGAGGGAGTTTGGCACCAAGTGGACTCAGCTCTGGAAAGAGCAGCCCCTCTGCTGCTTCTCAGCCCCATGGGTCTGGGGCAGCGCTGTCTGAAGAGGTGGCTTGGTGGAGAGGGAGTGGAGAGTGAACTCTCCCTTCAGTAGAATGGAGAGGGAAGGGCTGCAGCCCTGCAGCCCAGCAGTCCAGGCCCTCTCCTGAAGAGCTCTTGGGAATAAGCTTATTGAAAATGAAAGGTGGCTCCTCCCCATGCCCACAGTTTGGTGATGCCATGGCTGAGGCATGCAGGTGATACCTAAAGGTTGTCCTGGCAAGCAGCCTGTGCTGTCATCTGTGTCTTGGACATGAGGATCCTTCTTCACTCTCTGCTCAACCTAGGCTTCTGCTCAGCTTTTATTAAGGCTCTCTCCTTTGCCTGGTGGTTGGTGCCTGCTGTGAGAAGGGGTTAAAAGCAGGTGTGTGGCTGTCATGGTCTCCCTTCCTGCTGCTCTTCCTCCCAGTTAGTTGAACCTAGTTTGCCTGGCTCAGCCTGTGGCCTTCCATGCTGTCAGCTCCTTTCAGACCTCAGCCCAAATCCCCTCCACACCTCTGCAAAAATTCCTGTGACCTGCCAATGCTTCTGGGTGTGCCAAGTTCTGCTACAGGCTCCTGACCCAGCCAGGGTCTGGGAGAGGCAGCCTGGGCTAGGACCAAGTTCCTGGTTCCTTGTTCTCTATTCCTGAAGCTAAGCTACTGGTGATGTGTCCAGCACATTTCCTTGGCTGGAAAACTGGAGTGCTGCTTGGTTACTGTGGCCAGAGCCACTGGGATGCTCTTCTAGGCCCCCAGCCAGTGCCTGTCCTCCTTGTTTACCCTTTGCAGTTGGGAATGCACCATTCCTGGTGGGGACTGTGGAGAGGAGAAGCCAACTGTATCTCATGCAGCCCCTGTGCCTCTGCACTGCCCCTGTGCACCTGAGCTTGCTCTCCCAAATTAGCAGAGGACATGGAATGCTTTGGTTTGGAAGGCACCTTTCAAGGTCACCTGGTCCAACCCCTCTGCAGTGAGCTGGGACATCTTTCAAACAGATCAGGTGGCACACAGCCCCTCTCCACCCTGACCTTGAAGGCTTCATGCAGGTGTATTTGCTACAGACTGGTCCTCCAGCAGCTCTTACTGTACACAGTGACTGCTTGGCAAGGCAAGGGGCAAGTGGGCACACTCTTCACTGCTGAGGAGTCTTCTGGCTGCTGTGGAGGGAGCAGGAAGGAGCTGGAGCTAGACCTCGTGGTGGTCCTTGTTCTGTTGTGTGCTAGAACTTGGGCAGGCACAGCTCCTGCAGAGAGAGACCTCTGAGATGTGGGAGATGGCTGTGGCCAGGCTGCAGCAGGGTATACTCTCAGCTTGTCTCTGAGCAGCCTCCTGTTGTGCCCATGGCCAGAAACAACCAGCAAAGGTTTCCATTGTCCTGCCCAGCCAGGCCTGGCCCCCAGTGCTGTGGCAGCCACCCAAAGCCTGACACAAAGAGCTTTATCTGTGTTTCATGGACCCCTTTGAAATTGTCCAGCATTCCAGGGTGGAGGAGTTAGTCCAGCTCTTCTTAAACCCCCCCATGGTCATGGCCCCAGGACACTGCAGCAGCAAGGTTCTTGGGGTGTTTGGCTACTTTAGATGAGCTTGGTGGAGCAAACCCAGTCTGGGTGTGGAGAGGGTGAGTGGACAGTGCTGCTGTCTTTGGCCTCACTGCTCTGCAGCCTCTCCAGCTTCCACCTCTGTAAGTCCTGGGAAGCTCCTCTAGGCCCTGGGCCATCCCTGCCACCCTGAACTCTGGAATGAAGAGATAAAAAAGGCCATTCTCTGCCCCCAGCTGTGGGCAAACAACTTCAGTGCCCAGGAATTCATTCAACCTCCTGTCTCAGACTTGTCAGCAGTTGTTTGGGTGTTGTTTGAAGTGGGGGAGGGAAGCAGTGGGGTGCAAGTGAAGTTTGTTTGCTGATGGTCTCCAAATCTGCATTCAGGGGAAAATACCAAAATCATCATTTGCCTTCCCCCCCCACACCCCATGCTGCTTCCTTTTCACCCTCCATGGCTTTGCTTTTGTCCCACTCTCCACGTGTGCCTCCTCCACTGTTTTGTTTTCTCCCATGCTTGTGTCCTACCAAAGTCCACTTTGGCACCTGCTGCCCACTGCCTGCAGGAGATAGGGAAAGAGGAGATCATAGAATCATAGAATCAATAAGGTTGGAAAAGACCTCAATGATCATCAAGTCCAACCTGTAACAAGACCAAGGGCAGGGTCCTGCAGCTGGGTGGAGGCAATCCCAGGCACAAATCCAGGCTGGGCAGGGACTGGCCTGAAAGCAGCCCTGAGGAGAGAGCCTTGGGGGTGCTGGGGGAGGAGAAGCTCACCAGGAGCTCTCAGTGTGCACTTGCAGCCCAGAAAGCCAACCAGAGCCTGGGCTGCAGCAGGAGAAGTGTGGCCAGCAGGGCAAGGGAGGTGATTCTCCCCCTCTGCTCAGCTCTGGGGAGACCCCACCTGGAGTACTGCCTCCAGTTCTGGAGCCCCTATTGCAAGAGGGATCTGGAGGTGCTGGAAGGTGTCCAGAGAAGGGCCACAAGGATGATCAGAGGGCTGGAGCACCTCTCCTATGAGGACAGACTGAAGGAGTTGGGGCTGTTCAGTGTGGAGAAGAGAAGGCTCCCAGGTGACCTCATTGTGGCCTTCCAGGATCTGAAGGGGGCTCCAGGAAGGCTGGGGAGGGACTGCTCAGGATCCCAGGCAGTGATAGGACTAGGGGGAATGGAATGAAGCTGGAGGTGGGGAGATTGAGGCTGGAGGGGAGGAGGAAGTTCTTCCCCATGAGAGTGGTGAAGCCCTGGAATGGGTTGTCCAGGGAGGTGGTTGAGGCCCTGTCCCTGGAGGTGTTTAAGCCCAGGCTGGATGAGGCTGTGGCCAGGCTGATCTAGTGTGGGGTGTCCCTGCCCACAGCAGGGGGGTTGGAACTGGATGATCCTTGTGGTGCCTTCCAACCCTGACTGATACTATGATACTATGACTACTAAACCATGGTTCCAAGTGCCACATCCAATCCTTTTCTAAACAGCTCCAGGGATGGGGACTCCACCACCTCCCTGGGCAGCACATTCCAATGACAAACAACTCTCTGGGAAGAACTTTCTCCTCACCTCCAGCCTAAACCTCCCCTGGCACAGCTTGAGACTGTGTCCTCTTGTTCTGGTGCTGCTTGCCTGGGAGAAGAGACCAACCCCCACCTGGCTACAACCTCCCTGCAGGGAGTTGCAGAGAGCAAGAAGGTCTCCCCTGAGCCTCCTCTTCTCCAGGCTAAGCAACCCCAGCTCCCTCAGCCTCTCCTCACAGGGCTGTGCTCCAGACCCCTCCCCAGCCTCATTGCCCTTCTCTGGACACCTTCAAGTCTCTCAATGTCCTTCTTGAACTGAGTAGCCCAGAACTGGATGAGGGACAAGAAACTCTTTGTTGGCTGTGATTATTTTTTCGGCTTTCCCCCTTAGCTTTCAGTGGTTTTGTACAAGTAAATATTTCCTGCTAGAAGTTTTCCTGTTGAGCCAGCACAAGAGAGGAGATAAAAGGTTGTCTGGGGGTCCAGTTGGGCTTTATGCTCTGTATTCTAAACCCTTTCCAGCTATCTGCAACAGGAGTGTCCCAGCTCTCCTCCTGAGGAGGCTGGTGGGGTGAAGCCCTCAGAACTTGTGCCCTGCCTTGCACCAATGCTGCTGACTGGAATTCTTTGCTCCTGTGGTTCTCTTTACCCGTGGTGGGGAAGTTTTCTATAACATTTGCCGTGGCTCTGTACAACCTGAGACTTTTGTGCAGTTTAATACCAGGTTTTAAAATGGAAATGAGCAGTTTCAAATGTTTACCATGGCTGCTGGGGAGTTACTTAGAGGTTTTTTTTTGGGGGGAGGGGGGCCCTGGCTTTTAAACCACCAAATGTAAAGAACTGTCAATGTAAATAAAGATCTTTTTAAAGACCAAGCGAGCTCCTGGTGGGGGCAGGGTGCAGCTTGTACACCGAGGTGCTGGCACAGGGGGTGAGAAGTGGCTCTTGGCTTACAGAGGAGACATCCACACCTGCAGCTGAAGCTCAGAAGCTGATTTCTAGCCAGCGATAAAGCAAAGCCACATCTCCAACTCAGCTGGGGGACCGCCGGGCTGGGCAGACTACTGGTGGGACGATCCCCATTGTCCCCACGATGGAGAAAGGTCCAGCAGGAAGGAGCCAGGCTGGAGGAAGCGCTGGGGCGGTTGGGTGTTCTCTTCCTGCTGGCAGGAATCCCAGGATGTGGAGGTCCGTCCCTGCTCGCCCGGCTCGGTGCGGGAGAGGGCGGTGTCAGCCCGGCCGGAGGGCTGCAGCTGCAGCCACCATGGCCAAGCTGTTTGTGGGCTCCATGCTGCCTATGGCCCTGAGCTCCGCCGCTGCTCTCACGGCTCGCAGCAGCTGCTGCAGGGCAACGGGAAGCTAATGGCAAACCAGATCTTGTCCTTGCCCTGCCTGCCTGAGTTAGCACGTGTAGCTAAACTGGTGGAGCTGCAGGGTTTGAGGGCAGCCAGAGAACCATGGCAGGTGGTGATGGGCTCTGGGTGTTCCCAGGGATTTGTGCTTCTTGCGGGAGCCTCTTCCCTGCCTGGTGGCTCAGGGGGGTTTGTCCCAGCAACCGTAGTGTCCCAGCTCCAGATGAGAAAGATAGAGCCTCAAAAAACACAAGGGGAGAGGTAGCGCCGGACCCACTGGCCTGATGGCCCATCCTGCCCTGCCAACCCATCCTGTCCTGCCAACCCTCCTCTGCCTTGTCCCGGAGGCACAAGAGCACCCACAGCTGCTGGGATCTGGGTGTGTGGTTTGTGGTTTGTAGGAGCAGGGGTGGAGGTGAGCGATTCCCTCCCACGTTAAGGTGAGCATCGCTAGTGCAGGATGGAGGCGATGATGCTCCAGGGTGACCCTGGGGCTGAGGCCGTTTGGAGGTGATGAAGCAAATGGTCACTCCATCCTGGGGGCAGACAAGGACACCCATCCCAGCCAGCATCACCGCGGCCGGCTCAGCTCTTTCCCCTGCCTGAGGCAGGGAGCGCTGGGACCCCCGGGTCCCCACACGGCGGCAGGCACCGGAGGGGCTGCGGTGGGAACTCCCTTGGCCCTGCCGGAGCTGCCACTGCACAGCTGGCTCCCGGGGGGATGTGGGTTCATTAATTAGCTGCTGCTGAATTGGGGCAGGGGCTGCGCTGCTGGGGTGACGCTGGGCCGGGCAGGGGCTGCGCGGCGGCGGGGGGCTCAGTGCCAGCGGGGAGCTGCGCGGCGGCGGGGGGCTGAGCGGCGGCGGGGGGGCTGAGCGGCGGCGGGGGGGAGCTGCGCGGCGGCGGGGGGGGAGCTGCGCGGCGGCGGGGGGGAGCTGCGCGGCGGCGGGGGGGAGTTGCGCGGCGGCGGGGGCTGCGCAGCGGCGGGGGGCTGCGCTGCTGGGGTGACGCTGGGCCGGGCAGGGGCTGAACGGCGGCGGCGGGAAGCTGAACGGCGGCGGGGAGCTGAGCGGCGGCTCCCGCCTCAGGCCCGGGGACTCTTATTTTGACCGCGGCGCGGCCGGGCCGGGCGGGGGCAGCAGTCGCCGGCACTGGGCTGCGCTGCGGGCCGGGCGGGGCCGCTGCGGCTCGGCCTTCCCCTTCCGAGAGCCTTTCTCCTGCGCAGGGCGGCAGGGGCTGAGGCCGGCGCCGCGTCGCGGCGGTGCCCGGGTGAGCGGCGCCGGCAGCTGTCGCCTCTAGCAGTGATTTGAGGCTGAGGTCCTGGACGGCCTTTTAGGGTCTCTCACACACTCCCCTCCGCACGCCGCGGGGGAGGCCTCGCAGGGGCAGGAGCGGCCGTGGGCGCAGCCGAAGGCCGCGGAAGGGGAGCGGGCGCGGTCAGGGCGCTGGGTGCGGGCAGGGCGCTGGGTGCCAGCCGGGCGCGGGCAGGGCGCTGGGTGCGGGCAGGGCGCTGGGTGCCAGCCGGGCGCGGGCAGGGCGCTGGGTGCCAGCCGGGCGCTGGGTGCGGGCAGGGCGCTGGGTGCCAGCCCGGCGCTGGGTGCCAGCCCCGCGGGGCCGGGTGCGCTGGGGGAGCTGGGCTCCGCCGGGCAGTACCGAGGCTGTCAGAACTGGGGCCGAGTCTCGGGTTAGCAGGTGTGTGCGGGCACCGGTGGTCTCTCCCACGGTGCTCTACCGTCTCCAATCCCACTGGGTTTACTAAGTGCATCTTCTGATGGTCTCATTGCCCACTGGTGCTGGGTGGGTGGTGTGAATGCTCAGTGCCGCAACGGCGCCAGGATGAGAGCAGTGGTAACCGCAGGTGCAACCCCAGCGCCAGACCAGGGGGCTCTGGAGAAAATCTCCAGGAGCAGCTGGTGGCCAGGGCCTCGCAGCTGGAGTCTCCTGCAAAGCAAAGCAAACACCAGGCTTGTCAGCCCCTCCGTGAGGAGTGAGGTGTCGGAGTGGGGCTGCAGGAAATCAGCCCGTGGGCCGAGGGAGGGAAGGTCGTTCCTCGAAGAGCTGCTAATAAAGGTGTGAATTGGTGTCAGGGTGCTGTGTTTGTTCTCCGTGAAACCAGCGCGCCGCTGCTCAGGGAGGCTGCTGCAGCAGCGTATCCCCAGTGCTGCTGTCATTTCCCTCGCTGGCAGCGAAGCAGCCGCCTATGGAGGTGTTTATCTCCCCCCTTGTGGTATCTTTGACGAGCTGTAAAAGAGCTAATTGTTTTGCCATCATGGATTTATGGGCCTGGGTATTGGGAGGGGCTCTGCGGGCTTTGGGAGGGTGCTTGGGGTGCAGGGAGGGAGTGAAGTGGCTGGAATCCCTCCTGGGACCCTGCGGGGCAGGACCGAGGTGAGCTGCCCCCTTCTCCCTGTGATGTCCATCCCGGTTTGTAGACTCTTAATAGCTTGCAGGCATAGGAATACCACAGTAGTGGCAGAAGTCGCAGCAGAAGACAGTTGTCTAAGGGTCATTCTTTTTGGCAGGAGGACAGAGGGGGTCAGGATCTTTCAGGGGTCTTCTTGCATGGGCTTTGTTTAGGTTTATGGGGAAGTGCTGCCATGGTATTCCTCTCATGGTATTCCTAGAAGTTTGGGAAACCCATTATCCACCAGGAGCGGCTAAATTTGGAGGTGCTCTTGCCCTTGCATAGCACCGGAAGAGCACCAAGCTGCGGCCGTGAATGGTGGGGTAAAAGCCGCGGTACGAGGGGCCAAAGCCGCCCTCTCAGGAGCTGCCGGCACAGGTAGCCCCGAGTCCGTGTTTTGGGAGTGCGAAGAGCCCAGCCTGGCCTTGTCCCCGGCTCACCCACTGCCCCACCTGTACGGCAGCCTCCCGCTGGGCGCCGCCATGACGCGGAAGGAGCCCCGTGGGGGCCGCCATGCTGGAGCGCGCATGCGTAGTGAGCGGCGGAGCGTCTCCATTGAGAAGAATGAGGGGAAAGGGGCGGGACCAAGGCGCGAGGAGCCGCCGAGGGGGCGGGGCTACGCTCCGGGGCTCTGGCCATGGCCACAGTGGATGCCGAGGTGAGTGAGCGGCGGCGTCCATCTGCCCGGGCGGGAGGGAAGGAAGATGGGGGAGCGTACAGTGGTATCGCCCAGGGCCAGGCGGGTTCTGTCGGAGGCCGGGAGGGGGTCCGTGCCCCCGCCGCCCCATGGTTCAGTCCAACTCCTCTGAGGGGAAGAATGTGGGAGCCGCTGCCATTGTGTGTAGGGGGGGGCCCGGGACTCTGTATAAGTAACACCCCTGCACGGTGAGTCAGTGGTATGGGCCATACAGGTTCCGGGGTTCCTCCCCAATGGGAGCGAGTGCGTGTGGCGGAGGCGGGGGAGTGCCGAGGCCTCCATCCACGTTCCGGGGCCCGCCCATGCGGCGCGGCGCGGCGCTGGGCGGCGCTGGCGCCGCTCCATCCAGAGTGCGGGGCCGGGCCGGGCGGGGCGGCGGCGGCGAGGCCGCCGCTATGAGCCATGCATGGTCCCGGGCGGCGGGCCGGCGCCCGCGCGGGGGCAGGCGCGAGACATGCAGAGCGCCGCGCCCGCGCAGCAGCGGCGGGGCGGCCCCGGCCCCGCTCCTGGCCCGCCCCCGGCGGTCTGGCCCCGCGCGGCGGGAGGAGCCGGCGCGCGGCCTGGCGCGGCCTGGCCCCGGCGGCGGCGCAGGGAGGCCGCAGCTCGCCGTGCCCTGCCCGGCAGCCCCGCGGCTCGGGGAGCCGTCTGCGGGAGCCAGCCGCGCCTGGGGCGGGCCCGGCTCTGGCGGGGCTGCGGGGGCGCCTTCGGCCGGCACGTCTCTTGAGTTTCCCCGCAGAAAACCCTCCGAGGTCTCTTCGGAGCCTCTCCTGTACTGCCTGCTGGAGCAGGCCCCCGGCTTGCCCCTGCTCCCGGGGAGGGAAAAGTGCCTCCCGGCGAGCCGAGGGGAGCGGGCTGCGATGTGCGGGAGCTGCAGCAGCTCCTCGGCGAGGCCGGGCTGCCAGCCGCACGCAGCCTGTGTTCCCATGGTTGGCTTAGCGGCCTGAGATGCTCGCTCGGAGCGCAAGGCGAGCGCCGGGATCGCTTCCAAAGTCCCCACAGAAAACCGCCTTTGCCGCGTAATGACTATTAGCTTTAATTAGCCGGGTCTGTGGATGTCCCCGAAGAGCACAGCGCGGCTCAGCTCCCCCATCCCGCTGTGCCGGCGGCACACGGAGCTGAAACCCTGCCTGCACCTGCGGTGGTGCTCAGTGCCAGAGCGAAACTTTCCCCTTAGTTGTGTTGGAGAACATAAACGTCTCACGAGTCTGTTTGCCCTGGAGTGAGCATCAGCTTGCAGGGTGCTGGCTGCTGAGCCTTGGGCTGCACAAAGACAGTGAGGAGATAATTACACAGGTGAGCATTCGTAAGCACAGGGAGCGAGGTGGAGGTGAGTGGTGCTCTGTAGCTGTGAGCAGCTGCTCAGCAGCATCTCCCAACAGCTGGGTTACACCTTCCAGTCCAGCTGTGACAGGCTGTGCTGTGGCCTGTCCCAGCTTCCCCCTCTATTCAGAGGGAACCTCTGCCCTGTTTGGGATGGAGTTTGTGGCATGGCCATGCAAGGGGAAGTACTGCAAGGAAAGATTGAATCACAGAATCAACAAGGTTGGAAAAGACCTGAAAGTCCAACCTGTCACCCAACACCTCCTGACTGCTAAACCATGGCTCAAAGTGTCACATCCAGTCCCCTCTTGAACACCTCCAGGGATGGGGACTCCACCACCTCCCTGGGCAGCACATCCCAATGGCTAACAACTTTCTCTGGGAAGAACTTTCTCCTCACCTCCAGCCTAAACCTCCCCTGGCACAGCTTGAGACTGTGTCCTCTTGTTCTGGTGCTGCTTGCCTGGGAGAGACCAGCCCCCACCTGGCTACAGCCTCCCTTCAGGAAGTTGTAGAGAGCAAGAAGGTCTCCCCTGAGCCTCCTCTTCTCCAGGCTAAAGTTCATTACTCGGACAAGATTTCCCTCATCTTTGGTTGCAGTTTTGTCCAAGGCTTTCCCTTCCACCACAACTGCCTCTCAAGGCCTGGTCCTGCTGCCTCTCCCCTTCTACTCTGCCCTGGTAATGCTGCATCTGGAATACTGTGTCCAGTTCTGGGCCCCTCAGTTCAGGAAGGACCTCAGGGAATTGCTTGAAAGAGTGCAGCACAGAGCCACAAAGCTGCTGAAGGCAGTGGAACATCTCCCTGTGAGGGCAGACTGAGGGAGCTGGGGCTTGGAGCAGAGGAGCCTGAGGGGTGACCTCATTCCTGTTTATAAAGCTATGAAGGGCAGTGTCAGGATGGAGCCAGTGATAGGAGCAGAGGAGGTTCCATGTGAACATAAGGAAAAACCTCTTCACTGTGGGGGTTGCAGAGCCCTGGAGCAGGCTGCCCGAGCCCTGGAGCAGGCTGCCCAGAGAGGTTGGGGAGTCTTCTTCTGTGGAGACTTTCAAAACCCACCTGGATGTGTTCCTGTGTGACCTGCCCTGGGTGATGCTGCTCTGGCAGGGGGGTTGGGCTGGGTGAGGCACTCTAACATTCTGTGATTCCTTTGTACCTTTAAAGAGGATCAGCTCTTCACCTTGTGATAGAGGAATCAGCCCTCAGGTGCTTCAGTGACTCCATGGTCCTGTTTTGCCTTTGGCTGCCTGGGTGGGATTGCTTTCAGGAGAATAGCTGTAACCAGGGCAGGAGTCTGCTTGTAACTCATCAACTCTTAGTGGTCTTTACACTACAGGTGCACACCTTTTATTTTGGGCAGCACCTCCCAGGAGTCCTGGCTGCTCTGCTGTCTGTGCAGAGCATTAAAGAAACATTCCTCTTCCTGGCTTAATATCCCCAGATGTTGCTGTGATTATGGAGCAGGAATGGTGACTCACTTGGAGTTCAAGTCCTCTCCTCCCCTCCCCCCATAAACTCAGAGAAAGCTGTGACCAGATCTGCTTTTTGAGGGCAGAGGGGAGGAAGTTGGTATCCATCAGGCTGGAATTCAGAGGCTGGAGGAGATGCTTTTTGCTTCCCCAGCGTTGCTGGGGCAGAGCAAGGAGTGACAGCCCAAAACTGTGGTGTTCTGCCTCGTGCAAGATGGAGCAGAGACAAGGGATTGTTTCACTTGGTGGAGAGAGGTGCAGAGGTGTGTTGCTGGGAGGAGATGTTTGCTCTGAGCAGAGCTGGGTGGGGGTGGGCCAGCTGGAGGAGTGCTGTCTGTCTGACTATCTCTAGGGAGTGTCCACACCGCCTCTGCAGAACTCCAGACAGAATGGCCAGCATAGGATAACTTCTTGCCTAATCTTATGTTGATGAGTGAGGGAGAATCTCTCTGAGCACCAAAGTCACGAGGAGAAGTTCTTGAGCTGTAAACTTGGGTGGCTGTTCTCTTCTGGCTGCCTTACCCAGAGGCTGCTCCAACTAATCCCTTGGTTGAGCTGCCAGGTAAGTAGCTGTGCTGCAGACATTAGGTACAGTGACCACGCTGCTGCAGAGGAGCCTGGTTTGGCTGGTGCTTGTCTTTAGCAGGTGTCTTGTATCCAGGCAGTTTGGGGCTCTGATGTCTTTTCCACCTACTATGAATGCAGCGCTGAAGATTAAAGTTGAAGGCATCGAGCTCGTCTTGCTCAGCCAGTTCTGTGATCCTGCAGATTCATTGAATTTGCTGCTGCTGCTCCTGTTTGTGAAGAGAATGAGCTGATCTGGTGGTTGGTGTGTTTCCTAAACTGGTGGTTTGGTGGGAGCTCGGAGAGGGAGGTTTCAGGCCTCACCGCTCCATCGGGCTGGTGCTGCCCTGCAGCGGGCTGGCGCCAGTGTGCCAAGCGGGGAGGAAGGTGTGTGTGCGGCTTTGAACGAAGTGCTTCTCTTCAGAAGTCACACTGCATTTGTCATCATTTTCCTCCCTCCTATCTGCTCTGATCTGTTACATCTTTTTTCTCCTGGAGATGCAGCTTTGATCTTTGGAGCACAGAGGCGGCGTGCAAGCCACAGAGGGGACAGACTCCTCGCCACGCAGCACCCGCAGCCCAGCCCGGAGCTCCCAGCGCTGCAGCACCCAGCAGCTCCCCGGGCTGTAAGGCTGAGGAACTCAGCAGGCTGAGCAGCTTCTCAGATCAGGCTGGTGGTGCTGAGGCTTTGCCCTGGCTTTGATCCTTGCTCTCATCCCCCCAGCCAGCTGGTGCCGGAGCTCTGCAGGCAGCCCCTCCGCCCGTTCAATGAGCTCCCCACTGGATTAAGGGGCAAGGCGCTGTCAAAGCGCTGCCTATTCACGGGGCCCCGGCTGAAAGGAGGTTGCTGTAATAGGCCACTGAGTGCAGGAGTGATAATAGGAAAAGGCAGGACCTAATGAGCAGTGCCTTTGAGCTGTGAGCACGTAGATGGCTTCTTCAGTTTCCCACTTTCTGTTTTGCAGGTGAGGTGAAATCCAGCGCTCCTTTCAGGCCTGCCCTGCCCTGCCCTCCCTCCTCTCTCATTTACAGCTGGTGTCACACGTGAGGAGAGGGCTTTGCTTTGCTTTGCTTTCCCAGGGCTGGGGAAGGAGCCTGTGTCAGTAAGCCACATCAGGAGAAGCTGGTGCATTTGAAGCCTCATCATCATCTTCTCTCCTTCGTGAGCTGTCTGAAGCCTGCATGCTTTGATAGCTGCAGGACAGCTGTTTGTCTTGGTGCTGCAAGGGAGGTGTTAATGCTGTAGCTTGACAGGGGGGCTGGATGAACTTGGAGGTCCTTTCCAGTTGGAACAATTCTGTGTAGGAATAATTGATACTGTATTGGCATGAGATTGGGAACAGAGGCAAAATGGGTGTGTTTCCAGCTGGGTTCAGTCTCCTCTGGAGCACCAGGGTGAGTGTGGTGTGCAGCATTTTAGCTGTGCCTTTGTATGAAGAAAGAAGGATTCTTTTTCACTTCTCTGATGCTAAACCCCTAGTAAGGAGAGTTTATACCACGAGGGTGATGCAGCACTGGAACAGGTTGTCCAGGGAGGTAGTCAAGGCCCCATCCCTGGAGTTATTCAAGGTCAAGCTCTACAAGGCTCTAAGCAACCTGATCCAGTGGAGGATGTCCCTGCTGACTGCAGGGGGGTTGGACTGGATGACCTTTGGGGGTCCCTTCCAGCCCAAGCCATTCTATGATCTGTGATTCTGTAACTTTATCCATTAGAGTGTTTCACACAGGGGTTACTCTGTTAGCACATTAAGATTCCACACTGCCCTGTGCAGGACAGAATTTTCCTCTTGTCAAGTGGATGCTATCATCTCTCCATTTAGCTTGGATATTAGAAGAGACCTTTTCACTGAAGGGATTCTCAAACACTGGAACAGGCTCCCTAGGGAGGCAGCTGAATCCCCATCCCTGGAGGTGTTTGAAAGAGGCAGAGATGTAGTGCTGAGGGCTGTGGTTTAGCCCCAGCCTTGTTAGAGTTAGAGCATGGTTGGACTGAATGGTCTGAAAGATCTCTTCCATCCAAAAGCATTCTGTGATTGTATCCCCTTTTGTAAGATGGATTCTTGTGTGCTGAGCAAGCTGTGGGCTGGCACAGGCCCCTCTGGGAGCTCATCCTTTTCTTCCAAGTAAAAGAAACTTGAATCATACCAGAGCTTCAAATAACCACAGGATGGGCAAATGTGACTTCTGAAGTTTGAAGAAAGCCTTAGGAGTGCCCTTCAGTTGTGTTAAGCGAACGTGGCTCAGCCAAGAGAACTGAAGAAAGCATCTGGAGAAGGTTTTGTTGGGTCAAGGCAGAGACAGAGGCCTGGGCTGTACTTTAAAACAAGCTCTGCTGATATAATTACCCTGCCTGGAGAGGATGATTGTTCATTTTGCCTTCCTGAAATTGTCACACTAATTAAAGTCCTTGCTGTGGACAGAGCTGCAGCAGTTCAGAGCTGCTTTCAGACCCAGGCAGCCTATTTTCTGCTTCCCAAAGCGGAGCCTTGGGCTGCGCCTCAGAAGTTTGCCGACTTAGTTCTCTGGCCACGGAGGCAAGGAAATTGCTGTCCCCGAAGCTGTGTCAGCAAAAGTCCTGGGGGAGATGCAATTACCAGCAAACACCCTAACAAGAAGCAGCAAAACAAACAAACAGCTCTTCTGTGGAGGGAGCTGGTTGGAGCTGTGCTGGCAGATTGAGCTGGCCAGGCGCTCTGCTTGCCGCCAGCTGTGCCAGCTGAGGAGGGCATCGGCAGCCCTTAGCGGCTGGCAGAGAGCTGCGCCCGGCCCCGGGGGAGGGCTGCCAAAGGTGCATGAGAGCAGCTGATGGCAGCCTGATTAGGGACTGCTGCTGTGGTGTTGCCACTGATCAGCTGGGGCCTTGCTCTTTAGCAGCCTGCCTGGCATTTTGTGATCTCTCCTGTCCCTCCTGAAGCTGGGGCAGTGCTGCCTGTGTGGCATCCCTGCTGCAGAAGCAGAGCTGGGGAAGAGATGGCATCAGGGCTTCTTCCTCTTACTTTTGCCTAGCTTGCAGCACAGCAGAGCTGGTGCCTGTAGTTTGGATCCTCAGAAGAGGGGAAGGTGGTAGGGGATTATGTTTTGTGCAAGACTGAGTGTTTCAAGGAGCCTGCTTGTGTGCTTCTGGAGATTTTCCCCTTCCCTGACTGTGGTGGGAGATGAAGGTTGCCACTGAGAGGCTCACCTTGCTGTCTGTGCCTCAGATGGATCAGGGAGAGGTGGTGTGAGTCCATCTGGAGGTGATCAAGGCCAAGTTGGCCAAGGCCTTGAGCAGCCTGATCTAATGGGAGGTTTAAGAAGGACATCGAAACACTTGAAGGTGTCCAGAGAAGGGCAACAAGGCTGGGGAGAGGCCTTGAGCACAGCCCTGTGAGGAGAGGCTGAGGGAGCTGGGGTTGCTTAGCCTGGAGAAGAGGAGGCTCAGGGGAGACCTCATTGCCCTCTACAACTACCTGAGGGGTGGTTGTGGCCGGGAAGGGGTTGGTCTCTTCTCCCAGGCAAGCAGCACCAGAACAAGAGGACACAGTCTCAAGCTGTGCCAGGGGAGGTTTAGACTCGAGGTGAGGAGGAAGTTCTTCACCGAGCGAGTCATTGGTCATTGGGATGTGCTGCCCAGGGAGGTGGTGGAGTCCCCATCCCTGGAGGCATTCAAGAGGGGATTGGATGTGGCACTTGGTGCCAATGTCTAGTCATGAGGTCTGTGTTGATAGGTTGGACTTGATGATCTTCGAGGTCCTTTCCAACCTAAGTTATACTGTGAGGCTGATACTGAGGTGTCCCTGTCCATGGCAGGGGGGTTGGAACAGGATGATCTTTGAGGTCCATTGCAAGCCAAACCATTCTATGAATCAACGTGTGGGCAGGCACATCCCCTTGGTGATGGCTGGCAACTGGTTGAAGTGGTGAAGTAAATCTGGCAGGGAGTAGAAGAGTTTGCTATGGCCCCACTGGCTTAGCTTGGCTGCCAGGCTCCTGGAATGTGTATAAACCCTGAACAAACTGTAATGACAGCATGGCTTGGTGCTGGTGTTGCTGTGTCTGAGACAGAAAAGCTTTCCTGCTTTTAATTAAAGACTTCTAGCACAGGCAGGGTATGAAGCAATCACAGAATGATAGAATGGCTTGGGTTGGAAGGGACCTTGAACACCATCCAGTTCCAACCTCCCTGCCATGGGCAGGGACACTTCTCAGCTAGGCTTGGCTGCTCAAGGCCTCATCCAGCCTGGCCTTGAACAGCTCCATGGAGGAGGCATCCACCATGAGCAACCTGTGCCAGAGTCTCACCACCCTTGTGCTGAAGAACAGCTTCCTCAGATCCAGTCTAAACCTGCTCCCCCTCAGCTTCAAACCATTTCCCCTTATCCTGTCTCCAGACACCCTCAGGAAAAGTCTCTCTGCAGCCTTCCTGTAGGATCCTTTCAGGAGCTGGAAGGCAGCTCTAAGGTCTCCCTGGAGTCTTCTCTTCTCCAGGCTGAACACCCCCAGCTCCCTCAGCCTGTCCTTACAGCAGAGGTGCTCCAGCCCTTGGATCATCTTTGTGGCAAGCAGGAATTGTTCTTCCAGGAGGATTCCTGTTCCCTTAGTGCCCAGCCAGCTCCCCACCATTCTCTTGCCTCCGGGCCAGCTCCTTTTGCCCACATTCACCTTGGGATAGTTTGGTGTCCCAGTCCAAACCCTGCTGCCTGACACAGGCTGCAGGCAGCTGCTGAGCAAGGCGAGCCCACACAGCGTAGGGCTGAGCTGCCTGTGTGGCCAAGGGAGCAGCTCAGGGTGGAGGTGGGCTGGTAAATATTAAATCTGCCCTTCCCTGTGTCATCTCTCCTCAAGGGAGAGCTCTCAGAGGCAGTGGTGAGCAGTGCCAGTTAGGAGAGGGAGAAGGTGAGTGGGATGGACTGGTAGAGCAGAAAATTCAGGTCCACTTCTGTTTGCATACGGCTGAAGCATCCTGCAGAGACAGCACATGGGAGAGGGAGGAGGTAAATGTGGAGCCAGAGAAGTGAGCTGGCATGGAGAAACTCAGCACAGAGCCAGGTAAGTGACTGAGCCTCCTTGTTACAGGGAAATGTAAAATCATGCAAACAGGGATAAAAACATTCAAAGTGATGATAAGTTCTCGGGTCAGCTAGGCCAGAACATCACCCAGGAGGTGGTGATGAGCTTGCTGTAGCTACAGCATCCAAAGCCAGCAGCCTGAGGACTGGGGAGCTGAGCAGCTTGAGGTGAGTGGAGCTGCCAGTGGTGCCTAAAGACTGCAGAACAGCCCCATGGGCCCTGATTTGGGGCAGAGGGTTTGAGCTGAGGCCAGGAGGCTCGTGCTGCAGAAACACATGCCTGCTTGTGCTTGTCTTGTTGCTGAGAAGAGGAATGTGGTGCTCCTTGCTTCTGAGGGCAGAGGGCAGCCAGGATGAATCTGGTGGCTTGAGGCATCTGCAGAGGGCACAGCATGAGAGCATGGGCACCTCTCTGGGGAGGGAACTGCAGTGCAGGTGTCCAAAGTGAAATGTGCTGCTGGTTAACTGCCTTGGTTGAGTTGAGAGTCTCTGTGTGCTTCAGAGTGCTGCCTCAGACTTGGCATTAACTTCACTCAAGTGTAGATGTGTGCACAGATGGTTTTTAGCTCCTTAAGTGGCAGAAGAGAACTCTGGTCTCCTCAGGATTATTGGCCATGACCTGCTGATGCATTTGAGTGCAGGGAAATTGATGGTTCCTTTCCCCTTCTCCCTGTTAAGCATGAGCTCCTGGAGTCCTGAGAGTCTCAGCTGCTCTCCTCCTCTCCAGCCCCACATTTCCAGTCCTTGCTGTGTCAGAGGAACTTTTCAGAGGTAATTTCTCCTGAAGGCTCAAAGCCAGAAGGCAGATTACCCAAACCATGTTATCCAGCTTCAGTGCTAGTTGGGGATGTTTCCTACTGCTGATGCAGAGCACTGGGAGGTGCTCTCAAATATCATAATGATGTTTCCATCATGATGTTTCAACATGCACATGATGGAATGCAAGGGAAGGATTAATGAGTTTCAGAATGACAGCTGTTGGTTTGGGAATGGAAAGTACTCCTGTCACAGTATCAGGAGGTCCCTCTGTGTCTGGTGACTGCAGATGTCCAAAGGCCTCTTGACTTCAGAGCCCTGTCCTGCCTCCAGGCTGGCTAAGGGTTTCAGTGCAGTGTTAGCTCAGCCCAGGTGGGAGCAGCTGGGCAGCAAAGCCATAGACATCTGTCCACTCACAACATCTTTGTAGCTTCATTTATCCTCTCTTGATTGAAGGGCTGGAGAGCAACCCCCTGTGGAGAAGGACTTGGGGGTGCTGGTGGGTGGAAAGCTGCACGTGAGCTGGCGTGTAAGGATGTGGCACTTGGGGACGTGGTTTAATGGCCATGGTGGTGCTGGGCTGATGGTTGGACTCCATGATCTTAGAATCAGAGAATTGTCAGGGTTGGAAGGGACCTCAAGGCTCAGCCAGTTCCAACCCCCCTGCCATGGGCAGGGACACCTCACACTGCAGCAGGTTGCTCACAGCCACATCCAGCCTGGCTGCAAACACCTCCAGGGATGAGGCTTCCACCACCTCCCTGGGTGGCCTGTGCTACGCTCTCACCATCCCCATTCCTATCCCTCCCTGACACCTTCAAAATTCCCTTCCCAGCTTTCTTGTAGCCCCCTGCAGATCCTGGAAGGCCACAATTAGGTCTCCTCGGAGCCTTCTCCAGACTGAACAGCCCCAACTCCCTCAGCCTGTCCTCATAGCAGAGGTGCTCCAGCTTTCCAACCCAAAGGATTCTATGATTCTATCATTTTATGTCTGCTCTGGGTGCCCTGGGAATCCCAGCCATGCCTGGAGGGGAGGATTTGGGGGGCTGCAGAGGCAGTGCCTCCAGCTGGGATGGCACCAGGACCCGTGCTGAAGCGGAGGTGAGGCTTTCAGTCTCTTGCACTTTTAGTATCATAGTATCAGTCAGGGTTGGAAGGGACCACAAGGATCACCCAGTTCCAACCCCCCTGCCATGGGCAGGGACACCCCACACTAGATCAGCCTGGCCAGGGCCTCATCCAGCCTGGCCTTAAACACCTCCAGGGACAGGGCCCCAACTACCTCCCTGGACAACCCAGTCCAGGGCTTCACCACTCTCATGGGGAAGAACTTCCTCCTCCCCTCCAGCCTCAATCTCCCCACCTCCAGCTTCATTCCATTCCCCCTAGTCCTATCACTCCCTGAGATCCTGAGCAGTCCCTCCCCAGCCTTCCTGTAGCCCCCTTCAGATCCTGGAAGGCCACAAGGAGGTCACCTGGGAGCCTTCTCTTCTCCAGACTGAACAGTCCCAACTCCTTCAGTCTGTCCTCATAGGAGAGGTGCTCCAGCCCTCTGCTCATCCTCCTGGCCCTGCTCTGGACACCTTCCAACACCTCCAGATCCCTCTTGTCCCTCCTGTAATAGGGGCTCCAGAACTGGAGGCAGGACTCCAGGTGGGGTCTCCCCAGAGCT
This sequence comes from Melanerpes formicivorus, assembly GCF_026170545.1. Classification (NCBI taxonomy): domain Eukaryota; kingdom Metazoa; phylum Chordata; class Aves; order Piciformes; family Picidae; genus Melanerpes; species Melanerpes formicivorus. The sequence goes on from NW_027142429.1 coordinate 2,938,061, forward strand.
GAGCAGAGGGGGAGAATCACCTCCCTTGCCCTGCTGGCCACACTTCTCCTGGTCATCCAGTGCAACCCCCTCTGCAGTGAGCAGGGGCATCCTCAGCTAGATCAGGCTGCCCAGAGCCCTGTCAAGCCCTGAAGAAATGACCTTATTTTTTCCATGCATTTCTCATGTCAGGGGGGTGGGGGTGTGGGTTAGGTAGCAAATTTACACCTTGTCAAATGTGTTTGATCAGTGTAAAGAGGAGAGTATCTCTGTTGGGCAGATGAAAGCTTTAACAGGGAGGCTGCTTGCGCGTAGCATCCTCTGGGCCCTGCAAGCCTGAGCACAGACCTCCAGATTGTCAGCACATAAAGCGTGAGTCTAAATATTTCATTAATTGAGGAGCATTATTAATATTTGATTGATTAAATCAACACCCAGAAGGCTTTGCAGAAGCCAGCACCACTGCTCAACTGGTAACCAAGACACGAGGCTTGTTTGTCATAGCTTCTGTCAGCTCAAAATGGTTTAGGTGTTAAGGGTGCCACGAAATCCAGAGAGAGAAATCCTTTTGTTCCTTGGATTAGGAAGGGGTTGGGGTTGGGGTGTTTTTTTAGTGCTCCTTGGATACCTTGGTTCAAATCAGTGCTTTAATGCCTGCTAAATAGGCAAAGATGGGTGCTTATAAGTATGTGTCCTACAGGACCGGGAGATGACATCTGGAATATTTCATCTCTTCTTTTTCCGTTGTCACACTTGGAGGAGAAGCAGCAAATGTCCCTCTAAAGATGGCCTTTGGGTGAGGTGGAATGTTTGCTCTTGCTCTAGTGCCAGATCCTCTAGCTTTCAGAGCATGTGCTGGGGCGAGGGGCAGAGCTGTGCTGGCTTTTAATCAGCATCCCCCTGGAGTGGGGAGATGCCACCAGTGAGCAAACAAACTGCTGCTGAGCACACGTGCTGAAGATTTGTCGGCTTTGCCTTCAGGGAATTTACAGTGGGGAGTGCTTAGCACAGCCTGCAGCTCGTGTCCTTGGAAGAGAGCAGTGAGGGGAGGTCAGTCTGTCCTGGTTGTTATGGGCAGCAGGGGCAGGGAGGGGATTCTGCCCCTCTGCTCAGCTCTGCTGAGACCCTACCTGCAGTGCTAAGGCAGCTCTGGAGCCCTCAGCACAGCACAGCCAGGGACCTGTTGGAGCAGGGCCAGAGGAGGCCACAGCAGTGCTGGCAGGGCTGGAAGCCCTCTGCTGTGAGGCCAGGCTGAGAGAGTTGGGGTTGTGCAGCCTGGAGGAGAGAAGGCTCCAGGGAGACCTTCTGGTGGCCTTGCAGTACTGAAAGCAAGCTGGGGACAGACTTGTGACAGGAGAAGAGGTGATGGTTTGAAACTAAAAGAGGAAGATTCAGCCTGGAGAGAAGGACGAAATGTTTGACACTGATGGCAGTGAGAGCCTGTCCCAGGTTGCCCAAAGAGGTGGTAGATGTCCCATCCCTGGAACCATTCCAGGTCCTGAGGCTCTGAGCACCCTGCTCCAGCTGCAGCTGTCCCTGCTGAGTGCAGGGGGGTTGGACTGGATGAGCTTTACAGGTCCCTTCCCCTTCCACCATTCTGTTTCCACTTTGTTTCCCACTCAGTGCAAGTTGATTTCTCATTGGTTTTTTGTTTGCAGCCTTTAGCCCAGGTGTCTGTCACACACCCTGCACCAACTCCTACTTTTGGGGGGGATTTCTTTGTGAGTTTTATGTTCTCCTTTCCTGCTGGAAGTCTCCTTTGTGCTGGTGATAAAGCTGCACTGTTGGGTTTCTAAGAGCTTCGGCACCTTTTCTCTCCCAGCTCTGTGTCGATAGCACATCAGTCTTAGTCATTTAAGTCTATTATGAAAACTGATTGGTTTGATGCCTCCTCAAATCCACACCTCCAGACTATCCTCTTGGAGGTTCTTTTATAGACATCATTTATCTTCTGCCCCAGTCTGACAGCAGGCTGTAATTTCCCTTAGCTGCTGCAGATGCAAATGCTGGTGCCGGCTGGAATTACAAGGCACAGGTTTTATTGCCCTGGCTGCTGCTTGGCCTGGGGTTGTGGCTCTGGGCTGCCATCACCAATGACAGATGACACAAAGATCCTCCTCACCCCCAGCCAGCGTCAGGGCTTAAATCCAGCTCCTGGTGTGACCCCGGAGGCAGCTGGGCTGCGGAGGAGAAGGTCAGGAGGTGATGGGGTGTGAGGGTGATTTGTCAGGGCTGAGGCTTGGCTACTGCTAGGAAGTTTTTGCGGCCAACTTGCCTTTCTTCACCGGCCCTTTGTTCGCCTCCACGCTTCCGCCGAGAGGCAGGACCGGCGGCTCCTCCATTGGCCGCAGGCAGCCTCCTCCCTCCCTCCCCGTGCGGCACCGGCCGGGGATGCGCTCCGGGGGCAGCGCCGGCCCCGGGCTCCTGCCCCAGCAGCCTCCTGCAGCGGGGAGGGGGAACAGCTGGCAGAGGGGATTCCCTCCTCTGCTGTGACCTGCCCCTAGCCAAGCCAGCACCAGATCGAGCCCTCAGCAGGGCCCCAAGGAAGCCACTTGGATATTTAGGGTCATGAGGCTGGAGGAGGGCCTGGAGCACGTCCTGCAAAGAGGGGCTTGAGGGAGCTGGGGTTGTTCAGTCTGGAGAAGAGGAGGCTGAGGGGAGACCTCATTGCCTCTACAGCTCCCTGAAAGGAGTTTGCAGAGAGGAGGGGCAGCCTCTTCTCCCTGGTGGCAAGTGACAGGACTGGAGGAAATGGATGGAAGCTGTGCCAGGAGAGGTTTAAGCTGAATATTAGGAAATATTTCTTCACTGAAAGGGTTCTCAGACAATGAAATGGTCTGCCCAGGGCAGTGGTGGAGTCACCATCTCTGGAGGTGTTTAAGCAGAGTGTGGACCTGGTGGTCAGGGACATGGTTTGATGGTGACCTTGCAGTGCTGGGTCTAAGTTTGGACTGGATGATCTTGAAGGTCTCTTCCAACCAAAGATCTTCTGTGGTTATTCTGTGATTCTCAGTGACTTCCCAGAAGTTGGGAGGTTTGCTCTGTCTCCCCTCAAGGTGCTTGTGAAGCAGCAGCAGGGGCATGTCAGCAGCTTGAGGCTGGGTAGTCTGCAGACCTGGCCACAGAGCCGACTGCAGGAGGCCCCTTTGTCTGGGTGCTTATACACTGGATGCCCGGGGACGCTCTAAATGCTTGAAATGACAAAAAGTCCACAAGTGGAAGCTGGTTTGGAGCTGCCAAGGGCTGCCTCTGTTGCAGGTGTCTGCTTTTAAAGAGAAATGTAGATGGTGACACAGCCCTTGGTCCCCTGTGCTCTCCCTGAGGAGTCCGAGATCTGCCATGTGCTGGGGTGGTAATGCTGCTGCTGCTGCTCCCTGCCCAGGCAAGGAGATTGGACAGCAGTCCTTCTCCCTGCTGGGTGCTCATTAACATTTTCCTGCTGATGTATTATTAATTAAGCTATGCTTTTTATTGCCTTGCAAGTATAGATAGTGCTTTGTAAGCACAGAACAGAACCTGCTTCTTTCCCAGGCTTTCTGAAGCCATGTGCAAAGTGAGAGCGTTGGAAAAACAGACTGTGGGGCTGACTGCTGAAGCAGGAGCAGCCTCTGGGGTTTGTTTTCTTTTTTCCCTCCTAGCAGATGTCCAGCTTCATGGCTGACTGGGGCTGCTGAATGTGGAGCTATATGAGCAGAGAGCAGAGGACTCACAAATGCAGTGTGTGCAGAATTAGTGCAGACAGATAATAGGACTTAAGTGCCAGGAGAGTTTGCAGCACTGACCCTCCATGAGACAGAAGATTACAGAGACTACAGTGCAATGTTACAGTTAAAAGACTCTTGAGACCTGATCTGAACCCAGAGACCTTGGGGAGGGATTTGCCATCAATGTGGGGCAGTGGTCACTGGCAGCCCAGCAGGCAGCTGTGTGCTGGGCTGCATCAGAACCAGTGTGACCAGCAGGCCAAGGGAGGGGATTCTGTCCCTCTGCTCTGCTCTGGTGAGACCCCACCTGCAGCCCTGCCTCCAGTTCTGGTGCCCCCAGCACAGGAACGACCTGGAACTGCTGGAGAGGGTCCAGAGGAGGCCACAAAGCTGATCAGAGGCTGGAGAACCTGCCCTGTGGGAACAGGCTGGGAGAGTTGGGGCTGTTCAGCCTGGAGAAGAGAAGGCTCCAGGGAGAGACCTCAGAGCAGCCTTCCAGTACCTGAAGGGGGCTCCAGGAGAGCTGTGGAGGGACTTTTGACAAGGGCTTGGGGTGACAGGATGAGAAGCAATGGCCTGAAACTGGAACATGGCAGATTTAGGTTGGACATCAGGAGGAAGTTCTTTACTATGAGGGTGGTGAAATACTGCAACAGGTTGCCCAGGGATGTGGTTGAGGTCCCAGCCCTGGAGACATTCCAGATCAGACTTGAGGTGGCCCTGAGCAGCCTGATCTAGTTGGAGGTGTCCCTGCTGCCTGCAGGGGGGTTGGACAAGATGACCTTTGAAGGTCTCTTCCAACCTGATGCAATCTGTGAAGCTGTAAGTAAAGGCAGGAGAAGCTTTCCTGCCTCTGCTGGATAACATTAAGTGTCCTTTGGGTTTTCAGCCAGGTGAGCCTCAACTGTTTGCTACCAGCATTGTTGTCTGGTGTCTGTTAGACACTGTCCACCTTTCCAATTGGATTCCCAGCAGTGCAGCCATTCCTGGACTTCCCTTCTGTCCTCAGTTCTTTCTGTAGGAATGCTCAAATCAAGCTTTCTGTTGCCTTCCAAGTGGAGGTGGTGGAGTCCCCATCCCTGGGAGCGTTCAAGAGATGTGTGGCCGTGGCACTTGGGGACATGGTTTGGTGGCCATGGTGGTGCTGGGTTGATGGTTGGCCTGGATGGTCCTAGAGGTCTTTTCCAAGCACAACAGTTCTGTGCTGCTGTGCTTCAGGGGCTGTTTTCCCAAGCTGATTTGTAGAGCTCCTCTTTCCGCAGCCGCTGCCATTCTCTTGGTGCCTTGTCTCCTCCCCTCCACTCACCAGCTGCAGGCTGGCATTAAGCAGCTCTGTCTTGACAGGAGAATGCTGGATCGTGTTGCTGCCATCTGGGCTGGGCAGCAGAGGGGAGGAGTAGTTAAAATCTCTCTTTTCTGCTACATCCTGAGCCACTGATGTGACAGCATCGGCATCAGAGGGCTGGAGGATCTCTCCTATAAACTGAGGCCGAATGAATTGGGGCTGTTCAGCCTGGAGGAGAGAAGGCTCCAGGGAGACCTTAGAGCAACGTTTCAGTATCTGCAGGGGAGCTGCAGGCAGGCTGGGGAGGGACTGTGCAGAAGGGCCTGTGGGGGTAGGACAAAGGGCAATAGTTTGAAACTGGAGCAGGGCAGAGTTAGGTTGGACATCAGGAGGAAGTTCTTCACAATGAGGATGGTGAAATACTGCAACAAGTTGCCCAGGGATGTGGTGGAGGCCTCATCCCTGGAGACATTCAGGATCAAATTTCATGTGGCCCTGGGCAGCCTGATCTAGTTGGAGGTGTCCCTGCTGCCTGCAGGGGGTTGGACAAGATGACCTTTGAAGATCTCTTTCAACCTGATGCAGATCAGCTTCTTCAGAGATGTGCCCACAATCATGATGTGCCCCTTCATGAGTGTGCCGGGTGGCCTGCCTGTGGCACAGGGTGGCTGTATGGACATATCTGCTACAAGGGCATCTGAGCATTGCTACCTGGCTCTTTTGGAAGGTCACAGTCAGTGTTTTGTGTTATCAGGGCCTTTGGATCGAGCTGCAGCAAACCCCTTCAGTGTCCCTGAGCTCTGGATTCTCCCCCTGTGTTACAGCAGGCTTGAGAGCGTGGGGCTTGGCCATCTCTTCCCAGAGCAAGGAGGTTCTCCTGGTGCTGTGGTCCTCAGCAGCTGATGGAACATCTCCACCTCTAGTTTTAATCTAGAGGCTGGATAAATACTCTTCATCCTCTTTGCTGCTTGGTTTGCAACCTGTCCAGGTGTTAGAGGCTGGAGGTGGGGCCAGGCTTTGGGCCTGCCTTCCTTGAAGCTGGTGCTGCCTTCTCCAGCCATCGTTGTCCTTTCCCTAAGCCACCAGGAGAATGTTTGCCTGTGTCAGCTTCACTAAAGCATTTGCTTAAGCTTTGAAAGAAAGAATTCTTTTTGGCTGTCATACTGAAAGCCAGATGCCTCCAGCACTTCCTCTCTGATACTTCTGCTCAGTTTGCTGAGTGGTTTTTAATCCCATGCCAGTAGGGTCTAAGTGTCTGGATTGCAAATGTGACGACTGCAGGTAGCTTGCTTTTCCCTGCTACCTTTCAGAGCCTCCTGGAAGTAGTTCCTAGATTCAAGGAATGGTTTGGGTTGGAAGGAATCTTAGAGCTCATCCAGTTCCAACCCCCTGCCATGGGCAGGGACACCTCCCACCAGCCCAGCTTGCTCAAGGCCTCATCCAGCCTGGCCTTCAACACCTCCAGGGAGGGGGCAGCCACAACCTCCCTGGGCAACCTGTGCCAGAGTCTCCCCAGCCTCACTGCAAAGAATTTCTTCCTCATTTCCAGTCTCCCCTCTTCTGGCTCAAAGCCATTGGCCCTTGTCCTTTCACTACAAGCCCTTGTCAGAAGTCCCTCCCCAGCTTTCTTGTAGCCCCCTTCAGGTACTGGAAGGCTGCTCCAAGGTCTCCCTGAAGCCTTCTCCAGTAGTTGGGAGACTGAAGGCTGAGAGCCACTGGTGCCTGTGATAGGAAGACCAGGCACAGAGGGACAGTTCTTGCTGTATGAAGACAGACCCTCTCACAGTGTTTATCTTCAGAGACAAATCAGAGCTAGTCAGATCCTCATGAACAGTATTGGGCAAAGCAAATCTGTGCCTGTGAAGTCTGAGGATCTTCTGAGCTCTTCCAAAGCCCTCCCCTATCTAACCTGGTGCTGCAGACAGCGTGGTGCCATGAGCACAGAGTGCCATGGGTGGGTTTTGACGGTGGGCTGCAGTCACACAGAAGCCTGCTGTTTCCTCTCTCCCTCTCCCCACACTGCAGTGGGCAGTACTGACAAGTGGGGCACTGTGCACACAAGGTTGGTGTGGTGTCTCTGTGCTGAAAGTGCTAGAAGGGACAAAGGAAAGTCCTTGCATCAGTCTGCTTTGAGGATTATTTTCTAAAGCATCCATATTCATTGCCACCACGTGGGCCACTCTGATAAGCCCTGAAAGTGGTGGTGAGATCCCATTAAGAGACTAATTTTGTCAACCTTTGGCCAGTGAACTGCTGGAATTTAACCTAAATTGGATTTGTCCACTGAGGGTGCTCTGGCCTTGTCTCCTGCAAAGGCAACCTGCTAGACATGCCAGCAGGGATTAACTTTGCCTGTCCCCTGGTTCCTGCCTCTCTGCACCAAAGTCAGCCATGAGGTCTTGGGCTGCAGTGGGCATGAAGTAATGAGTCATGAAGAAGAGCAGTGCCTTGGGCAGTCAAGAGAAGGGGGCAGGGGGAGACCTTGCTCTCAATGACTACCTGAAAGAAGGTTGGAGTGAGGTGGGGGTTGGGCTCTTCTCCCTAGTAACAAGTGATAGGACAAGAGGAATTGGCCTCAAGTTGCACTGGGGGAGGTTTAGGTTGGACATGAGAAGAAACTTCTTCACTGAAAGGGTTCTCAAACACTGGGACAGGCTGCCCAGGGAGGTGGTTGGATGCCCATCCATGCAGAGATGTGGTGCTGAGGGCCATGGGTTAGCAGCAGCCTTGGCAGAGTTAGAGGATGGTTGGAGTGGATGAGCTTCAAGGTCTTTTCCTTACCAAAGCATTCTGTGATTCTCTGGTCTTGTCATCTTGTGACTGCTGCTGTTTCATGGGAGAAGCTGAGCAATGGTCTGGTGTTGCTGCCTCATTGCTGGTTTATGATGTTGTTGCTGGGTTGTTTCCCTTTTGCAGAGTGGGGATGCTGACATCACAGCTTAGAGCCTGTGATCTGTCAAAGCCAGGCCAAGAGCAGGCAGCATGGTTGCTCTCCTTCCTGAGGAAATAACTGTTTCAGTGCTTAGCAACTCCAACAGTTCTCTGGCTCCTCTTCAGAGCTGTGCTACAGCCAGGCTGTCATGGAATTGGAGGGGTTGGAAAAGCCTTTGAGGATCATCGAGTCCAGCCACCAACCTAACACCACCGTGGCCATCAAACCATGTCCCCAAGTGCCATGGCCACAGGTTTCTTGAATACCTTCAGGGGTGGTGACTCCACCACCTTCTTGGGCAGCCTCTTCCAATCCCTGACCACACTTGCAGCAAAGACAGTTTTCCTAATCTCCAACCTAAACCTTCCCTGGAACAATTTAAAGCCCCTTCCTGTTCTGTAACCTGAGACTAGGGAGAAGAGCCCAACCCCCACCTCACTGCAACCTCCTCTCAGGGAGCTGTAGAGGGCAATGAGGTCTTCCCTCAGCCTTCTCTTCTCCAGGCTGAACACCCCCAGCTCCCTCAGCTGCTCCTCCCCAGCCCTGTTCTCCAGACCCTTCCCCAGCTTTGTTATCCTTCTCTGGACACACTGCAGCCCCTCAGTGTCCTTACAGTGTGGATCCACTGACCTCCCACTCACCTGTACGTGAGGAGGAGGAGAGAAAAGGGCAGCTTGTTTCACAACAGAAGGCAGCAGGCATTGTGTGGAAGTACTTCTGGTAGGCTGCAGACCTGAGGAGCTCTCTGCAGCGCAGGCTGTGGGATCCTGTCAGCTGCTGCTTTGGTGTGTTGTGGCTTTACTATAAATGGTGAGAGAGATGCACTCCTTTTCCTGGGTGCCTCTTCCATGCCTTGCTGGGATGTTGCAGACCAGACTGACACTGCAAAAGCCACCTGTAGATGCTCTGTGGTATGAAGGGGAGAAATCCTCTCAGATTTTGGGTGTACATTCCCACAGATTCCTGCTGGCCTGGCCCTGATGAAACAAAGAGCCACAGACCCTGTGTGTAGTTAGAGGTGCAAACCTCAGTAGGCTGCTCCACAAGAAGTCTGACCCAGCTGGTAAGCACAGTTCAAGTAATTCATTCTCTGCTGCCTGATTGTCCCTCTGAGACCATGAAAGGTGTTGAAGAGTGAGGACACTTAGGCCTTATCCTCAGATACCTGCATTGTGTGGTAGGTTCATAGATCCATGGAATGGTTTGGGTTGGAAGGGACCTTAAACATGATGCAGTTCCAACTCCCTTCCCACAGGCAAGGACATCTTCCACTAGCCCAGGTAGGTCAGGGCCTCATCCATCCTGGCCTTGAACACCTCCAACCTAAACCTCCCCTGGCACCATGTCAGGCTGTGGAGGTTTCACAGTTTTCTGGTCAGGAGGAAGCAGAGCACCTGGAGGTGTTCAAGAAACATGGATGTGGCACTCTGGGGGCATGGTTTAATGGCCCTGGTGGTGGTAGTTGATGGTTGGACTCAACAACCTCAGAGGTCTTTCCCAACCAAAACAAACCTGTGATTCCATGAGGCTATGATTCCCTGGAAGTAACTGATTGAAGGAGAAGTCTTTTGCTGCCCCCACTTTCTCTCCTCACCTTCATCCAGCTGCAACTTTCATGCTCCTCCTGACAAATGAGGAGTGTCAGAGGTGGGTTTCACCACATCGTGTCCTGTCTCCTGCTGGGCTGATTAGTGATACACCTCCCTAGTGCTCTGCAGGAGCCTGGCTGGCCTGGCTGCCTCCTCAGCCAGGGTGAGGGCTGGGTGGCTTCTTAAATGATGATATTTTAAAATCTGAGAACAGCTTTGATTTATTGACCTGCTGCCTCTCTGAATCGAGCTGTCTGGGCTGGCATCTGCAGATAAGAGGCTGTCGAGTAATTGCTTATTATTGACTGATTGCCAGCTTGGGCTCTTTGCTTGAAGAAGAATCAATAGCAGTCAATCTTCAAAGTCTAAACTCTCAGGGGCTCTGACTGCTTTCCAAATTGGGAATGACAGGTCAGGATAGCTCCATATCTGATAGCCCAACCTCGTGTTTGGGTGTAATCCTGCAACGGAGGAGGAAGCACGGGACATGATCTTCCTGCAGCAGGGCTTTCAAAGGCTGGGATTTTTCATTGCAGGCGTTTTCAGGGACAGATCCCACCCTGGCTCCAAACCCAGGAGCTGGAGCAGCCTCAGAAGCACCTGAGCTCAGTGGGAGGCGAGGGCAGGATGCGTGCAGGCATGGCTGATTAAAGTCCCCAAAGGATGGAGCAGGGAGGGGTGGCTGAACAGCCTGTGCTGTGACACGTCCCAACCAACCAGTTTGGATGCCTTCTAAATAAAACAAGGCATCTATTTTAATGCATGGTAACAGAGATTTCCTTTCTGTGGGTGATTCTATTTAGGTGACAAGAGAACAAAATACCCAGTGTCACCCATACGTTTTCTCAGCCCCTCTGGAGCCTGTCGCTATGGTGAGCAGCGCAGTTTAAAAGCAGCCATAGCCCTTCTTTAACACTATCCTGACATGGTGCCTTGCCTGGGGATTCACATGGAAGGCTTGAAACAGAGAAAAGGGCTTCATGCCATCAAAGGCACTCAAGACTTGCTTTAAAAACACCTAAGTGTTTAGGTCCTCGCAGTGGCTGGGTGAAGGCTGGCGGCTGGTTTGTGAAGCCATCTCCCGCCCTCGGCTGGAGCCCACTCTGGATCTCCCCAGGGCTCAGGGGCTGGAGTCTGTTCTCTGTGCCCCACACTCAAGCAGGGTTTCAAACTTGAAATCAGAGCCCCTTTGTGGGGGAGGGGGAGGCTTGGATCTCCAGCAGCCACAAAGAGCAATTAAGCAACAGAACATAAAATAAGATAGATGGGGAGGGGAAGGGCAGTGCCCTGGTGATACAGGGAGAGGAAAATGGATGAATCTGTTCCTGAAGCAGAAACATTTAGCCTTGGTTTTGGAGCTGTCTTTTCACCAGGGAAGCTCCAATTCAAGGTGGCACCATTTGGGGTGAGGGAGGAATGCCTCAAACAGAGCAGTTGCCTCTCCAGTGGACTAGGAGAGAATGGGCAAGATTACTTGGCCAGCCTCGGTTAGATGCTGGATTTGTTGTCTACTAACAAATCCTCATTTGCATGGGTCCTTAATCTGTGGAGTTAAATGTGTCTCAGGAGCTGTTACCTGCTGGGCTGCTGAGTTGAGAAGTAGGTTTTTAAAGCTGTTCTTTTCCATCTGACTCTTCACCTTCCCCTCCCCCCCCCCCAGCTGCACCCCAAATCATCTGCCTGCTTGTTTGCAAACCTGAGACGAGCCAACAAACGACAGGAGAAGGGAATCTGCCAGCCAAAAGCAGCTGGTTTGGACTTCAGGTTGGGTGGATAAACTGTCCACCAGCTTGGAGAGAAAAGCCAAGATCAGCCATTTGAAACGTGCCTCGCAGGGAAACCACCCCCACCCCCCCCTCCTCTTCCTGAAAGGGCACAAGGACGTCAAGCCTCCAGACCTGCTCTGGAGGTGGAGGCTTGGGCAGAGAGCCCTTTTGGAGCTCTGGGAAGGGATTTAGCCCTCTTGTATTTATTTTTTGGGGGTGTGTGTGTGGGGTGGTGGTGTTTGGTGTCGTGTAACTTTCGCCTGTCGCCCTGAAATGGCATTTCCTCCTGTCTGCAGCAGCCCTCATTTCGTGAAATGGATGCAACTGCTGCAAAGAGCTCTGGCGTGAGCATGCTCACTGGAAGATTAATCCTTTAGAGGGAGTTGGAGAGTTAAGCTACTGTAATTTCTCTGCAGTTGGCTGCAGTAAACAACTGCTCCAAAGGCACGAGGAAAAAAAAATTGACGGAGGTACATGGCATTAATGTCCATCTCTTTTCGTGCTTCTACTGGCAGGCTGAGGGCTTGGTAAAGCTTGGGCTCTTCTTTGGTTTGGTTTGGTTTGGGTGTTTTTATTTGGGCCTTTCCTTTTCTTTTTCTCTCTTTCTTTTTGTAAAGAGCTGGGGAAGAGGGATTCTGTGCACTGGTGTTTTTCCTGGGTGACCTTTCGTGTCGTGGTGTCTTTTGGTGTCCTCCAGGCCAAAGCAGTCCTGTTTCCAAGCCAGGCCATCCTGAGGCACTAGAGCCTGGGGGTAGAGCAGCAGGGTGGCTTCGTGTTGAGTTGAACGATTAGAGGAGGTGAGGCCTTGCTGCACGTTGAGCTGTGCTGGCAGGAGGGAGCTGGAAACACTTGGTCCTGTGTAGTCGTGATCAGAACCCAGTGGGACTCTCTCTGCCATGCTTCTGGTGGAAGGAAAAGGTAGAAAGGGATTTGGCTTTTGCTTGCCTACAGGATAACAATCTCTTGTGTCATTATTATTTGTTATTACCATCATTATTTTGCTCCCTCTTCCCCCATGCTTGAGGAGCTGCAAACCTGTGTCAGATGGGGGAAGAGAAATAATGGTTGAGCTGTTTTGGCTTTGCTTTAAAGGATGAGCACTTTGCGTGTGCTGAGGAGCGAAAGCCTCGCCAGGTAAGTGTTGCAGGCACAGGGATTGCATCAAGGTGAAGCTGAGCTCCTTTCTTCCTTTCTTCCTTCCTTCCTTCCTTCCTTCCCTCCTTCCCTCCTTCCTTCCCCAGTTGCCTCTTTGTGGGTGCATCCTGGAGGAAGCAAACCCTCTCTTAGCTGCCAGTGAGCGAGCGGTGGTTTACCTCCTCGCCTCCAACAGGCATGGGTGAAGGAGGACCTGATTCATCACCCTTGGTGCTTGGTATATCAGCTGCCTCCAAATGCTCAAGGCACAGGCAACAGAAGGGCCAACCTGGGGGCTCCAGGGACATCAAGGAGAGCTGCCTTGGGTGGTTTGGTTTTTGTCAGGGCTTGAGCTGGCAGAGGCAGTGCTCACTACCCATGGCTTGTCTCTTTACCTCTTAACAACACTGAAGGAGGAGGAAATGGAGGCGAGCCCTCAGCAAAACTTGCCTGGCTTGGGGGGTGGTGGGGAAGGGTTCTGAGCGTTGTGTGCCTGACTGAAATGAATCACTCCCCTCCAGCTGGAGCTGTTAGAGGGCACTCCACAGGAGAGTGTGTGAGTGGAAGAAGGGCAACATCCTTCCTCCTCCCAGGAGTCCATGATAACAATAGCTGTAGCTCTGCCTGTGCCACTGTCGTGCATGGCTCTGACTGTCCCCCAGGGGTTGCCCGGTGCTGAATCCCTGTCCAAGGGCAGCAGCATCCCTTGACCATGTTGTGTGTTGGAGAATGGCTTCAAGGTTCTTGGAGTGGCGTGAAGAAGGGAATAACTCCACAGTTTTGCCAGTGCCACCTGGCTCTGTCCCCTGGGAGCTGCCAGCCACGTGCAGAGGTGGGTGCTGAAGGCTGCCAGACGAGTTCAGAAGGGCACTTCCAGCACACACCTGGCCCGTTGGAAGACAAATTTTGCCTCCCCAACGTTTGGCTTGGTCCCTCCTTTTCCCCCTCCTTTCCAGAAGCCCTGGCTAGCACAGATTGTCTGTTCTGTGGGTGATGGTTTCAGGGAACATTGATGGCTGGGTGCGTGGGGGGAATGATTAGCTGCCGAATGCAAATGGATTGTTTCTTGCTGTTTCCAAATCATTGTAATTTCTATTGAGGATGGGTTAATTATATCTTCCCTTTTGAGGGGTGTGAGGAAAATGACAGAGATCCAGCAATACAAATCTATCTTGGGAGGGATGTTGTTTTTAGCACGCTGCTTTGGAAGTGGTGAGAACAAAGCCTCTTCCCTTGGAGGGGCCTGTGGCTGTGTTGGGATCCAGTTGCATGTCTCTCGGTGGTGGATCAGTGTTTTCTGTCTCAGAGTTTTATCTTCTGCCAGCACCATTTCTGTCACCATGACAAGAGAGGTGGGGGGGGTGTTCAGTTCAGAGGAAAATGATCAGCTGTCTCCATCCCTGGAGATAGTCAAAGTGGGGCTTGACAGGGCTCTGGGCAGCCTGATCTAGCTGAGGGTGCCCCTGCTCACTGCAGAGGGGGTTGGACTGGAAAAGTGTGGCCAGCAGGTCAAGGGAGGTGATCCTCCCCCTCTGCTCAGCTCTGGGGAGACCCCACCTGGAGTACTGCCTCCAGTTCTGGAGCCCCTATGACAAGAGGGATGTGGAGGTGCTGGAAGGTGTCCAGAGCAGGGCCAGGAGGATGAGCAGAGGGCTGGAGCACCTCTCCTATGAGGACAGACTGAAGGAGTTGGGGCTGTTCAGTCTGGAGGAGAGAAGGCTCCCAGGTGACCTCATTGTGGCCTTCCAGGATCTGAAGGGGGCTCCAGGAAGGCTGGGGAGGGACTGCTCAGGATCTCAGGCAGTGATAGGACTAGGGGGAATGGAATGAAGCTGGAGGTGGGGAGATTGAGGCTGGAGGGGAGGAGGAAGTTCTTCCCCATGAGAGTGGTGAAGCCCTGGAATGGGTTGTGCAGGGAGGTGGTTGGGGCCCTGTCCCTGGAGGTGTTTAAGGCCAGGCTGGATGAGGCTCTGGCCAGGCTGATCTAGTGTGGGGTGTCCCTGCCCATGGCAGGGGGGTTGGAATTAGATGATCCTTGTGGTCCCTTCCAACCCTGACTGATACTATGATACCTTTGGAGGTCCCATCCAACCCAAACTGTTCCATGATTCTATGATTCTGCTTGAAGGGCATTTGGTTGAAGGGCTGGGAAATAGTTTGGGGTTATTTTTAAAGCAAAGAGAAAAGCAAGAAAAGTTACAGCAAACCTTAAAATGTCTGATCAGGGTCTAACACAAAGGCCTCCTTAACCTGAAGTGTGTTGTGGGGGGGCTGCTTTACCAGGACCTTTAGGTTGAAGGTTGTACTCAATGGTCTTACAAGTTCTCTTCCAACCAAAACAATTCTGGGATTCTAAGGCAGGCCCCCAAGGTCTTGTGGCTCTGCAACCAGTCCTGAGGTTCTTCTCCCTATCTCCCCCTGTGCAGGTCATTGCTCTGGGTCACTTTAGGGAGCCTGGGTGTGTTGCCTCACTCCTTACTGCAACCTCACTGGGAGGTGAATCACGTTCAAAGTGGATTGAATCACATTCAGGGTGGTTTGTACCAGCTTTAAGCTTTTTCTTTTGGTCTTCAGTACCAGGGTAAGCATCTCTAGCACCAGAAAATGGGGGAAAGGCTCAGCAAAAGGACAAAGGTTCCCATAATGCCATGCCTTTGGGCTCAAACCCAAAGAGCCAAGCTCTCCTCCTCCTTGTTGCAGAGTAAAATTGGGGAAATGAGCAATTTTCAGCTACTGAGGATTGCCCCTAGCATGGAGCACCAGGCTTCAGCCTTACCAGGCCTTTGGTGGCCTGGGGACTTTGTGCTTCCAGATCAGAGCAGCTTTATGAGTGTCTCAGCCCACAGCAGCTTCCCTCCAGCGCAGGGCTCTCTTTGCTGAGAAGTTCAGCTCCTCTTCAGCCAGCCCTGGACCTGATCAGTCTGAAAGCACACAATAGCTACATCCAGATTTAATTGCTGTTTGGTTTAATATTTGTGTTCCTGGGCTCTGCTGGAGGAGCTCTGGAGATCCCTGCTGGGGTGTTCCCATGGAGTGAGAGCCCCCCCAGCCCTCCTCCAGTGTGGCCAAACCGAGCACAGGTTGGTTCTGCAGCCTGGGCAGCTCCTGGTGCAGTGTGTGCTGTGAGGCAGGCTGTGACCCCAGCAGCCCAGGGCATGGCCACCTTTGGGAGCCACAGCCAGTGGGGAATGGGGGTGTCAGTGTGGGGAGGCAGCAGCCAGTGCTCAGGATGGGGTCATCTGGGGAGAGCCCAGGTGTCACCCCCCTGGGTGTTTAACTCCTGTCAGCAGGGGGACTGCTGGCTGCTTCCCTGAGATGGGCTCTTCAGGAGGCTTCATCATCTCCACTGAGACTCTCCTCTGGGAATTTTTGGTCAAAAGCTCTGCCTCTCTGCCCAGGTTTGTCTCTTCCTCCATCAGCAGAACTTTGCTTAATGGAGGAACTGAAACCTGCATTTGGGACTTGCTGCCTTCTTTGGTATCCTAGCAGCCAAGGGCTGTGCTCAGAACAGAAAGCACAAACTGGAACTGAATCTTCCAGGTGTATCTGAGGAAGCCTTAAGCAAGCCTGGCAGTCACAGGGAGAGGGAGAGCTGCTGTGCTGGGGAAGGTACTGCATCCAAGTCCCAGTCTTTAATAATCTAATGATGACTACTTCAAAGCCTGATGTCTTTGCTTCTCTCCCTTCTCACTGCTTCAGCCAACCTCTAGTCAATTGGGAACGACTTGAGAACCAGACATTATGATCTAAGCCTTGTAATTACTTGCTGGGGTGAATCCTGTTTCTGCTGTGAAGCTGAGGAAGGCTTTTCTGTGCTGCTCAGCATTTCTCCACCTTCATGCATCACTGAGGCTCACTTCAGAGGAGGAGTTTTATCTCCTGTCTTTCTTGGCCATTTTGAAATCCACCTTATGGCTGCATTTCAGCTTTCTTGACACCCTGAACTAGCTCCTTGCTGCTGCAGCCTTGCTTTGTGCCCTATGGCAGCGCTCTCTCTCTCTGTCCCAAGCCCTCCTGCCAGGCTGCCAGGTCTTCTCCATGTCCTGGGCAAAGCAGGGAAGGACTAATTGTGGCTTTCCAGTATCTGAAGGGGGCTACAGGAAGGCTGGGGAAGGACTTCTCAGGATCTCAGGGAGTGATAGGACTAGGGGGAATGGAATGAAGCTGGAGGTGGGGAGATTGAGGCTGGAGGGGAGGAGGAAGTTCTTCCCCATGAGAGTGGTGAAGCCCTGGAATGGGTTGTGCAGGGAGGTGGTTGAGGCCCTGTCCCTGGAGGTGTTTAAGCCCAGGCTGGATGAGGCTCTGGCCAGGCTGATCTAGTGTGGGGTGTCCCTGCCCATGGCAGGGGGGTTGGAACTAGCTGATCCTTGTGGTCCCTTCCAACCCTGACTGATACTATGATACTATTCAGCATCTCCCCAGCAGCTCCCATGGTATCCCTGTGCTGCTGGGAGGCCAGTGGGGCATGGCTTTGAGAAGGGACCACAGCAAGGCTGGAAGCAGCAGCAGCTGGCCAGGGGCACTCTCTGCCCCCCTTCTGCCTGAGGATTAATTAGTGAAGTTGTGGGCACAGGGGAAGGAGCTGCATTTTTGAGCCACATTCCTGTGGAATTGATCAGCATGGAGGAGAAACCTTTGGGCTTCTGAGTGCTGGAGAAGGAAAACACTGCAGCACGTTGTGCTGGGAGAAGTATGGTCTGTGGTGGAAGGGAAGATGGAAGAAAAACCCTGTTCTAAAGACCTGCATCCACCTGCAGATGGAATTAAACAGAGCAAGGAGAGAGCAGAAGCAGGAGACAGAGCTGTGAGCTTGGCAGTGGAGGAGAAGAGAGGACAGGGAGGGGTGGTGGGATGGATGGGGCTGCGCTGGAGGAGGTTTTGAAGGTGGTGGTGAAGTGATTTGGTGGCTCCTAAAATGACTTAAAAGAAGAGGAAGTGAACTGCAGGGTGGTTCTTCAAGCACCATCTAGTCTGTGACCTACTTGCTGCCACAGTGATTTGCAGCTAGAGAAGCAAACAGAAGAACTGGCTGTTCCCATGGGAAGGTCAGGGGTGCCAGGACGTGTGGCAGCTCTTCCCAGTGGTGCCCTCTCCAGCTGCTGGGACATGGCAGGGCTTGGGCACCTGGGACTTGGACAGTCACTGCTGGAGAAGGCATAGGAGCAGCTCTGAGCCCTGCATTTCCTGGTGTCACAGCAGTGGAGGGAGTCAAGGCTGGGTCCTGGAACCAGGCTCAGATTTATGAGCTGCCTTAACCACATGAGCTGCTCACTGCAGGAGTGAGCTCCTTCCCTGGAAGGGGTGTGGGGCACTGCCTGAGTGTCCTGTCTGGGGTCATGGCTCCCCAGGCTGTGGGATGAACAGTAGAAATTATCCAGCCTGAACCTCTTTGACAGACCACTGCAAACCAAGAGTCTGCTGCCTCCTGCTTCAGCTCCTTCAGGAGCCCCCACTGACCTGATCATTCCTAATCTCATCTCATTTTCCAGATCATCAATTTGATTTCTCAGTCCTCTTAGAGTTCTTAGTGTTGCTGGGAATCCCTGCTTCCCTCAGTTATCTGTGTTCCCTTTCCAAAGCTGTACCAGCCTTGAATCACCATTTCCCTACTCTCTTTATAACTCACACTGCTTGTTAGAGGAGTCCTGCAGAAATGCAGTTCCTCCCAAGAGACCCCAGGATGTTCCCACTACCTAGCAATGTATCAGGAACAGTGTGGCCAGCAGGAGCAGGGAGGTCATTCTGCCCTGTGCTCAGCACTGCTTCGGCCACACCTTGAGTCCTGTGTCCAGTTCTGGGCTCCTCAGGTTAGGAAAGATGTTGAGCTGCTGGAAGGTGTCCAGAGAAGGGCAAGAAAGCTGGGGAGGGGTCTGGAGCACAGCCCTGTGAGGAGAGGCTGAGGGAGCTGGGGTTGCTTAGCCTGCAGAAGAGGAGGCTCGGGGGAGACCTTCTTGCTCTCTCCAACTTCCTGAAGGGAGCTTGTAGCCAGGTGGGGGTTGGTCTCTTCTCCCAGGCAAGCAGCAGCAGAACAAGAGGACACAGTCTCAAGCTGTGCCAGGGGAGGTTTAGGTTGGATGTCAGGAAGAAGTTCTTCCCAGCAAGAGAGATTGGCCATGGGAATGTGCTGCCCAGGGAGGTGGTGGAGTCCCCATCCCTGGAGGTGTTTAGGAAGAGCCTGGATGAGGCACTTGGTGCCATGGGTTAGTTGATCAGATGGTGTTGGGTGATAGGTTGGACTGGATGATCTTGAAGGCCTTTTCCAACCTGGTCTACTCTACTCTACTCTACTCTACTCTACTCTACTCTACTCTACTCTACTCTACTCTACTCTACTCTACTCTACTCTACTCTACTCTACTCTACTCTATTCTACTCTATTCTATTTCACTTCCCTGCTTTCTAATATGAACTCCAGGGCTCTCCTGTGCCCCTTGTTCCCTTCTCCCCCTGGGGTTTGGGAGTTAAAAGCCTTGCCTTGCCTTGCCTTGCCTTGAAGTGAGTGCCTGTGTGTAGGTGTCTGTGCATGTCAGAGTGTGTCAGCTGCACCTCCAGCCATGGTAGTCGTGATGCTGAGCATCTCCTGCTACAGGCTGGCATCAGACAGGGGCACTGCTTAGACAGCTGCCCTCCTCCTTTGTGTTGGGTAGACAACTGCCCATCTCTTTGGCATTCACCAACCAGCATTAGCACAGAATCATGGAATGCTTTAGGTTGGAAGGGACTCTTAAAGCTCATCCAGTCCAACCCCCCTGCAGTCAGCAGGGACAGCTGCAGCTACAGCAGGTTGCTCAGAGCCCCAAACAACCTCACCTGGAATGGTTCCAGGGATGGGGCAGGTCCCACCCCTCTGGGCAGCCTGGGAGAGGCTCTCACTATCCCCCATGCAAAATACTTGTTCCTTCTCTCCAGGCTGAATCTGCCTCTTTTACCTCAAACCATCACCCCTTGGCCTGTCACAGCAGGCCTTACTCAAAAGTTTGTCCCCAGCTTTCTGTTTTGCCCCTTTAAGTACTAAAAGGCCACCAGCAGGTCTTCCTGGAGCATATCACCTTCCTTTGCTTGATTTTGAAAGGGGTTCCAGTGTCTTATACAGTGCTTGAAATCCTGGTAGGTTTATGAATATCATGGACTCAGTGAGGGCAGCTTTGGATGGGGAGGGGGCCCTAAAATCCAGTGTCCTGCTGTACTCAGTGCCCAGTGCTGGGGCTGCTCTTACTCCCATCACACCTCTTCCACTGGCACTAGGGCAGCATCCAGCCTGGGGCTGCTTCAGATTCATAGATTCATGCAATGGTTTGGGTTGGAAGGGACCTTAGAAATCACAGTCTCACAGTATAACTAAGGTTGGAAGAGACCTTGAGGATCATTGAGTCCAACCTATCAACACAGACCTCATGACTAGACCATGGCACCAAGTGCCACATCCAATCCCCTCTTGAACACCTCCAGGGATGGGGACTCCACCACCTCCCTGGGCAGCACATTCCAATGATGAATGACTCGCTCAGTGAAGAACTTTCTCCTCACCTCGAGTCTAAACCTCCCCTGGCACAGCTTGAGACTGTGTCCTCTTGTTCTGGTGCTGCTTGCCTGGGAGAAGAGACCAACTCCCACCTGGCTACAACCTCCCTTCAGGTAGTTGTAGAGGGCAATGAGGTCTCCCCTTAGCCTCCTCTTCTCCAGGCTAAACAACCCCAGCTCCCTCAGCCTCTCCTCACAGGGCTGTGCTCCAGACCCCTCCCCAGCTTTGTTGCCCTTCTCTGGACACCTTCAGGTCTGTCAATGTCTTTCTTAAACTGAGGGGCCCAGAACTGGACACAGTACCAGCTCCATGCCATGGGCAGGGACACCTCCCACCAGCCCATCTTGCCCAAGGCTTCATCCAGCCTGGCCTTGAACCCCTCCAGGGAGGAGGCAGCCACAGCCTCCTTGGGCAGCCTGTTCCAGTGTCTCCCCCACCTCCCTGTGAAGATGTATTTCTGTACAAAGAGAGGTTGGGAAGCAGCCTTTGTATCTTTATTTGCTGTGTTCTAAGTTGCTTTATTAAGTAAATAGCTAACTGAAGTGGCTCTAACAGGATCTGGAGTGGCAACCTCCCTTCTCCTGGGAGTTAGCAGCCCAGGGTTATTTAACTCCAAACCTTCTGCACTGGCCTTGCAAGCTCCATCCAAGAAGATCTTCCCCTTGGAAAGAAGTGTGAGGAGAAGTCCTCTGTTTGTCAGGAGTTGTGAATTGTGCTCTTGTCTAAGCTGATTATTTGATTTATTCCAATAATCCTCTCTTCCAGAAGAGGAGAAAATGAATTGTCTTCCTCTTCCCATAATGATTTGCCCTTCAGCCAGTTGCCAGGCAAAGTGCTTAAAGCCTGAAATGAAAAGATTGTGACCCTTTAGTGGCTGCTTGAAATCCTTCAGCTGCTGTAGGAACATGTTGGGGGGTTTAACAGGGAGAGGCATTGGAGCAGTCCCAGAGAGTGCTGTTTGCTCTGTGCTCTGTAGGATTATCAGGAGGTTTTTCTTTGCTCCTGCATATGAAAACGGGGTCAAGACTGCTGTGGTAGATGGTGTGAGCCCTGGGTAGGATTTTGCTGGCAGTGTGCACTGCCTGCAGTTTCAGCCCTAAAGTTACTCATCATTAACAAGGAGCATTTGTTGTCCTTGGGCTGATTGTGTCTCTTTCTGGGGAGGTGGCTTTGCTGCATTTCAGTGGCTGGAGATGCATAGAACGTTTAGGTTGGAGGGGACCTTAAAGATCATCCAGTTCCAACCCCCTGCCGTGGGCAGGGACACCTCCCACCAGCCCAGCTTGCTCAAGGCCTCATCCAGCCTGGCCTTCAACACCTCATAGTATCATAGTATCATTCAGGGTTGGAAGGGACCACAAGGATCATCTAGTTCCAACCCCCCTGCCATGGGCAGGGACACCCCACACTAGATCAGCCTGGCCACAGCCTCATCCAGCCTGGCCTTAAACACCTCCAGGGACAGGGCCCCAACCACCTCCCTGGACAACCCATTCCAGGGCTTCACCACTCTCATGGGGAAGAACTTCCTCCTCCCCTCCAGCCTCAATCTCCCCACCTCCAGCTTCATTCCATTCCCCCTAGTCCTATCACTCCCTGAGATCCTGAGCAGTCCCTCCCCAGCTTTCCTGTAGCCCCCTTCAGATCCTGGAAGGCCACAATGAGGTCACCTGGGAGCCTTCTCTTCTCCAGACTGAACAGCCCCAACTCCTTCAGTCTGTCCTCATAGGAGGGGTGCTCCAGCCCTCTGCTCATCCTCCTGGCCCTTCTCTGGACACCTTCCAGCACCTCCAGATCCCTCTTGTCATAGGGGCTCCAGAACTGGAGGCAGTACTCCAGGTGGGGTCTCACCAGGGATGGGCTCTTACTCCCATCACACCTCTCCCACTGGCACTAGGGCAGCATCCAGGCTGGGGCTGCTTCAGATTCATTGATTCTAGAATGGTTTGGGTTGGAAAGGACCTTAGAGATCATCCAGTTCCAACCCCCTGCCGTGGACAGGGACACCTCCCCCCAGCCCAGCTTGCTCAAAACCTTGAACCCCTCCAGGGAGGGGGCAGCCACAGCCTCCTTGGGCAACCTGTTTAGTGTCTCCCCACCCTCACTGCAAAGAATTTCTTCCTCACCTCCTAGTCTAAATCTCCCCTCTTCCAGCTTCTATCCATTCTCTCTCATCTTATCACAATGAGCCCTTCTACACAGTCCCCTCCCAGCTTCCAGGTGTCATAGGATGAGGTTTTCCCTTCACCAGCTTTCCACAGACACCCACCTGGCTTTGGGGTATTTTAAACTTTGTCTGGCTGAGGGAAATTAATTTGGGAAAATGCTGAAAATCTTCCTTAAAAGGCTCAGAAGTGATGTAGTATTCAGTGATAAATCTCAGAGCTAACTCAGAGCCTTTGTGGGAGGGTTGGCTGAGGAAGGCAGCTTCATATTTTAGCAGCTAACACATTCAGTTCTCATCCCAGGCTGTGTGTTCAGGGCTCCTGACTTGCCAGGACTGGGGAAGCTGGTGTGCAAGCAGACCTAGACCAGCCTCAGAGGGGACCACACCTTGAGTCCTGTGTCCAGTTCTGGGCCACTCAATTTAAGAAGGACATTGAGAGACTTGAAGGTGTCCAGAGAAGGGCAAGAAAGCTGGGGAGCACAGCCCTGTGAGGAGAGGCTGAGGGAGCTGGGGTTGCTTAGCCTGGAGAAGAGGAGGCTCAGGGGAGACCTTCTTGCTCTCTCCAACTCCCTGCAGGGAGGTTGTAGCCAGGTGGGGGTTGGTCTCTTCTCCCAGGCACCCAGCAGCAGAACAAGAGGACACAGTCTCAAGCTGTGCCAGGGGAGGTTTGGGCTGGAGGTGAGGAGAAATTTCTTCCCAGCAAGATTGGCCATTGGAATGTGCTGCCCAGGGAGGTGGTGGAGTCCCCATCCCTGGAGGTGTTCAAGAGGGGATTGGATGTGGCCCTTGGAGCCATGGTTTAGTAGTCAGGAGGTGTTGGGTGACAGGTTGGACTTGATGATCTCTGAGGTCTTTTCCAACCTTATTGGTTCTATGATTCTATGAATCTGCCCTTCACTGTGCTTCCCAGTTTTAGTCCAACAGGTTTTGAGAGATGCACAAAAACTTGGGCTTGGGAAGAGCCTTGCTGCCAGGGGGGAGAATGCTGAGGGCAGGCAAAGAGAAAAAGCACAGCGAGACAAAAACAAGTCCTCTGCAACAGCACAAGAAGGACCTGGAACTGCTGGAGAGGGTCCAGAGGAGGCCATGAAGATGATCAGAGGGCTGGGGCACCTCCCCTGTGGGGACAGGCTGGGAGAGTTGGGGCTGTTCAGCCTGGAGAAGAGAAGGCTCCAGGGAGACCTTGGAGCAGCCTTCCAGTACCTGAAGGGCTCCAGGAGAGCTGGGGAGGGACTTCTGACAAGGGCTGGGAGTGCCAGGACAAGGGACAATGGCTTTGAGCTGAAAGAGGGGAGATTGAGACTGGAGATGAGGAAGAAAATACTTATAGTGAGGGTGGGGAGACACTGGCACAGGTTGCCCAGGGAGGCTGTGGATTCTCCCTCCCTGGAGGTGTTGAAGGCCAGGTTGGATAAGGCCCTGAGCAGCCTGGGCTGGTGGGAGGTGTCCCTGCCCATGGCAGGGGGATTGGAACTGGATGATTTTTAAGGTCCCTTTCAACCCAACTCATTCTATGAATCTATGCAGAAGTGTGTGTTGCTCAGCCATTGCTGTCCCCATGAGCACTGCACATCCAGGTGTAGGTTCCCAGGCTCAGGGACAGTGGAGGTGGAGCTCATCTCCACTATGTGCAGGGGAAAGGTGCTGGCACCAGACCTGGATGTGGTCCTGGCTCTCCTCACAGCATGCCTGAAGGCATTGGGGGACAGTTAGAGTTTGTGTTTCAATAGGAGAAACCACATGGCACAAACCCCCTGCTCTCTGTCCTGTCTATCCCTCTCCCCTTACATCAAATAGCTCCAAAGGAGCAGAGTGCAATCCCTCATGGGAGAGAGTGGGGTAGGAGTTAATTCATTTCCATGATCCTTCTGTAGCACTTAGTCCAGCTAACAGTTCTTTGTCTCACTTGGCTGCTGCAGTAATCCCATAAGGGACCCACTGGGGGAAGGCTGGGCACAAAGGACCAGTGGCCCCAGGGTGTTTCCATTAGCTGAAGAGCACATGTGGTCAGCTGTTGCGTTTGGATGGAGATGTGGAAGCAATTCTTTCCAGTGAGGGTGGGGAGACACTGGAACAGGTTGCCCAGGGAGGCTGTGGATGTGCCCTCCCTGGAAGTGTTCAAGTTTGATGAGGCCTTGAGCAAGCTGGGCTGCTGGGAGATGTCCCTGCCCGTGGCAGGGGGTTGGAACTGGAAGATCTTTTAGGTCCTTTTCAACCCAACCCACTTGGTGATTTACAGCAGTTTTGTGCTGCCATCTCAAGCAGAAGAACAAGGAAGGGATCTTTAATACCACCCAGCTCCAGGAGACCACCCTACTGAGAGTTCATCATCCAACCTTCCTTAGCAGAGGGGCACTCCCTCCTGCTGAGAGTGAGCTCAGGGAACACAAGGGTGTGTGGGTGTCCTCCTCAGGTCTCACTGTGCATAGACAGTCCTTTGTTTCCTGTTAAACATCATCACCCTGGCAGGGCAACTCAGTCACACCTGTCCTGACAGATTGGGTTGTGCCAAAGACTGCTTGCAAATCACTCTCCCTTACTCTTAATTGGAGACCTCTCTCTCCTCCTCCTCGTTCAGAAGGCCTGGAGGTGCAGATTGCAGCATAAAGCCACCCAGGTTGGTTTGCTCTGTAGCTGTTGGATTGCTGTCTCTCACTGCTGGTGCACTTGGCTCGTTGCACATAGCATGGAAGAAGTTATCTCAGGCAGAGAGCACTCAGGCGACCTCCTCCTCTGTCAGAAGCTGCTCTTGAGTTCAGTATTTTAGGCTGAGTCTCTTAAATCACAGATGGAGCTGCATTTCCAGCTACACAAAGCCATACAGCTCACTGGAGGAGGTGAAAATACTCTGCTTTGCAGTAGCTGTGGCCCTGCTCTGTAGGCAGAGTAAGCTACCTGTGCGTGAGGCGGAGGCAGAAGCCTGAATGGAATCAGTCCTGCAGACTCGGGTACCAAAGAGCTCCACGCTCGCTGCCGTGGCTGCCAGAAGGGCTTTTGGAGCAGCAAAGGTTGTGAAGCTGGGGCAGGGAACATCAGAGCCTCAGAGCTGGCCGGAGGAGGAAGCTGTCCTTTGGTACAGCAGCTGGGGGCGGGAAGAGTGGCTGTTAATGGCTGTGGTTTACAAGGCACCTTCCTCATGCTCCAGGCATTTCGTGTGCTCGGCAGTGACCTGTGGGCCTTTTTCAAATGAGAGCAGTTGTACAGGCGTTTTCTCCTCATCTTTTGATGGCTCCTTGCAGGAGTAGCAGTGTTTGTTAGCTGGGGGCTGTTACCGCTCCCCTGGGACCAGCCTGCTTTTGAAGACTAATAGATTTTGTTTCCCAGTCGCCACCACTGCACTGATAATCTGCTCCTTTTGTCTCCTCTTCCCTAAGGGAGCTTTTGCCCTTCCTGGATCTCATCCTGATCCCTGCTTGTGAAAGCTAAGCCCAGGTTGCTGATGAAATCAGTTGTCTGATGCGCTGCACCATCTCCGATGGTGCAGGGAGGGAAGGAACCTGTGCCCTGCCAGAACAGCTGTACAGGGAACCTTAGAATCATAGAATCCAAGTGCCACATCCAATCCTTTCCTGAATACCTCCAGGGATGGGGACTCCACCACCTCCCTGGGCAGCACATTCCAATGGCTAACAACTCTCTCTGGGAAGAACTTTCTCCTCACCTCCAGCCTAAACCTCCCCTGGCACAGCTTGAGACTGTGTCCTCTTGTTCTGCTGCTGCTTGCCTGGGAGAAGAGACCAACCCCCACCTGGCTACAACCACCCTTCAGGGAGCTGGAGAGAGCAAGAAAGTCTCCCCTGAGCCTCCTCTTCTCCAGGCTAAGCAACCCCAGCTCCCTCAGCCTCTCCTCACAGGGCTCACAGACCCCTCCCCAGTTCACTGCCCTTCTCTGGACACCTTCTGCCTTGGCTCAGGGCACCCAGTCCTCCTTCCCCTGCATCCTCTGGCTGGCTGGGGTAAGAGGAGCTTACTAGATTTGGGTCCTCAAAAGTATTTTCTCCTGGTTGTGTGGTTAGGGTTGATTATTGTAATGTCTATATCAGTAATCTGGGTGAGGGAGTTGAGTGCACCCTCAGTAAGGTTGCAAATGACATCAAATTGGATGGGTGTTTGGGTCTGCTTGAGGGCAGGAAGGGTCTGCAAAGGGATCTGACAAAGCTGGGTGGATGGGCAGAGATCAGTGGGATGAGGTTCAACAAGGCCAAGGGCAAGGTCCTGCCCTTGGGTCCCAACAGCCACACAAAGGCTCCAGGCTTGGGGCAGAGTGGCTGGAAACTGCCTGGCAGAAAAGGACCTGGGGGGGGTGCTGCTTGAGAGTGTGGCATGAGCCATTGTGTGCCCAGGTGGCCAAGAAGGCCACCAGCATCCTGGTCTGGGTTGCAGGAGCAGAGAACCAGTTGTGCCCCTGTACTCTCCACTGGTGGGGCTGCACCTCAAATACTGGCTTCAGTGTTGGGTCCCTCACTCAATCACATTGAGAGGCTGGACCAGGTCCAGAGAAGGGCAACAAAACTCATGAAGGGCCTGGAGAGCAGGACTAGTGATGAGCAGCTGAGGGAACTGGGGGTGTTCAGTCTGGAGAAGAGGAGGTTGAGGGGAAAACTTACTGTTCTGTGCAGCTCCCTGAAAGGAGGTTGCAGGGAGGTCTCTTTGTCCTAGTATCAGGTGGCAGAGCAAGAGGAAATGGCCTCAGGTTGCACCAGGGGAGGTTTAGGTTGAACATTTCAGGGGGGGAAGGGTTAGACTAGATGGCCTTTAGAGGTCCCTTCCAACCCAAGCCATTCTGTGATTAAGGAAAATGTATTTGCTGAAAGAGTGTTCAAAGCCTGGATCAGGCTGCCCAGGGAGGTGGTGGAGTCCCATCCCTGGAGGGGTTTAAAAGCTGTGTAGATGTGGTGCTTAGAGACATGGTTTAGTGGTGACCTGGCAGTGTTGGGTTGACAGTTGGACTTGATCTTAAAAGGTTTCTTCCAAGCAAAACAATTCCATGATTCTCTTGCACGGCTTCATCCATCTTCTCCTCTCCCCTCCCAGCACTTCAGGTTCTGTGTTACCTGTGTGCAGGAAGGAGGCTGAGGAGATAACAGATCTCCAGCATTAGTGGTGAGCCTGTAAGTGAATGTTTAGAGCTGGTGGCATCACTGTGAGGCTTTCACCCTCTGGAGCTTAGGGACAAGAAGATTATGAGAAGCAGGTGATGGTGGGTGCTGTCCTATGGTCATAGGGCTGGTTAACCTCCCCTCTAGGGACAGGCTGAGAGAGTTGGGGCTGTTCAGCCTGGAGAAGAGAGGGCACCAGGGAGACCTTAGAGCAGCCTTCCAATATCTGAAGGGGCTCCAGGAGAGCTGGGGAGGGACTTTTGACAGGGGCTGGGAGTGACAGGACAAGGGGCTTTGAGCTGGGAGAGGGGAGATTGAGACTGGAGAGGAGGAAGAAATTGTTGAGGGTGAGGGTGGGGAGAGACTGGCACAGGTTGCCCAGGGAGGCTGTGGCTGCTCCCTCCTTGGAGGTGTAATGTCTTTATCAATGATCTGGGTGAGGGAGTTGAGTGCACCCTCAGTAAGGTTGCAAATGCCATCAAATTGGATGGGAGTTTGGGTGTGCTTGAGGGCAGGAAGGCTCTGCACAGGTTGCCCAGGGAGGCTGTGGATTCCCCCTCCCTGGAGGTGTTGAAGGCCAGGTTGGATGAGGCCTTGAGCAAGCTGGGCTGGTGGGAGGTGTCCCTGCCCGTGGCAGTGGGGTTGGAACTGGATGATCTTGGGGGTCCCTTCCAACCCAACTCATTCCATGATCTTCTAGGTCTTTTCCCAGTGAACCAATCCTGATCCTGTCATGTGTGAACTTGCATGGAGTTCCTCCAGCCTGGCAGGGTTGGGCTGGGCTGTGTCTGGAGGGCTCATTTCTCAGCGCTGCAGATTTATTGTGCTCCCCACAGGCCTATTGTCTGAGGAGACACCAAAAGTTCTTTGCTATTGAATCTTTGTCTGCAGAGAGCACTGGAGAGGGGGTGTGTGTGTGTATATATATGTGTGTGTGTGTCTATATGTTTATGTGACCGTGTGTGTGTGTGTGCATTTCTCTTTCTACATCAGACTGAAACAACTTTCCCTTGTCTGAGTCACTGCTGCATTTTGGAGCAGGCAGAAGAGTTCCCATGGCTGAGATGATGCTCAGTGGAATTTGTTTGGAGGTTTCCAAGGCTCAGGAGAAAAAAATAAATGCGTTCAAAAATGTGGGGAATGGCAGATTTAGGGTTGGGTTTTTTTTTTTGGGGGGTGGGGAACAACAGCAACAAAGAAAACCCCCAAAGGGGGGGGAAAAAAAGATCATTATCACATTCCAAATCTCCCATCTGCCCCCCCCCCCCCACTTCCCAATGTGCTTTTTGAGGAGCTGCAAATGCTTGTTGGCATAGAAACTACAGAACTGGAGCAAAGCATGCAAATGGAAAAGGAACCATTCTGCCTGGGCAACAGGGGCTGAGCCGCTGCAAAGCTGCCTCCAGCCTTTTAAGGGGCCAAGAAAACTGGCCAGATGTTCCTTGAATTACAATGGCACTAAGTAGTTTTGGGTTTTCCTGTTTGTTCCTAAATCCCCCAACGGCTCGGGGGAGGTGGGGGGTGGGTGGGTGGAGAGAATGCAAGAGCCATTAGCAGAGGGCTTTCTTCTCTTAGGGAAAGAATTCCTAGGCCAGAAATATGGCTGAAATCTGTTTGGCTGCGAGTGGTGCCAAGTCATCATTAGAACATGTGGATATTTCTGGGCTTTAGTCTGTTGGAGATGCATGCAGGATCCAGTTCTGTTAAATTAAGCAGCAATATTGGCCTGGCTGTTGGTTGAAATATGAAATGTGGCAGTCGGAACACCAAGCAAAATGCTTGCACATTTGAGTTGCTCCAGGAAGTTGTTGCTTTGGGTTTGGGGCTTGTTGGCTTGTTGGGGTTTGGGGTTTTTTTTTTAACTTTAAATGTTATTCCAAGGAATAATCAAGAGCCCTTAAAAACTGTCCCTGCTCTCCTCAATAATTTACCTCCCTCCTCCCTGTGCCAGGCTTTGGCAGTGGTGCAGCTTCCCAGCTCCTTGTTTCCTAGGACATGGACCGGATAGGATAGGATAGGATAGGATAGGATAGGATAGAATAGAATCATAGAATAGAATCATAGAATAATAGAATAGAGTCATAGAATAGAGTAGAATCATAGACTAGACTCATAGAATAGAATAGATTTAGATTTGAATAGAATAGATTTGAATTTAATTGAATTGAACTGAATTGAACTGAATTGAATTGAATTGAATTGAATTGAATTGAATTGAATTGAATTGAATTGAATTGAATTGAATTGAACTGAATTGAATTGAATTGAATTGAACTGAATTGAATTGAATTGAATTGAATGAACCAGGTTGGAAAAGACCTTTGAGATCATCGAGTCCAACCTATCACCCAACACCATCTGATCAACTCAACCATGGCACCAAGCACCCCATCCAGGCTCTTCCTAAACACCTTCAGGGATGGTGACTCCACCACCTCCCTGGGCAGCACATCCCAATGGCCAATCTCTCTTGCTGGGAAGAACTTCTTCCTAACATCCAGCCTAAACCTCCCCTGGCACAGCTTGAGACTGTGTCCTCTTGTTCTGTTGGTGGTTGCCTGGGAGAACAGACCAACCCCCACCTGGCTACAACCTCCCTTCAGGGAGTTGTAGAGAGCAATAAGGTCTCCTCTGAGCCTCCTCTTCTCCAGGCTAAGCAACCCCAGCTCCCTCAGCCTCTCCTCACAGGGCTGTGCTCCAAAGGGAGAGGCTTTAGAGGAAGCCACAAAAGTGATCAGAGGGCTGGAGCATCTCTGGTATGGGGAGAGGCTGGTTGGGTGGGGGGTGTTCAGTCTGGAGAAGAGCCTGGAGGGCACCAGGGAGACCTTAGTGAGGCCTTTCAGTATCTGAAGGGGCTGCAGGAGAGCTGGGGAGGGACTTCTGACAAGAGCTGGGAGTGCCAGGACGAGGGGGAATGGTTTGAAAGCACTGGACATCAGGAAGAAGCTCTTTACTATGAAGGTAGTGGAACACTTGAACAGGTTGCCCAGGGAGGTAGTAGAGGTCTCATCCATGGAGACATTCAAGGTCAGACTTGATGGGGCTCTGAGCAACCTGTTCTAGTTGGAGATGTCCCTGCTGACTTCAGGGGACTTGGACTAGATGACCTTTAAGGTCCCTTCCAACCCCAGTGTGTTCTATGATTCTGTGTAGCTGCTCTTTCAGGCTCAGCATTCATATCCTCAGTGTTTGAAATGTTGTCACTTCAGACTCTGCACCATGAAGTGTCTGTTAGAA
Organism: Melanerpes formicivorus; assembly: GCF_026170545.1. Classification (NCBI taxonomy): domain Eukaryota; kingdom Metazoa; phylum Chordata; class Aves; order Piciformes; family Picidae; genus Melanerpes; species Melanerpes formicivorus. Next base: position 2,968,475 of record NW_027142429.1, read on the forward strand.
ATCTCTGACACTTCTGAGATTCAGCTCTCCAGCATCCTGGGCCACCTTGCTTTTGACAAGGAAGGTTGGGCCAGATGATCTTTGAGGTCTCCTCCTTTCAGATGTGCTGAGGAGGCAAAAAAAAAAGGCCAAGTGATGTTTGGCAGGTGCTGCAGCAGCTCCTTGCTTGACTCCCACCCATCTGGAGAGAGAGCATCCCACAGACTGCGAGGTGTAAGCCGTGTGCTGTGGTAACACTGTGCAACACTCTCCCTTCACTGGCGGTGTCTGGGCCTATATTGGCAGCTGCTGACTGGGATCTTTCTTGGAGGAGCACGTTCAGCCCATCTGGTTGGGTTTTCTTGGTTTGTGCATTGGCAGTGCTGAAATTTGGTTCCACAAGTGCAGCAGGAGTCATTTATCAAAGGCACACAGGAAGGAGCTGTCTTGGTGTGATGCTCTGCTTCTGGGTTTTGAAGTGAATCATGGGGGTGATCCGTGTTTCAAGTGGAGCACCAGAGCTTGCAGCCACCAAGCAAATGTCTTTGAGTGCTGTTGGAGAAGAGAAAGCTGACCTCACATACAGGAAAGGCTGAGGGAGTTGGGGCTGTTTAGCCTGGAGAAGAGGAGGCTGAGGGGAATTGTGAATGCTTACAAGGGATGGGTGTCAGGAAGATGGGGCCAGACTCTTCTCAGTGTTGCCCATTGACAGGACAAGAGGTAAAGGGCATGAACTTGATCATAGGAAGTTCCATCTAAACATGAGAAGGAACTTGATATTAGGAAGAAATTCTTGAGAGTGAGGGTGGGGAGACCCTGGAACAGGTTGCCCAGGGAGGCTGTAGATGGCTCCTTCTTGGAGGTATTCAAGGCCAGGCTGGATGAGGCCTTAAGAAACCTGGTTTGAAACCTGGTCTGAGATTTGAGCTCTCCATAGCAGCCTTGTGTGTGTCCTCTGTAACACAGCAAGGCTTTAGTGTTCTAGTTTGAAACTCTCACTGAGCTGGCCACCCAAAATCAGCATCTGACTCTTGATTTGAAATTTGGTTGTGTTTTGACCTCTGGTTTGTTTCCTTTCATGTAGAGAAGCGTCAGAAGGAGCTCATCAATCTGAGATTTGAGCTCTCCATAGCAGCCTTGTGTTTGTCCTCTGTAACACAGCAAGGCTTTAGTGTTCTAGCTCTGGGAACCCAAACAGATTGGGTGATTTAATGATTTGGCCATTAAAATAAATCCCAGGACTATCAGCCCACGTTTAAATCTGTCTGCAGACACACATGGGGCTCAGGGCATCCATTGACTCTTTGCTACCTGCAGACAGCAGGCTGTAGGGGTTGCAAGGCAGGACAGGTAGAGAAAAGGAAGTGAAAGCAGTAGATAAATTGGTCAATGAGTGGTGTAATGGCACTCAATTTCCATATTTGCTATTATTTTGTCACAGTATTTTCATACAATCATAGAATGCTTTGGGTTGTGTGGTAGGTTAAGAATTCCCTCCTCCAACATGAAATTTGCCAGCCCAGCTCAGCTGGAAGCAAAGGAAGCAGAACTACTACAAGCAGAACTACCATCTGCAATGAAGGATTGACAAGATTTACAGATACTTACAATCAATAAACAGCACAGGAACCCCAAGGACCAGGGGAAGGTTCTAGCTTCTCCCTCCCTGCCTCCCCCTTACCCCCCTGTACAAAAGGGACAAGAGACAGAAGCAGAGGAGTTCATCGCAGTCACACCAAAAGCAGTGCAGCCAAGGTCAAGCAGAAGCAAGTTAGCATCTCCCAGCCTGAGGAAGTGAGAAGAGAGGGAGATTGTTTTGTACAAGGAGTTTCAGTCTCTTCCAAGGGGGTTGTTTAGAACTGTCATTATTTTCCTTCTTACACCCACTGGTGATTGATTTGCATTTTACTACTTTCTCTTCAAGATCTGTGAACAATTTGGAAAGGCATAGCCTAAAACTACCACAGGTTGGAAAGGACTTTAAAGATATCCAGTTCCATGGGCAGGGATGCCTCCCACCAGCCCAGGCTGCTCAAGGCCTCATCCAGCCTGGCCTTGAACATGTCCAGGGAGGGAGAATCCACAGCCTCCCTGGGCAACCTGTGCCAGTGTCTCCCCAGCCTCACTATAATATTTTCTTCCTCATCTCCAGTCTCAATCTCCCCTCTTCCAGCTCAAAGCCATTGTTCCTCATCCTGTCACTCCCAGCCTTTGTTCAAAGTCCCTCCCCAGCTCTCCTGGAGCCCCTTCAGGTACTGGAAGGCTGCTCCAAGGTCCCCCTGGAGCCTTCTCTTCTCCAGGCTGAACTCTCCCAGCCTCTCCCCACAGGGTAGGTGCTCCAGCCCTCTGATCATCTTCAGGGCCTCCTCTGGACCCTCTCCAGCAGTTCCAGGTCCTTCTTGTGCTGTTGCAGAGGACTTGTTTTTAACTCACTGTGCTTTTTCTCTTTGCCTGCCCTCAGCATTCTCCCCCCTGGCAGCAAGGCTCTTCCCAAGCCCAGGCATTTATGCATCTCTCAAAACCTGTTGGACTAAAACTGGGAAGCACAGTGAAGGGCAGATTCATAGAATCATAGAACCAATAAGGTTGGAAAAGACCTCAGAGATCATCAAGTCCAACCTGTCACCCAACACCTCCTGACTACTAAACCATGGCTCCAAGTGCCACATCCAATCCCCTCTTGAACACCTCCAGGGATGGTGACTCCACCACCTCCCTGGGCAGCACATTCCAATGGCTAACAACTCTCTCTGGGGGCACCAGAACTGGAGGCAGTGCTCCAGCCAGAGTCTCACCAGGGCAGATTTGTGGAGGACCACCCCAGAAATTTTTGGCAGTGAATTATCCAAGCCTTGTTTTTTCCACCTGCAAAACAGCTGTGTTAATTTTGCCTACTGTTCCCCTCTCTTATTATCAATTGCTTTATAGGAATGCCCAGGAATTTGCCTTGTTGCAGTACACTGAAGCCAATCACACTGATTTCACAGCTGGTTCTTCTTCACATGCTGATGCTTAGATGCCTTTTTCAGTGTATGCTCTGCTTTTGATCAGGAAGAACTAGACTGTTCTCCTTCTTCTTCCCCCAGAAGAGGAAGGTGACTAGAACAGTCTCCTTGACATAAAACTCAAGACCAAAACATTGGTTGGAATAAAACTGAGTGCACTACATGGTGAAGGTTGCCCAGCGTTGCAGGGTGCAGGCTGGGGGCTCTGCTGCCAGGGCTGGAGCCGGAATGGAATCCTGTGGTAGCTGTGTTCAGTGTCCTCAGCCACGCTGGAAAAGCCAGTGTGCTGAAAAGAGAGGAGGTTTTCAAGCCCTGGGGTGAGGCCCTCTGGCAGTTTTGATGGATGTTTGCAGGATTTGGGTTTTTTTGGTGCTTTTTGTTTACCCTTTTCCCTCTGAGTGACTGCTTTTGTCCTGCTGTGAGCAGGTTCAAGAGGACAGCAAGGCTGCTTGTATGGGGTTTGGCTGCTCTTGTCTGTACAGTGGCCTTTACAAGCTCTGAACCTCTTTGGAGTATCTGGTATGTTAGAGCTCAAGGCCTGACTTTCAGATGTGTGAAGCATCAGGGGTTCACATCAGCTTTACTGCTGGGCACTGGCTCTAGCAAGGACTCTGTGATTCTCCAGGGGCATTGGCCTTTATGTGGTGAGAGGAAGCTTTTCTTGCTCCTGTTGGTGCAGCTCCCTTGGCTTTTCCTACTGTGGGGATGCTAATAGGAACCAGTTTGGGGCTCTGCTCCCTCAGAGATGAAGGTAATCTCCTCAAGGAGAGATTACATCCTGGCCTCAGCCCAAGCATGCTGGGAAATGAACTCTGCTGAGTCAGCCTCCAGGAGGGCATGTTTAAAGAGCCATGGGTTTATTTCCTGCTCTCCTGTGTGTCCATTTTATGCCATATCTGGCAGATTTCTGGAAGGTGCTGAGCTCTTGTGATTCCGGACAAAGGCTCTGGAGGGTGGAGGTACTGCCTGCCTCTGCAGATCAGGCTATAGATACCTCAGCTCTGCCACTTTTTGCCCTCCCTCCTCCTTCTTGCCTGCGCAGAGAGGTTCTGTGTCATCACCATGGGATTTACTGCCTTCAGCATGAGGACCTTTGATGTGAGCAGGCTCTAAGAGAAAGAGTTAGAGCTGCATAGGGAAGCTGGCTTCCCACTTCAGCCCTAATGGGAGGAAAAAGTTGAGCTTGAAGCAGGCAAAACATACCCAGAAGACGTGAATGCTTTCATTTTGATCAACCTTGTGTTGCCTCCTCAACCTGTGTTGAGAGCAGGTGTGTTTGAGCAGGCCTGGTCTGACTTTTGCAGCTCCATGGTAGGAGCAAGACAGGATTTCCCTTGGATTCCATTGGAATCACCCTACCTAGCCTAGGGTAAGCAAATGACTCTGCCTTTGCTTCCCCTCCCCCCCTCCCCACCTGTCCCCAAGGAAACAATATAAATTCCAATGCCTCCTGTGTGCATCTATGGAGGGGGGGGGAAAGGGCTTTCTAAACAGTGCTGAACTGTGGTTTTCCCTTCGTGCAGCAAAGCAATTGTTCATTAGCCAAACCCATTAACAATTCTCTTGCCAACCCTGTGGGTGAAGTGACTCTGCTGTAATTCCTTTGGATGGACCACAGCTGCAGGTATGTGTGTCTTCATTGCATTGAAAAAAAACAAACCCAAACCAATACATAAAAAAGGATTAAAAAGAAAGGGGAATCAAAAAAGGGGGGGCAGAAAGCAATGCTTGCAAATTGGTCTTTGTTTCCAAGGAAACAAACTTGACATGCTTGAGCTGTGCGAGATGCAAACACTGCTAGCTTCAGCAGACCTGGCTGCTGGATGTTATGGGCTGGGTATTGTTTTTAAACTGCCCCCCGTTTCGTGGCAGGGGTGAGGCCCAGAATAGCATCTGTCTGCAGAGTTTACCAATCTGGGCTTAATGCAGGCCCTGTGGGGTCTTGGATTTGCCTAATGTGGTGCGGAGAGGATGGCAGCCTGCGCTGGGAATGCGGCTCCCCGAGGAACGTCCCCCCGGGAAGGGGCAGCCAAAGGGGGGGCAGACGGCTCCTGCTGGGCCCCGGGCCTGGGGCTTTGGTGAAACCCTGCAGCAAAGTAGAGGTCTGAGGGGAGTTAAGCACTGCTCTTTGTGCCACATTATTATGGTTTATCCTGGGTCACTTTATCAAAGGCTTGGGGCTCTGAAAATGTTTCAGTCAAATGCAGCTTGCCAGCGTTTGGCGTGGAAGGCTGCCTGGTGTTCAGCACTCCACCAGGAATCCCACCCCAAATAAGCTGCTCAAAAGCTGCAGTCGAGGACTGGGCCTGGATTCATCAGAGAACTGATGAGGGAACAAGATGCTGAGTTGTTTGTGTGGTGCACATGAACATGCTGTGGACTGATGAAAATCCTGACTTGAACTTGGCTCACTGAGTTGTACAGAAAAGCCTCTTCGGATTGTGCTTACCTGGGGAGCCTGGTCCAGGAGAGAAGCTGGGGGTTTGGCATTCATCTGTGTCACCCTGATTGTTCCTGAAACACTGTGTTGATAAAGTAACTTGATTTATTTATTTTTCTCTTCCTTTGAAGCATCCAAAGCCGAGCAGTGAAGCAGGCACTGTACATACATGGCAGGAGTCTCAGCCATGCGTGGCGCGGAAGCCAGCCTGGCTCGGCAGAGCGTGCACACAATTAAACCCATCTCCACGTCCAGAGCTGGGTTTGGCTGGGGCCCAATGTGAGGAATCAGGCATCCATTAAAACTTTGCTGGGATCAAATAATCAATTTTTGTCCTGGCCTGCAAAGCTTTACTTCAGCAACAACCATCTTTGCATTCTGGGGTAGCTCTGGAGTCTCCTTCTCAGGAGACTTTCAAAACCCACCTGGATGTGTTCCTGTGTGACCTGCTTTAGGTGATCCTGCTTTGGCAGGGGGGTTGGACTTGATCTTTTGAGGTCCCTTCCAAGCCCCCAACATTCTGTGTGAATCTGTGAGCTGGTGAGGATCTGCAGGGGGTTATGCAAAGGATGGATAAGGAAATGCAAGTTTTAAGGAACAGTCAAGTTCCACGTGCAGGGCTGTCCTCCTCCAGCACTGACAACACCCAGGGGACTTCAACCTTGGGTGCCTTTGCTTATTTTGTGGTTTGGGAAACTGGAAAAGATGAAAAAACTCCTTTATTACTCCTTTGAAATGGTCTTACTGAATCAAGGAGACAAGGTAACGATGGAGTAATCTGAGGGCTGACCAGTGAGGAACAAACCTCTCTTAAAATTCAGGTCCCGAGGAAATCAGAGCATGAAGTGTGTTGTGCTGTTGTCTCTTTCTCCCTCTCTGCTCCTTGAGTTTCTTGCAAATGGAATTAAAATAACCTTCAAGGTGGCAGAGGGTGGACTGGGGTAGGTTTAGCTTTAAGATGGATGGGCAGCACGATTTGCATTGCAAGCTCAAAGCCTCAGTTGAAGCCCTTTGGGGACAGAAAAAAAAGAAAGGGGGAAAAAAAAGGAATAAAATGAATGGTATTGAGTGAAAATATTGTCATTTGTGGAAGGCCCAGAGTGAAGAGTGTGCTGGTTTGGGTGTCATTAGGAAATGCTCCTCTTTTGCACAAGGCTTGGCTGAGAGAGGAATTTCCTTGCTTTTGTTCTAAACTGAGATGCTTGCTGCCTAAAAATGCCTGAGATCCCCGCAGCGAGAGCTTCACCTCCTTGACAGGGGATGGAAACAGGAAGGTTGGCTGGATCAGGAGGAATCCTGCACCTTCTTTTTTCCCCTTTTTTTCTTCTTCTTCTTTTTTTTTTTCCCTCCTTTCTTTGCTAATGACACTTCCTTATGCTTACATTTCATTAAAGCTCTGAAATGGCTGAAGATCAGCCAGTACTGAGCATGCTCCGGGGTGGAGGCTGCACCCATAGAGTGAGATGGATTTGTGGCTGGAGGAGTGATAGGCCTGGAGTCAGGATCTGGAAGGACCCAGCAGCTCCAGACCCAGCAGCCAGGACTGAGGTAGGGCAAATCCGGCTGATTCCTTCCTGTGCCCCCGGGCCGGGGGAGCGAGGAGCCCGGATGGAGTAAGAGCTGCTGGAATGGATTCAAAAGCAGCAGAGTTCACCACTGACACGAGATGGCTTCACACCGCTGCCTGCGGGCCGGCGGGGAGGGGGTTGGAAGCGCTGACCTTTGCTGGCTGCTGAACCCATCCAAAGGACAGACCTGGCTGATGGTGGGGTGGTGACATAAAGCGACAGCAGGCAGGGGCTGGCAGCAAAGCCTGCGGGGACCTGCTGGGTTGTGCCTTCACGCTGGAAGGCATGTGATGGTGTTTCAGTCGTGGGCTGCCTGGCTCGGCCGCTGATTGCCATTAATGGCCTGTGCCTTGCATGGCACAGACCTGCTCCACAGCTCAAATCTAGGTCTGGCTGTGATTGTGAGAGGGCAGAAAAAAAGTAGGACTCAAACTCTCTCTCTCTCTCTTTTTTTTTTGGGCTTGTTTTGCATTCCAAAGATTGCAAACAAACCTTGCCACATCAGGTCCTCCAAAGTGGCGAGGAGAGGAGGGAATATCGATGTGTTTATTCTTTTGGCTGGGAGATTTTTCCCTGCTTCTTGCAGGGGTTTAAGGTGTTGGCAAGAGGGCTTGGGGGAAGGAAGCAGACTGTGTGAGTTGTGCAAAGGTGGGCTGTTGGATTTGGTCTGTAGTTGCCAGCTTTTCACAAGGAATGTGTAAGCACCAGCAGGTTGTGTGCTGCCTGAGCTACTGACTCCAGTTGTTGGACAAGCGAGCTGTGTGGTGAAGTGCCAATAAAACATTTACACTGGCTCCAATGTTTGTCTTAGTGAGGTCTAGGCAAGATCTGACTTTGCATGGAGCAGGGGGGAAGGTGTTGGTCGTGAGGCTGAGCCCTCGAAGAGCCTAGCTTCTATGGGAGGTGAGTTGCTGGGTGTTCACACTTGCTTGAGCCTGGCTGTGAGCGAAGGTAAGGCAAGAGGTTTGCGTTGCTGTGAGGGCACTGGGAATAAGTTGGCATCACAAAAGTTCTTGTGGTTAACTTCATTAACAGAAATCTTTGTGATCATGGTCCCTCGTGCAGTAAGGTAGATCAGCCCTTTCTCCAGGGCTGCTTTTCATAGATTCAGGGGGTGCTTGGTAAAGAAGAAAACACAGGTTGTGATTTTCCTGCCGTGTCCCTGGTGATGGTCTCGCACAGTTGGGTCAATGTGCATGATGAGTCACTTCATTACCTAAAGAAACTTGCCTCCTTATTGCCTGCTTCTGCATTTCCTGTGTTCCCAGCACTTCCTTGGTGTTTTCTGAGCCTGTCTGGTTTTGTCAGCCCTGCTCTGAGCTGGTGACCAGCTTGCTTACTGATGTTGCTTTTACAGTCCCGGCATAAAAGTCTGCTGGAGCCCCAGCTTGCTGGCCACGCAGGACTTCTGTTACTCTTTAATGGACTCTGGCTTGTTTATGGTTGGATGAATGCACAAAGAAAAGCGTTTCTGTAAAATCAACAGCATTGTAATTGTAGACTGGGAGGAAAAGGGGTTGATTTTCTTTGGCTCAGATGGGGGCTGCGTTTACAGCCTTTCAACAGTCATCCTGGTGGCTTTTTCTCCTTGTGCAACCGCGGCGTTGAGTTGATCTCGGCCCCAAGTTTTCGCCTATGGTCCGGGGCTCCCTTGATGAGGAAATTCGAGTTAAACAGTTTCAGATGCTGGAAAAAAAACCCCACTCGTGTGATAATTTCCTATTGTGCTTGTGTGAAAGGTGTAAGGTAGCCTTAAAGACCCACTGCCACCTTATGGCAGTTGCTGAAAAGCAGTCTCTTTAGAGCCAGTTCTGTACACACATCATGCTCGCTTCTTTATTTCTCCGCTCTCCTTAACTAGTGATATTTGCATGAAGGCAGGAGCTTGGTGGTTGTTTTTTCTTTCTCTCTTTTTTTGTGTTGTTTTTTTTTTTTAAGAGTTCATCTGCTCCTTCTGTTCCTTGCAGAAACTGTAGAATGTCAGCGGAATTGCTGGTAGAGCCATCAACGGCGATATTTCATAGCTCAGGAGCTGGGGGGAGAGAGAGAGAGATACAAAAAGCATCATGGATAAGCACTGATTCTCCTCCATGAAGAACTTGCTTCTTTTCACCTGAATGCCATAATCCTTTAGAAAAAAAAAAATAATAATCTCTCTATCTATCTAATTAAATAAATAAATAAACTAGGTGTGAGGTCAAAGAACAGGGACACGTTGAACACGTGAGGCTCGTCAGCAAGAACCTCCAGCGGGGCTCCAGCGTTTGTTTCAGTGAAGTGTTGCAGCAGAAGCCAGATTGAATGTGAGCAGCCATTTTTACAGCCGGCTCTGCTGGGCAGAAGACTCCAAATCTAAGCAGGATGGCTTTGCAGGGACATGGCTCTGGTTCCCACCCCATCTACCATCCCCCCAATAAACCAATAAAACATTTGCCCGTGGAGCAAACGGTGAGTGTGGTTAAAGCTTGCTCCCTGTGCTGAAATGGGATGTGCAAGGCATGCTGTGTTTAGGAGCCTTCTGGAGCAAGGCTGTTGTTTGTAGGGTGGAAGCTCTTGGTTGGTGCTAGCTGAATGAAGGGGAGGTGATGGTGGTGGGTTTAGATTGCCAGAAGAGAAGGAAGGAGCTGTGGTTAACTGTAAGTTAAAGCTGAGGGAGTTTATAATTGGGAACTGTTAGGAATAGAGATCTGTTCTAAATTACAGCTGTCTGGCCAATATGCTTCTAAATAAAGTCCTAGGATTGCCCTTGTAAATGAAATATGCAACGCTTATTCTTATCAAAACATGGAAACCTCTCCCTGAGAGCTTACATCTCAACATCTGTTGCAACAGCAGCTTTTTTATTTCCTTTTTTTTTTTTCCTTTTATTTTTTCCTTTCCTTTTTTTTTTTCCTTTCCTTTTTTTTGCCTTTCATTTTCATCTCCTTTCATTTTTTTCCTTTGATATTTTTTTCCCCTTTCCTTTTATTTCCCCCCCACCCCTTTATTTTTTTTCTTCTTCCTCTACTTGGTGTGTGTGATGTACTCAAGGCAGCATCCTGGGGAACATGTTTCCTATTAAGTAAAAAACAGTTTTTCAACTTTGCTGGGGAAAGAGGGGGAGGGAGATGGCTTGGAAACTTCAAGGGGGAAAAAAACAACCCCAACAAACAAACCCCCAACAATCCAGCCAGGTTTTGGAAGGTGGAGAAGGCTGTGATTCCAGAAGTGTGCATTAATGACTGTCTGCACCTTTAGGACTGGAGCCTCAGCTCAGAGGTGGATATTTGGGCTCCTTTGGGGGATGTTGAGGATACTCAGTTTGTCCTGGGACATTCTGGTTAAGAAATGTGCTACAAAATGGCTGAGGAGGGAAGGGAGGCGTTTTAACGGCTTGTGGCGGAGCTGGGCAGTGCAGAGGCAGATCATTATTCCAGCAGAAATCCTTGCCTTGTATCAAAAGGCTCTTCAGCTGGTTGTGCTTTGGGGAGGCTGAAAAGAAGCTTCAGATTTGAGCAAATGGAAGAAGAGAAGCCTGGTGGAAATTAGGAAAACCCCTTGTATTTTGCAGAGCTAAATATTGTTCTTCCTATGGAATGAAAACTCTCCCTTTGCCTCCCACTTGTGCTTCCTCTGCAAGGGAGCTGTGAAAATGCTGTATGTAATGGTGTAATTAAGCAAAAGCCCTGAGGAACCCAGTGTCCTTTGTGCAGGGAGGTTGTTGTGCTGCTGCCTTCCTCCTGAAAATGGGAGATTTCTGAAAGGGATATTCCAGCCTAGAACGGGAGAGCAGAGGCCAGAGTGCCGCCGTGTAAAATACCTTGAGGTTTTCTGGTCCATGGTAGAAGACAGTTTTAAAGGAGCATGCTATGGTGTCTTGTATTTGTTTGGTAGGGAAACTGCTGGAGAGCATTTGGGTTAAAGAAGGGGGAAAGCTTCACAGGGCACAGGCTTGTTCTTCTTACCATTCACCATTAGAAAAGCTGCCTCCTTGGCCAGCCTGGAGCCGAGTCTTCAGCCAGCTGGTGAAAAAAGAGCTTGTGCAGCACCTGAGCTCTGCAGAAGGGGGGAAAAGGGGGTCCTGGGGCAGGAGGCAGTGCTGTGAGAGCTGCTGGATGCTGCCCAGGCTGTGGTGGTCTGGAAGCCTTTCTCCTTCTAGATAGTATGACTTTAAGGTCTTCTTAACCAGCACAGAGCATCCCTTGGCACTGTGCAGATGCTGGTATGATGCTGATCGATCGCTTCGCTCAAGTTGGTTGTTGAAGAGCTGCAGTAATACCCTGATCAGCTTTGGTTTATTATTTTTCCCCCCTCTCTGTTAAATGGTGTTTAGTGCTTTCAAGGATGGCTGTGAGATGTGGAAAGTGTGTCTCGTTCTGAGCATGTATTTAACCAGGTCTAGTGTGGAGATGTGGTGGGGAGTGCTGCCCTTCTGCCTGCACGGGAAGGCTGAGGTTCTCCAGCATTATTTTCTCTCTGAAAGGGGATGTTGGCTGTGGTAGTTCATTGCCTCTGCCTTCATTAATACCTTTGTTTTTGTTTCTGGGGGTTTAATGAAAGCTGGATAATTTCATGCTGCAAGGAAGGGCAACGCATCAACTGTTTCCAAGCCACCTTTGGTTGGAACTAGAGTCATCCTTTGATGCGCTGCGTGAGACAACCTCTGTGTAGCGGGGGTTTGGTTGCTTTTGTTTAGGGATTTTTGAGTATGTCTTAAATGAGTTACCTCTACACTTCTCAGCAGCTGACAGAAAGGCCAGGAAAATCTCATTTTGTCCATGTTAAAACTTTGAGTTCTACGTCAAACCAACCCCCAGTGGGTTGAAAAGAGAGCTCCTTGCTTTCTACTGTCACCTCAGATATTCCTGATCTATGAATTTCAGTCATCTCGATTTAGCCTTGTGTGTTTTAACTGTTTAGTAGGGAAATGGTGAGGAAAAGAACATCCTCGTGGCCGAGGCAGATCCGTGGCAGGCTCTTCTGCTGCTTTAACTGCTGCTGCTTTGCAAATGAGCCCAGACACAGTGGCGGATTAGCTGCTTGGGCTGGAGAAACCGTGGCCTGTTGATGCTTCCAGGCAGGAGACGCTCAGCAGAGAGGATGTAGCAGAGGAGCTGATGGCTTCCTGCTTGTGCTGAAGGCCTGCGCTTGCCTGCCTGCTCTTGGTGCAAGGTGTAAGGCAAAACAACCCCTTGGGCTCCTCCAAACCTCACTATGGATTTCGATGGCCTTTTCTCTCCCTGCAGTGCAGGCTGCTCCCTGCCCCCTCCAGCCCAACGTAACACATTACACTTGGCTGTCTTCATTTGAATCCCTGCTCTTAAAGAGAACTGCCCTCCCTGCTCTCATTGTTTTCTCTTTGGCCAACAACAAGCGGGTGGTGCCACAGGGCCATTGCTGAGTTTCCTCTTCCTTCTGGCCTCCTCTGCCGGGCTGCCTGCCGCCCTCCCCTTGCTCGGGTGGGAGGTTCTCCAGCAGCCTCCAGCTCCAGCAGGCTCCTGCTCCAGCCTCCAAGAAATGCCAGCCTTGTGCTTGAATCCCTTCCAGCTGTTCTCTGCTTACAGATGTTCCTGTGAGTTGCTCTGGCAGTTTTACTGGGATCTTGAGCATGTATGAAGGTTGCCAAGAGTTGAGGCTTGATTGTTAAGTGGGACAGAGACAAACTACTTTTATTTTGAAGCTAAAAAGTCACCTTTCATCTTGCTGGCTGGGCTAGCTCTATCATATGGTTAGACATAGGCTGAACTCGGAGGTCTTGCACCTCGTAGTGCACTGTCACTTCATTAGGGCTTTCCCCCCTCATTCCATTTTTCATCCCTCTCTTTTTTAATGACCCCCTTTGTGATATCCTTTTAAGGCTGGTTGTACCAGGTCAGGTTGTCTTTATTAATCCCCAAAGTGAAAAATGGCTCAGCAGATTGGATCCTACATGTGCTTGCAGTTGGACACTGCAGACTGAACCGGTTTAACCCATGTGCCTTCCTCCTAGAGCTCAGAAGTTGGCTGCTTTATTAAAGCAGAACAAAACCATCACGGGAGCATCCCCAAGCTGCCCAGCATCTCTCCCTGTCCCTCCTGCCTCTGCTTTTCCTGTGGGCAAAGGCTACTCTTGAGGGCCACCCAGACAGAACAACTCACTCTATGGTTTAAAAGGCCTTTTTTCCCCCCCTTTTCTTGTCTTTTTTTCTTTTTTCTTTTTTTTTTTTTTTCCAGGCCAGCCATCAGTTTTGAGGCCTGGCACCCTGTCAGAAAGTTGACAGATGATCTGCATTACCGGTGCGTCCCCGGGATGCCCGGGATAATCGCTCCAATGGACGCCCTGGAGCCGGCAGGTTCTCTGTGAAATGGCTGCAGCAGCTTGGAGGGAGCAGTGAAATGGTCTCCTCTGGGCATGCTCACTCTGTAGAGGGAGCTTTTATCACATGAGCAGAAACTGAATCACTGCTCATGAGGATCTGGAATATGCAACTCTTTGAGTCTTCACCAGAAGAAGACAACAAGATGTCTGCAGGTACAGCAGGGTCCATCTCCCAGGCCTCTCAAAGAGTGGCTCCCCGCCGGCCCTGGCGCAGGCAGGCTGTCTCCTGATGGGAAGGAGAAGCCTTGCAGAGGAGGAAGAGTTTGGGGAATGGTGGCTGGGGGTTCTTTATTTGTCTCTTTCTCTATACAGTAATTTTCCTGCCCTGTGTGTGGGAGGGCAGGCAGGGTGTGCTGGGGAGCTGGCTGGAGGAGGCTGGCCAGGCTCTGTCTGTGCTCTGAGGCTTGGTCCTTCTGCTCTGCCATGGGCTTGCAGGTACTTCAGCCTCTGACACTGCCTGGCTGTGGGGAGGCTTGGGCTTTGTTTCCTGGCGTTTGGGTGGTCTTTTATTTGTCTTCTGGCGCGGAGAGGCTCGTTTGGCGTTGGGGGGTTTGGTTTGGTTTTTTTTGTGTGCTTTTTTTCCTCCATTTTTTAAAGTGTGAAGTTTCTGGAAAATTCTCCCAGGAGCCCTCCTTGCTTGCAGCTCTTGCAAGCAAGAAGAGCAAACGCTGGGGTATCCGAGCAGCTCCAAGACTGAACTTCCAAAGGGCAGGAGAAGGCCTGTGGCTACATGGCAGCTCCTCACTAGGTCTGCTTTGGACAGCCCCTGCTTGCATCACGCGAGCCTACAGCTCACTTCTTCGACTGGAGGCAAGAGCAAAAATCATTTTTCCAGGAAGAAACAATCCCTTTTTTTATTTTGGGACAGCTTCCTCCCTTCTTTCTTCTTTGCCCTTTTTTTTTTTGGGGGTATTTTTTGGTTTTTTTTAATAGCCACTTGCAATCCAAGGGAACAGCTGATTAAAACAAAACATCCGTGGCTGCTTTCATGGCAGGAGGCCCAAGTCTGCAGCTTATTTTAAAAGTTGCCTAAAAATTCAGACCCCCCCTGGCCTTGACATGCTCTTGGGGCCTTTTTTTTCCTGTTGTTTGTGTAGTGTTGGCTGCCACAGACCTCGGTGGGACTTGGGGTGGACACTGAAGGTCTCAGAGCCTTGGGGTGTCCGGGCCAGTGGGCATAACGCTGCTGTGAGCTGGCCGTCCCCCCTGAAGCAGCCTTGCAGATGTGAGAGTGAATTTTCAGTCGAGGAGCGAGATGTGAAGATGGCATTTAAAAGGCTTGGAAGCTTACAGGATGATCTGTGATACCTCATCTAAATACCCATTGTGTCTCCACTGGACTATAAATACACTCGTTACTCATCATCTAGAAGATATGTGCTAAAGGGAGAGGCATCAGGAGAAGTGGCAACGGACAGGAGCAAGGTTTCCTTGGAGCAGAGAAGAGCAGAGAGGCCTTGACGTGCTGCCTCATCTCCCAGCCGGGGATAACGAATGCGCTTTGGCTCTGATGAAAGCTGAGGAAGCAAAACAACCAAGAAATCCACTGAGTGTGTGCTGCTGTGTGGTGGGGACCACGATGGCACTGGCCAGACGGCTGGCTGCAAACACCTAAAGCTCCATCGCTGCCGGCCGGTGCCCTTTGAAAGCATCTGCAGAGAGACGCCGAGCAGCCTGACCTACTTTGGAGGGAAGAGAGAAACCCGAGGTGTGGGCTTGGTGCCGCTTTCCAGCAAGGGTTAAGAGCCCCAAAGTGAGGCCTTAGGGTCTTGGTTTTCTTTCCCTTCATCTTTTTCGCTGACTTTTAAGTGCCAGCACAAGCTTCTCCCTCTTTCCCAAGAGGGCGTTTGGAAAGAGCTGGGCTCTGTGGCACACCAGAGGCATATTTTCTGCTGATCAACTCATTAGACAAACTTTGGGCCTGGTCACAGGGGTGTGTGGGGCAGGATCAGGCCCATGAGCTGGGGACTTGGGCTGTGGTGCTCATCCTGGGGCTCCTTTTGCCAGTGCTGGAGCCCAGCTCCCCTGACCCTTCCTGTGCACTGCCATCTCCTAACAAAAGAGGATCGCATGCATCTTGTGCAATGGCAGGGAGCCATTTTATTCAGGTAAACAAGGAACTTCACCCTCCTGGCCAGCTGGTTTGGGGGAGGGCTGACTTGACTCCTGCTGTTCTTCTTTGTCGTCCTTTTGCTGCTTTTCCCTGAAGTTTTTCCTCCTCACCTTCCAGCTCCGGAGCTGAGAGCGGTCGAGGAATCCCTGCAGTGGGAGGGTTACCTTGTGTTTGGTTCAGCCGAAAGGCTCGGGGCTCTGAGAGCTCCCAGGACCATATGTTCCTGCAGGGACATGTAGTGTCAGTGATTTGGAAACTGATCTTCAATTTATAACCCTTAACTACCATTGTCAGCCAATTATTTCTGATTCCTGAGAGTTTTGACACCCAGCCCTCTTTGCAGAGGAGACTCCTCTGTCCCATTGTGTTTCCCTCGATCCTGTGGGGTCTATCCCTTCCTGTGCCTATGTGAGCTCCTCGGTCTGTTGGGTGGAGGAGGAGATGTCTGGCTTTGCTGTACGGTGGTGTTGGTCCTGGTGGGGGGTAGAGGAGGAGGATGGGCAGCACTGCCTGCCAGGATTTACAGTAGTGAGGAAAGCAGCGGGAGTGAAGCTCACACACTGTACAAGCTAGTTGGAAAGTACCCTTAAAAAAAGGACAAAAAGTAGAGGGAGGAAAAAAATGTAGACCAAGCTCGTAAAAGTGTGCAAACAACCACAAAAAAACATGCCAGGATCCACCATAACAGCTTGCTTCTCCCAAGCCAGGTGATTTGTTTTCCTTCTTCTGTCAGTCCCCATCAGGAGGGCCAATGCTGGTGGATGTGGTGGAGAAGGGTCGAGGCATTGGGGGTTAAGATCTGACATGCAAGCTTCTTCCCCGCAACGCTGCCATACTGTGTCGGAGCAGCACAGTGCCTCTTGCAAAAGAAGCTTTTCACAACTTGTCCTTGTTCCAAGGATGAGGAAATCTCCAGCTCTTCTGGCATTTTCTCTCCACCATAAATCAGAGCTGCTTTCACCTGTAAATATGATCAACACGGACGGGGAGAGGACTGGAACGGAGAGGGGCTTGGAGCAACCTCGCAAGGCTTTTTTTGTTTTTCATGGAGCTCTTGGTGTTAAATGAGGAACTTCTCCCCTCCTCCTCTCCTCATTTTCCTGCCTGCCTGCAAAAATACTCTCTGGTTTGCATTTAAAGGAGAAAAGTGTATGTGCTGGGGCTAAGCCAAGTTGTTTATTCAAGGGAAATACCATATTTCCAAGCCTTTCTCTCACAGAGGAAGCCTTGACGGAGGATGGCAGACTGGGCTGGGTGGTATATTTTTAGGTGACATCGAAGCACACGGTTGTGATTCAAGGAGGCTTGAAAAATCATGGCTGGCATTTTGCATCGAGATCTGCAAGACCTCTCCTCCTCGCTGCCCCAACCCCCCACCAGGCTTCACTTCTCCTTCCAAAACAGGTGGATTTTGACCTAAATCAAGAAGAGGGGGGGTGGAAAAAAAAAACACCCCAACCCCACAACAACCCAAACAACAAACCCAAGCCAACAGGAGAGGAAAAAAAACTTAACAACAAAACCACCACCACAAGCCCCAAAGCAGCCTGCTGCTTTTTTGCAGCTTCCCTTCTGCAGAGTGGATTTTCTGGTGAGGGGGCTGGGGGCCCAGGGTGGGTGGGGAGGCAGATGCCCGCAGCCCTGCTCTGCTCTCCTCTCCTCCTGTCAAAAGATGGCAGGTCAGTGTGTGTCTGTAAACAATGCAGTTATGAAATGGCAGCGCCAGGCCGAGCTGAGCATGCTCGGGGGAGCTGCCTGTAGGGGGAGGTGAGCCGAGAAAGATGATCTAATTCAGTGCAATTCTTGGGATTGAAGGAAAAGACCAGGCTCCACTCTTAATGACAGAGCAGAAAAAGCAGGCCCCACGCCGGGGACGAAGCCCGTAGGCCATGGAGGAGAGGGGGTGAGGATCTCCCACCTCTAGGACTTCGGGTGCTGGGCAGCGCTGTGTCCCTTTCTCACCCTCCAGGAGAGTAAAGCCTTGGTGAGGTTTTGCTGTAGTTACTAGAGGGACAGGCCCGAGGGTGCAACTTTTTATGATGATTATTCTTGTTTTGTCTTTTTCTGGGTTTTGCCTCCCTCTCCCTCTCCGCTTTTCCGTCTCGCAGGCGTCGCTGGCTTGCTGCTGGCCTCTTGATGGCTGGAGGTGACCCACGTGGAGGTGGCCTGGGCAGCTGAGCGAGGTCCTCCACTTCCCAAAGGAAGCCCGTTTTGGGGGTTTCCCACCTCTGCCACCCCAATGAGCCCTTCTGCCGGGCACCATCGGGATGGGCAGGGGGAGAGGGAGCTGCTCTGCTGATTGTGGTGGTTTGGGGGTGGGAGGAAGAGGAGCATGGAGGCTGAAGAGGTGCCTGAGCCCCACTGATGGGGGTGAGCTGCCTTCCAGCTCCCCTGCCTTGGGCTGCTGCAACTTGCTTGTTCCAGGCTCCTTTTGGTGCTATGGCTTTATCCTGGCGAAGCCTTCCCGGTGACTTGGCGTTTCTGGATGGTTGGTTTGCTTTTGCTAGAGCTACTGATGAATCTTGGTCTCCATTTTAGGGTTTTCTTCCCCCCCCTCCACTCATGGGTTCTAGGAGAGAGCAGGCAGCAGCTGTGCTCCTTGCTAACCTCAGCCCGTGGAAGGAGGAGATGCCTTTGTCTGCTCTGGATTTACACTTGCCTGCACATACAAGTTGCACTGGCTTTAACTCTACTGGGACACAGCTAGATGGCTACGATGCTTTCCAGCGTGGAGGCAGTGAGGAAGAGTAAATTGATCTCCCCTGTAGAGGAGGGCCTGTGCTCTGCAGCCCCCTCCCTTGCCTGCAGCCTGCACGTCATTGTGGAGCGCCTTGGCTTAGGAGAAGTCACTTTCAGTCCTGTTGTGTTTCATGCACGTGTCTCCTTGTTCCCAGCTGTTGCATGCAGGGACTTGCGCCTCCTTTCTACCCTTCCCTCTGGTTTTTGGGAGCTGATTTGTGTGGCTGGGATAGGGGAGAGGACATGGAGGGGGGTAGAGAAGGAAGTGTTTCTTTTCTTTAGGAAGAGTCTGGATGAAAGGAATTCAGGAGACAAAAGAATTGCAAAGAATTTGATTTGGGGACAAACTTCAGGCGGAGGGGCAGTGCTTGTTGTGAGCTGCAGATAAAATTCCAGGCTCACATGATTGCATGAGGCTTATAAGGAAGTGGCCTTAACCTAGAAAAGAGCAGGAGCTTTGAGACTGGTGACTGCTTTGTAGGCCAGGTATGCTCGTGGTTGTGTTTCCTTCCTTCTCCAGCTGAAATACTTCTGCTGCTTCTAATGACAGGCCCGTGGTCAGCGTCCCCACGAGCACTGAGCCCAGAGCAGAACTTGAGCAGTGCTGAGATCTGCCAGGAGCAGCAGCCCTCGTGTGCCTACAAAAGCACCACTCTCCTTTCTACAAGGCTTGTCTTCATCGTTACTTCTGCTCTGACGACCTGCAAAGTGTTTGTCCTCTCTTTGTGGCAAAGATTATTCTGAGCAAGTTGGTCTGGGCTGTGTTCTTTGGATCTTTTAGGAGGAAAAAAAATGGGTTGAGAGTCTGCTGCTGCTGAGGTTGCATCATTTATTGAGAGCTTTGCCTCTCTGCAGTGTGTGTTGCAAACCTTGCTGGCTTGCAGAGGAATGGAAGTCCTGCCCTGCTGAAGGACCGGTGAGAGCCTTGCCTGAGCTTTGGCTATGATGGGGAGCTGGCGTTGAGGTGTGTGCCCCAACCACTCTTGGGGAGCAGTGCCTGGTGGTGTCACCTCTTGGTGTGTTGGTGCCTACCTCTGAGCTGGAGGTAGCAGGCCATGCAGGATCAGTCCTGTCCATCCCTCCCGTCTGTGGGCAGATGTGCTGGGGCAGCCGTCACCCCAAATGGGAGCCAGCAGAGCTTCAGAGGGGTCCTCCTGCTCCCAGCCCTTTTATTTCAGATCAACCTGGTTTAGCTGCATGATCAACCTGGTTTAGCTGCATGGCTCTGATCAGAATAAGGCTGCTGCAAAACCTCAGGTTCTTGAACAGCTGATTTTTAAGGGAAAAAAAAAGAAAAGGCAAGCAAAAAGCCCTCAGTGAAGGTAGACTTCTTAGCACATCAACTGCGCTCCTTCCTGCTCTGCTTCATGATGCAACTCTCTGGTCTCTTGGGCTTGGTAAGCTGCTGTCTGCTGGAGTTTTGCTGTGCATGTGTTGTCTTTGCCTATAAAGCCTCTTTGGATCTTTGTGAAGGGCACCCGGATGGCTGCTGAGGATGCCAAGGAGGAGGCTGAGAAAGCTCTTTCTGTGTTTCCCAGCTTTGTTCTTTCTCTCTTCTTTCTTCTTTCCCTGGGCTGGTTTTTGGGGGTTGTTGTCTTAAAGGCTCCACTGGAGTGTCTTGTCGTGGTCTGTTTGGCAGTGCTTGCAGAGCCTTTCCGTCTTCCATCCCCTCCAAAGACCTCCTCACTGAGGAGAGGAAACATGGTTTGTGGTAAAGAGAGCTGGAGAGGAAAAACTAACCCAGCACTAGCTCCTCTGCTTGGCTTCTCATGGCTTCTTAGAGCCCTTTCAAAGACCTAATCAGCCATTCTTCAGATGCAATCATTTTTTTTCCCCCCTTCCTCTTGAAACCTACAAATGAAAAGGTGTGTGTGTGGGGGGGGAAAGGATAATGCTTCATTGATGGTGGTGTGGACTTTATGGAGGCTTTCTAGCCACTGGAGGTTAATAATCAGTCTGGAGTTGAGGAGGGAATGGAGCCTGCAGGGAAAGGGGGGAAGGAGGGGAAGGAAAAAAATAATGGAGTAAGTGAGACTTTTATTGTGAAGCAGCCTGAGCTTGGCAGTTGGCTTTGTTGGGACTGCTGCAGGAGCAGACATTGCTCGGCGGGGAGGGTGGGATAGGATTTCCCTGCCAATCGGCAGCCGAAGGATTGGGGCTTGGAGAGTCTGAGCAGAAAGAGAAGTTTGCTCTGGATTTAAGGGAGGGGAGGGGAAGGGAGGGGGGAAAAAAAAGTCCCACATGCACAGGCACTCCCCCACGCCCACAAAATGGAGGTATTGACACTGGCTGGCGGTGCAGTGGCTGCGAAGTTGGCTGGGAGGAGCTGTGGGTTGGTGGGAATGGATGGGTAGTGCTGCCCGGCTGCTGCCTGCTGGGCGCCCAAGCGGGTGCCTGTAGGGTGCTGGGGGCTGCCTCTGCAGGGTGGTGATGGAGCAAGGAGGGGAGAGCGCTGGCCTGGGGGGAAGAGGCTTCGAGTGCTTTGCAGGGGTTTCCTCTAGCTTCCTTTGTAGCAGAATGCTTCAGAACTCCGAGTTGGCTCTTTGGAAGGACGCTGATGATTGTATTTCCTACCATGATGCTGAGTTTGTGTTTGTTTCAGAGCAAGGCATGGAAGTTGTAAAGCCACTGCTGCTGCTAGTGAGGGATGTGTCTCTGAGCTACGACCCAGCAGAGCCTGTCAGGTGCTGCCTTGCTTAGCCTTGCCTTGGCACCCAGCTTTTTACTCTCCCAGGAGAAGAGTGATGGGTTCTCTCTTGCCTCCCTTGGCACTGGAAATTCTGCTTTGAGAGCTCCTGCCGCTGGCCAGGACGTGGGGCAGCCCCAGGCGCCTGGTAACTGCAGCGAGGAGCAAGGGTGGTTGTTAGCTGTTGAGCTCTGATGGACTCCAGGGTTCCTGCAGTGGCTTTTCTCCAGGCATCGTGGGCTGAGCAGCAGCAGCACCTCTGTGGAGGGCAGAGTGTGGATGGTTTGTGGTCTGGGGGTACTGCCTACAAAATAAACTTAGAGTCAGATGGCTAAGAGCGACCTGCTGGAAATCCTGGGGCTTCCAGTGTGAGTCACTTGAACAGCAGGAATATCATGGACCTTTCCTTCTTGCAACAAAGGTTGGGAAAACAAGCTGGGCCCTGTCAGACAGACTGAAGCCCTTTGTGCCTTTTGCTGCTGAAGGCCTGAGTGCCCCTTCCCATGGGTGGGAGTTGAGGGGCTGTGCTCAACCCCCAACTTAGTGCAGTTCTCTTTGCAGCAGGGCAAGTCCCTGAGAAGGCTGAGGTTGTTTCCAGATTACATGAAGTTTGGAAAGAGGAGAGGTTGGGTTTACAAGCAGATGTTTGCAGCAAGGTTCTACTATAAATTACCAGTTGAGCAAATAAATGGAGGGGGGGGGGAACAGCTGATGTACGGTCAAAGTTTGGGCTGGGTTTTATGATCATCTCTTGGTGGAAGCTGTTGGTTGGTTCTGTTTCAGGCTCTCTGGTAGTTGGCTGAGCTGAGCTTTTGAGTGCTTACAGCTTGCTTTTTGGTCTGTGCCTGGGAATCTGAAGGTGTGTGCTCGGGGCACAAGTTCTCTCTTGCTGAGAGCATCTAGACGTGGCTGTGTTTGCTGTCTGCTTGTGCTCAGGGGCAGGCAGCCACCCAGAACTTCCTCGCTTGAGGAGCAACCCATGAAGGTGCCCTTAGCTCTGTGTGGGCAGGGCTGGCAGGTGCTGGAGCCTTCCCCAAAAACCAGTGCCCAGCTGTGTCCCTTGAGTTTATTCCTTCCCATCAGCTGCATGTTGCTTTGCAGCTGGTGGCATTCGCTCACCTGGCTGGTGCTGCATTTCCCTCTGGTCAAAGAGCAAAGCTGTTGTGGCTGAAGCATCACCAGGTTCCTCAGGCTGAGGCATCTTTCTCTGCTCTGCAGTAGCTGGCTGGCCAGCAGGTTTTGCTTCTCAGGGGAGAACTGCATGCCTCCTCTTGATCAGTTGGACTTCCAACCTGGTTGATTCTGTGGTTTAGGTGCAGGGCAGGGTGGTCCTGTGGGCACCAAGGGGCAGGGGCCCGGTGCTGGATGAGCTGGCTGCTGAATTGGGGTGAAGGAAGACCCTGTGCTGCGGCACCTGCAGCACCAGCTGGGTTCACATGGCAACAAAAATCCCAGAGGGGCTGGTGGCAGCAGCACCAGAGCTCCTCTCTCATGTGAGCTTTGGACAGAAGTCAGTGTGGGGAAGGGTGAGCTGCTGGTGGGGATGATTTTGGAGCTGATGCAGCAGCCTTCACCTGTGCATCTTCTCTCGCTCACTTCTTTCATGGGAGCGGGGCAGCCCGGGCTCCGTCGTTGTTTTTTTCCCCCCTCTCTTTATCGCTCAGCACGCTTTAAACCTTGTGATTTGCATGGCTGCAGGCACCATCTGCTCTCTGTGCTGGCCTACAGCAGTTGGCTTGACCTGGGCTTATTCTTCTCCTGGGACACAGGCAGGGAGTGGTGAACCCTTCACCCAGCCTGGCCCCGTC
Source organism: Melanerpes formicivorus (assembly GCF_026170545.1). Lineage (NCBI taxonomy): Eukaryota > Metazoa > Chordata > Aves > Piciformes > Picidae > Melanerpes > Melanerpes formicivorus. The sequence goes on from NW_027142429.1 coordinate 2,991,150, forward strand.
ACGTGGTGGCTCTGCGGGGCTGTCGCCATCTTTCCCTCGCAGCCCAGCTCCTCTCCTTAAACACACAGCTGGGGCAAGGGGCAAGGGACCCCTTCTCTTCTGCCTGGCTTTGGGGGATTTTTTTAATGCCAAGTTACTTTGTTTTGATAGCCTTGCCCTCCCCCCCCCCCCCTTTTTTTTTTTTTTTAATCCATTTGGTCTTGCCACTTTAAAAAAGAAAGGGGAAAAAAAAGGAAGGTATTAAAGCTGCAAACCTGATCTAGCAACCTGACCTCAGGCATTGGGAAGGCAGAGGAGATGAGCAGGTGCTCCCTTTTTACAACAAAATAGGGGGGAAATAGAGAGGGGGAATAAGAAAAGTTGCTTTCTCTGGAGTTAAAAATGGAGCTCATTAACTGTAATAAACATGGCTGTGAGGATTGAGGGGTTAGCTGGAGCTGCATTTGAATGAACACAAAACCAATCCCCAACCACCACCAGCACCCTGGGGCTGGAGCTGTTGGTAAATGATGTGCAAGGAGAAGGTTGATGGTTCAGCCTCTCCCCCCCCTCCCACCTCCTTCCCCAATCCTCAGAAGTTTAGGGAGAATGAGGGTCAGCTCTTGGAGGTGCCTTTCAGGGCAGTTGGGTGTGTGCTGGTACAGATCCCCTCAGCTGGGTTCCCAACACCTGGCACTCGGAGCGTGTCTGGCTGTGCCTTAAGCGGAGCTGTGGGTTCTCAGCCTGGGCACAGCCCAAAGCCCCTCTGCTGTCAGCTGGGGTGAGCCTTGCTGCCTTTTATCTCTGACCTGTGCCTTGCTGGCAGCTTCCTGGCAGCAGAATCGTGTCTGCTGATGATGTAAACAGGATGTGTCCATGATTGTTTCTTCTCTCAAATGCAGTCTCTCTCTGAACATGGAACTGAACCTTGGTGTTTCTTCTTTTCTCTCCCTTCTCTCCCACCCCTAGCGAGCAGTGCTGAGTAAAGGAGAGACAAGGAAAGACGTCTGCATGAAGACTGAGCTGCTGAAAGATATCACCAACAGCAAAGAGGAAGGTGAGCACCTGTCTCTGTTGAGGGCCAGACCTTCCTCACGAGGTTGGCACGCGATGGGAGCAAAACTGGGGGCTTGGAGATGTACTCTGTCCCCTAAGGGTCTCAGGTGTGCTCCCAGGCATGGAGTGGCTTCAACCTGTGTTTATTCTGAGCAGGGCTCTTCCCCAGAAGACATAAATTTCCTTTGCAGTCCATCTATCACCACCCACCCAAAGAATATCTAATTTTCACTTCTGCTTTGGTGTGGCTGTGAAGTGCAGAGGAGTTACTTTGAACCTGCTCTGGGTGACAGGTTTTAGCTGAACTCTGCTCCCTGCCACATGATGACCAAGCCCTTTTCCTCCCTCTACTGAAGTTAACTTTCTGTTTCCCTCTGAGTTTCTCTGCAGCTCCAGGACAGGCACTGATGGCTGCAGGTGGCCAGTGGGGTTAGACACAACTCCCCTGGTGCCCCTGTGGGATGCTCCATGGCTTCTGCCTTCTTTCCCCTCCCTTCCACTTGGCAGGATGTTAATTGGAGAAAGCCTTTCCCGTGTGCTTGTCTGTGAATTGCCTGCACACAAATCTGAGGGCTTAATAAATGTGTCAGTGGGATTAGGATAAAAAAAAAACCCACCACCCTTTATCTCCCCTCACCTCCTTCCTCCTTTCTTTCCCTGGATTTATTATTCCTTGAGTAGCTGCCTCTCATAGCTCTGCAGGGATTTGGGGTAGTTTTGTTCTCTTTGCCATAACAGAGCGTTAGCAAAGCGCCGAACTGGCCCCGTGGAAATACCAAGTCTTAGCTGGAAACAAAGTTTTGGATTTAATTCAGAAGTGTGTGAGCCCAGCACTGCTTTTTCTTTCTCTTCTGCCCAGCATCATGTTTTATCAAGCTGCTCTAGTGAGAAACTAAAGCTCAGGACGGGGAAAGCCCTGAGCGCTGCGTCAGAGGCGGCCGCGGCGCTTCCGTGGGAGCTGGGAGCGTGTGAGGGCTGCTCCAGACACTGCCTGCCTGTGCACCTCTGATCTGGGCAGACTAGAGCTGAAGTCTGAGATGTCAGTGGGAAGTCATGTTGCTCTGGGAGGAGACTTTTACTTTGATCTCCCCTCTTGCTTGCCTCAAGACTGTAAAGCCAGTCCATTTAGCTCTTGATCTCAAGGCAAGTGTCATGAGTCCAGGGAGGTAACAACCTAGGAAGAGTGGGAAGAGAAAGCTTGCTGTGTCTTGGATGTCTGCAGTGGTTGTGACTTCAAGCAAATGCTTCAACCACTGCCCTGGGCAGCCTGTTCCAGGGCTGGACAACCCTTCTGGGGAAGAAATTGGTGCTCATGTCCAACCTCAACCTCCCCTGGTGCAAAATGAGGCCATTTCCTCTCCCTTGTTCTTAGGGAGAAGAGACCAACCCTGACCTGGCTTCGACCTCCTTTCAGGGAGTTGTAGAATGACAGAGGGGTCTCTCACCCTCAGCCTCCTTTTCTTCAGGACAAACAACCCCAGTTCCCTCTGCTGCTCCTCACTCTTTCAATTTGCTGACAGGAATGCACAATTCCCACCCCTCCCCAGGATCAAGCAGACCCTCCACAGCAGTTTTGACCTTAAGTCTTTTTCTCAATACTAAACATGGAATTAAAATCCCCATGAAGAGAACAGAATCTTAAGAAGGAGGGGAAAAGTTAAAGCAGACAGTTTGAGGTCACCTCATCTAATTTTAGGTGTCAAAAATGTCTCTCTAAGTGTGGGGTGCCTCTAAGGGCAAAGGAAGCTGAGAACCCTTTCTGTGCAGGCAGTCTGGAGGCTTCATAAGGTGCTCAAATTCCAAGCACTTCAGCTTATCCCAGAATGGTAAGGGCTGGAAGGGCTGAAGGATGGCCAAGGGCTCAGGTCCAGCCAACATGGATTTAGGAAGGGCAGGTCCTGCCTCTCCAACCTGATCTCCTCCTATGCCCAGGTGACTGCCTGGTGGACGTGAGGAGGCCTGTGGATATGGTCTGCCTGGACTGCAGCAAGGCCTTTGACACCATCCCCCACAGCAAACTGCTGGCTAAGCTGTCAGCTCATGGCTTGGACCACTACAGTCTGTGCTGGGTTAGGAACTGGCTGGAGGCTGAGCCCAGAGAGTGGTGGTGAATGGTGCCACAGCCAGCTGGCAGCCAGGCACCAGTGGTGTGCCCCAGGGATCAGTGCTGGGCCCTGTGCTCTTTAACATCTTCCTTGATGATCTGGATGAGGGGGTCGAGTCAGTCATCAGCAAGTTTGCAGATGACACCAAGTTAGGAGCAGATGTTGGTCAGTTAGAGGGTAGAAAGGCTCTGCAGAGGGACCTTGCCAGGCTGGACAGATGGGCAGAGGCCAAGGGGATGGCATTCAACAAGTCCAAGTGCCAGGGGCTGCATTTTGGCTACGGCAATCCCATGCAGAGCTACAGGCTGGGGTCAGAGTGGCTGAGAGCTCCCAAACAGAGAGGGACCTGGGGGTGCTGATTGACAGCTGCCTGAATATGAGCCAGCAGTGTGCCCAGGTGGCCAAGAGAGCCAATGGCACCCTGGCCTGCATCAGGAACAGTGTGGCCAGAAGGAGCAGGAAAGTCCTTGTGCCCTGTGCTCAGCACTGCTTAGGCCACACCTTGAGTCCTGTGTCCAGTTCTGAGCCCCTCAGTTTAAGAAGGACATTGAGAGACTTGAAGGTGTCCAGAGAAGGGCAACAAGGCTGGGGAGAGGCCTTGAACACAGCCCTGTGAGGAGAGGGTGAGGGAGCTGGGGTTGTTTAGCCTGGAGAAGAGGAGGCTCAGGGGTGACCTCATTGCCCTCTACAACTACCCGAAAGGTGGTTATAGCCAGGAGGGTGTTGGTCTCTTCTCCCAGGCAAGCAGCACCAGAACAAGAGGACACAGTCTCAAGCTGTGCCAGGGGAGGTTTAGGCTGGAGGTGAGGAGAAAGTTCTTCACCAAGCGAGTCATTGGCCATTGGAATGTGCTGCCCAGGGAGGTGGTGGAGTCCCCATCCCTGGAGGTGTTCCAGAGGGGATTGGATGTGGCACTTGGTGCCATGGTCTAGGCATGGGGTCTGTGTTGATAGGTTGGACTCGATGATCCTTGAGGTCCTTTCCAACCTAAGTTATACTGTGAGACTGGACCTCCCCTGCCAAAGCTGGGTCATGTAGGGCATATCACCCAGGAATACATCCAGGTAGGTTTTGAAGGTTTCCAGAGGATGAGACTCCAGTTCTATCACTGGGGAAAGAGAGGTCCTAGAATCTAGTTGTGGTGTTCAGATTTGTCTCCTCTTCCCCAGCATCCCCCACGTGTGGATGACAATGGTCTGCGTGGTCGTTGTGCCACGTGCATCATTCCTCACTGACCTTCCTTACCCAGCTGGGATCGTCACAGGAGTTCAATTAGTTGCTGTCCCCAAAGTCTGTTAATAACAGTGTTTAGAGCTGGCAAAGAGCTTGCATTTGTGAGTGCTACGTGACCATGCAAGCCTGACAGCACACTGGAGAGCTGGCACAAAGAGTTTCTTTGAACCCTGGTTCTGGGCTCAGGGATGGGTGGCAGCACATGGAGCTGGGGAGGCATGGGCTGGAAAAGCAACCCAAAGGCTGAGAGTTCTCTCTCTTTAAGTTTGCTTGCAAAGTGGTTTTCTTCAGTGAGCAGGCTGGGACCTGTACTGTTGAATGTCTTTATCAGTGCCACAGACAGCAGGACAGAGTTGCACCCTCAGCAAGGTTGCAGATGGCATCAGGCATGTTTAGATGGAACATCCTAGGATCAGGTCTGTGCCTCTTACCTCTTGGTCTGTCACTGGGCATCACTGAGAAAAGCCTGGCCCCATCCTCCTGCCACCTGTCCTTTAGGTATTTATAAGCATTGATCAGATCCCTCCCCCTGGTTTTCTCCAGGCTGAAAGCCCCAAGCCCCTCAGCCTTTCTTCATGGTCCAGTCCCATAATCATCTTCACAGCCCTTTGCTCTACCTGCTCAAGCAGTTTCCTGTTCTTGAACTGGGGAGCTTAGAACCAGACCCAGTTCTCCAGATGAGGGTTTACCAGGGCAGAGTAGAGGAGGAGAACCTCCCTTGACCTGCTGGCCACACTCTTAATGCATCTTAGGATGCCTAGGATGCTCTTGGTCATGAGAGCTCATTGCTGGCTCGTGGTCATACTGCTGTCCACCAGCACTCCCAGGTCTTTCTCCACAGAGATGCCTTCCTTCAGATCAGCTCCCCCTGTGCTGGTGCAGGGGTTGTTCCTCCCCAGGGGCAGGACCATACACTTGTCCTTGCTGAATTTCTAGGGTTGCTCTCTGCCCATCTCTCCAGCCTGGCTGGGTCACACTGGATGGCAGCACAGCCTGACAGGGTGTCAGCCACCACTTCCAGCTTTGTGTCCAGTCTGTCCCTTCAGCCAGGTCATTGATGAATATATTGAACAGTCCTGGCCCCAGTCCTGGCCCCTGGGGAACACTCTTTGTTACAGAGCTCCTGCCACGAGCCCTGGCATTTCATTCTCTGTTCCTGGAGCGGCAGGCATGGCAGACATGCACTGCTGTTACCAGCTGGGATGTCCTCTTCTGGCTGCATCCTGGCATTGAGGAGAGAAATGATAGAGCTATAAATTTAACAGACATCTGGAGCACCAAGATCTTTGTGTGCTCTCAGCATTTTCATGTCCAGTTCTGGGCCTGAATCCCAGCCTGGGTAAAGCCCAGAGGAAATCACTTGCTGTCCTCTCCTGTAGAGCTGCTTGATACAGACAGGGAGCAGGCTGTGGATGAGGCTGAGGTTTGTTGTCCATGGGGAAATGTTCCAGCTCAGTTTTACACACGGGGGTGAGTTTAGGACCATCTTTCCCTTTGATGACAAGGGAAAAGGGGATGGGAGATGGAGAAGGTGAGTGGAGATGTTTGTAGGCCACGTTGTCTTTAGTCTGACTTGGAGAGAAACCAATTAAGAAGTGGTTTCTCTGCAGGAGATGCAAGTGATTTCAATTCTCCTCACATTTAGGGCTCCTAACTCTGGGCTCCATCTCACTTGACCTTTGAAAGCAAACAGCTCCTTTTTTTACTGCCCAGCCCCAGAGGTGGAAAGTTCCACTAAAGCAGCAGGAGGAAGGCAAGTTGGAAGTGAAGTTCTCCCTTAGCCTTGGCATTGCTGAGACTTACTCATAGAATCACAGAATGGTTTGGGTTGGAAGGGACCTCAAAGATGATCTAGGTCCAAACCCCCTTGCACTGCAGGGACACCTCCCACCAGCCCAGGCTGATCATCCTCATCCAACCTGACCTTGAACACCTCCAGGGAGGGAGAATCTACAGCCTCCCTGGGCAGCCTGTTCCAGTGTCTCACCACCCTCACTGGAAAGAATTTCTTCCTAATCTCCAGTGTAAATCTGCCCTCTTCCAGCTCAAAGCCATTGCCCCTTGTCCTGTCACTCCCAGCCCTTAGGAAAAAGACCTTTTCCAGCTCTCCTGTAGCCCCCTTCAGGTACTGGAAGGCTGCTCTGAGGTCTCCCCAGAGCCTTCTCTTCTCCAGGCTGAACAGCCCCAACTCTCCCAGCCTGTCCCCACAGGGGAGGTTCTCCAGCCCTTTGATCATTTTTGTGGCCTCCTCTGAGCTCTCTCCATCAGAGCTGCCCCAGCACTGCAGGTGGGGTCTGAGCAGAGCAGAGGGGCAGAATCCCCTCCCTGTGCTGCTGCTCTCCCTGCTTTGGATGCAGCCCAGCACACAGCTGCCTGCTGGGCTGCCAATGGCCATTGCTGGTTCCTGGGGAGTTTCCATCAACTGACACCTCCAGGTCCTTCTCAAGACTTCTCTCAATCCCACAGGAAAGGAATGCATTCATCTCACTCAGGACATGGAAGTGCTTTGAGTCACTGCTGGTGTTCACAGGCAGCCCACTGGTGAGCTGCTGAATCCCATTGTGTGCCTGGTGTAGTCTCAGCACTGAGCTTTCACAGCAGTTGTTGTTCTTCACCCTTCTCTACCTTTCATGTCTTGTTTTGGCTCTTGGGTGTCTGATGGGGGATGGGAAGCAGTGACACTGCTGCAGGGTGACAGTGCTCCAGAGCCCTGGGAGGAGTGATATTTGTGTTTTGGAAACACAGGGCAGACCCTTGGATGGATATCGCTCAGCTTTGGGGTGGGGGGAAGGAGAGACCATCACTGTGTCACCCCAGAGAGGAACTTGGGCCTGGAACACTAAATGCTCTTCATTTTTTGGGCTCATTTATGGGGCTTTTAAAGTTGATACTCTAATTCTGAGCTAGTGCAGCTCCTTTCTGCTTGCATTTGGCATGTCCATGGGGTGTCTGCTTTATCCAAAGGCAGGTAGATGGCTGGAGTCAGGCTGTGCTTTCTGAGCTGTCATCACTCTGTTGCTTACAAAGGTGCCTTAGGGGCACCCCACAGTTCGACTTTTTAGACACCTAAAATTAGATGAGGTGTCCTGAAACTGTCTGCCTTGGTTTCTTTCCTCCTTCTTCAGACTTTTCTCTGCATGGGAATTCTAATTCAGTGTTCAGTGTTGAGTAGACTTGGAGTCAAAACTGCTGCAGAGGGTCTGCTTGGTCCTTGGGGAGGGGTCCTGGGGAAGTGTGCATTTCTGCCAATGAATTGGAGGAGCAACTTCTGAGGAGCAGCTGAGGGATCTGGGGCTGGCCAGCCTAGACAAAGGAGGCTGAGAGGAGCTCTTCTGTCTCACTGTAACTCCCTGAAAGGAGGTTGGAGCCAGGTCAGGGTTGGTCTCCTCTCCGAAGCCAACATGGATTTCGGAGGGGCAGGTCCTGCCTCTCCAACCTGATCTCCTCCTATGCCCAGGTGACTGCCTGGTGGATGTGGGGAGGCTGTGGATGTGATCTGCCTGGACTTCAGTAAGGCCTTTGCCACCATCCCCCACAGCAAACTGCTGGCTAACCTGTCAGCTCCTGGCTTGGACAGCAGCTCTCTGAGCTGGGTTAGGAACTGGCTGGAGGCTGAGCCCAGAGAGTGGTGGTGAATGGTGCCACAGCCAGCTGGCAGCCAGGCACCAGTGGTGTGCCCCAGGGACCAGTGCTGGGCCCTGTGCTCTTTAACATCTTCATTGATGATCTGGATGAGGGCATTGAGTCAGTCATCAGCAAGTTTGCAGATGACAGCAAGTTAGGAGCAGATGTTGGTCAGTTAGAGGGCAGAAGGGCTCTGCAGAGGGACCTCGACCGACTGGACAGATGGGCAGAGGCCAACAGGATGGCATTCAACAAGTCCAAGTGCCAGGGGCTGCACTTTGGCCACAACAACCCCAGGCAGTGCTACAGGCTGGGGTCAGAGTGGCTGAGAGCTGCCAGGTAGAGGGGGACCTGGGGGTGCTGATTGACAGCTGCCTTGAATATGAGCCAGCAGTGTGCCCAGGTGGCCAAGAGAGCCAATGGCATCCTGGCCTGCAGCAGGAAAAGTGTGGCCAGCAGGAGCAGGGAGGTCACTGTGCCCTGTGCTCAGCACTGCTTAGGCCACACCTTGAGTCCTGTGTCCAGTTCTGGGCTCCTCAGTTCAAGAAGGACATTGAGAGACTTGAAGGTGTCCAGAGAAGGGCAAGAAAGCTGGGGAGGGGTCTGGAGCACAGCCCTGTGAGGAGAGGCTGAGGGAGCTGGGGTTGCTTAGCCTGGAGAAGAGGAGGCTCAGGGGAGACCTTCTTGCTCTCTGCAACTCCCTGAAGGGAGGTTGTAGCCAGGTGGGGGTTGGTCTCTTCTCCCAGGCATCCAGCACCAGAACAAGAGGACACAGTCTCAAGCTGTGCCAGGGGAGGTTTAGGCTGGAGGTGAGGAAGAAGTTCTACACAGAGAGAGAGATTGGCCATTGGAATGGGCTGCTGATGGAGGTGGTGGAGTCACCATCATTGGAGGTGTTCAAGAGGGGATTGGATGTGGCACTTGGTGCCATGGTCTGGTCATGAGGTCTGTGGTGACAGGTTGGACTCAATGATCTCTGAGGTCTCTTCCAACCTTGGTGATTCTGTGGTACTGTGATACTGTGAAGTGACAGGACGAGAGGAACCAGCCTCAATTGCACCAGGGGAGGTTTGGGTTGGACATGAGCACAGATTTCTTCCCCAGAAGGGTTGTCAAGCCTTGGAGCAGGCTGCCCAAGGCAGTGGTTGCAGGGAAGTGTTTCGAAGCCATGCAGATGTGGTGCTCAGGGACATGGTGGAGAAGCAGACCTAGGTTAATGGTTGGACTTGATGACTTTAAAGGCTTTGTTCCAGTCTAACCAATTCTACCTTAAGGGGCATTATAGGCAGGCAGAGGTTGGTCTCTTCTCCCAGGCAAGCAGCACCAGAACAAGAGGCCACAGTCTCAGGCTGCACCAGGGGAGGTTTAGACTGGAGGTTAGGAAGAAGTTCTACACAGAGAGAGAGATTGGCCATTGGAATGGGCTGCCTGGGGAGGTGGTGGAGTCACCATCATTGGAGGTGTTCAGGAGGAGACTTGATGGGGTGCTTGGTGCCATGGGTTAGTTGATTAGATGCTATTGGATGATAGGTTGGATGTGATGATCTTGAAGGTCTATTCTACTCTACTCTACTCTACTCTACTCTACTCTACTCTACTCTACTCTACTCTACTCTACTCTACTCTACTCTATCCTATCCTATCCCATCCCTATTCTATTCTGCTCTACTCTACTCTAGCCTATCCCTTCCTATCCCTTCCTATCCCTTCCTATCCCATTCCTATCCTATTCTATTCTATTCTGCTCTGCTCTGCTCTGCTCTGCTCTATTCTATTCTATTCTGCAGGGCAGGGTGGGTGCATAATCCTGTCACAACCATGACCCCAAGAGCTGCTGGCAGCTCCTCCAGCTCTGTGCAGCTTCAGGGACAATGCCATTTCCTATCTCTGTTTTGTCACACCTCTAGTCACACAGATTTGGATGTCTGGTGCCTGTTTGTAGGGGTTTGGTGACACCTCTGCAGTCAATCAGATTGCATTTCCCACACTCAATAAGAATGCTTGTGTGTGGGAAACTCTGTCTGGGACTTCAATTTTAGCCTCATGGATTTTTCATGAAGTCCATGATACTTGCTGGAGTGATGCAGCTGTTATTTCCCCTAGGGCACTGCTCTCATTTACCTGTTGGGCTTATTTTCCCCCTCCTCTTGGTTGCCTTCATGGCAGGTAGAGCAATATTTGCCCTCTGCCTGTTCAGGTTATCTGATAGTCACCCACTGAAGTTATTTGGTGGCTCTGGGGGGAGTGAGCAGTATTTAAATGTGTCCAGTTCTGGGCCCCTCAGTTTAGGAAGGAGGTTGACTTGCTGGAATGAGTCCAGAGAAGGGCAACAAAGCTGGGGAGGGGTCTGGAGCACAGCCCTGTGAGGAGAGGCTGAGGGAGCTGGGGTTGCTTAGCCTGGAGAGGAGGAGGCTCAGGGGAGACCTTCTTGCTCTCTCCAACTCCCTGCAGGGAGGTTGTAGCCAGGTGGGGGTTGGTCTCTTCTCCCAGGCACCCAGCACCAGAACAAGAGGACACAGTCTCAAGCTGCACCAGGGGAGGTTTAGACTGGATGTTAGGAAGAAGTTCTTCCCAGCAAGAGAGACTGGCCATGGGAATGTGCTGCCCAGGGAGGTGGTGGAGTCCCCATCCCTGGAGGTGTTTAGGAAGAGACTTGATGGGGTGCTTGGTGCCATGGTTGAGTTGATCAGCTGGTGTTGGGTGATAGGTTGGACCTGATGATCTCAAAGGTCTTTTCCAACCTGCTTAATTCTATTCTGTTCTAATTAAATCAACAAAACCTCAAAAGTACTGAAAATATTGAAGGCTTCACTTGGCCAGGTGCTCAGTGCTGAGCACTAGAAACCTCCCTCTGTGCTTAGGGAGCTCAGTTTTGGTCTTTTTTTCTGGCACTGGCTGCTGAAACCATTGTTCAACTGACCACAGCAGAGTCTTTTAAGCACCACATGCAGAAAGAGGAACCAGGATTTCAAGAGTCCAGACACAGCTGTTGGCTTCCTCTGCCCAGGGCTTTACAAACAGTTAAAGACCAATGGAAAAACTCAGCTCTTTCCCTTCTCCCAGAGTTGTTGCTGTCCAAAACAAACCCTTGGGCCTCTTATCAGACCTTTCAGTACACAGAAAGTGGTCTGGGTGGGTGGTGTGAGAGGGCAGCAGATGGAGGGTGATGACTTTCAATTGTGCTTGGAGAGCTGCTCAGTGACTGCCTGCTGGAGGTGGGGCCCCTCAGCATGCCCTCCAGTAAGCACTGGTGAGCTTTTTCTAGAGGCTTTGGAGCTCTTCTTGGAGACTCTGAGCCAGCAGAGTCTGTGTAGGAGGCAGTCACAGGTTGGGTTTTCTGGGTGTGGGGGGATAGAGCACTTAGTGCAGGTGTCTCACCTGGAGAAGTGGTCAGAGCTGAGCCCCATGGAAGAGTTCCTGCTCGTCACCAGGGTCTGAGGACACTTTCCAGTAAGCTGCTTTGTGCCAAGCATCTGTGGCTTCCAGCTGGAAGTAAGGAGCAGGACTAGGACTGTCCCCATTTGTAAGTTACAGGTAGGACTAGGCTGGAGCAGGTTGAGCACAGCAGGTCTTTGACACCCATCTAGGCAGAGCCCAAACAAGGCTGGCTTCAATTCATAGATTCACACAATGGGTTGGCTTGGAAGGGACCTTCAAGGTCATCCAGTTCCAGTCCCTCTGGCACTGGGAGGGACACCTCCCACTAGACCAGGTTGCACTTTCTTTCCTGCAAGAGAGGTGAGGCATTGGCACAGGCTGCCCAGGGAGGTGGTGGGGTCCCCAGCCCTGGAGGTGTTCAAGAACCCTGTGGCCATGGGACTTTGGGACATGGTTTAATGGCCATGGTGGTGTTAGGTTGATGTTTGGACTGGGTGATCTTAGAGGTTTCTTCCAACCAAAATGATTCTGTGAAGTAAGGTGTACCCAGCATGCTGGGCTGGCTGGCAAAGTTGTCCTCCAGTTTGACTCTGGGCCCTGCTGAACACTGCAGGTGAAAACTGCTTTGATTGGAGCTGGTTGTGAATCAGTGCTGCCTGCTCTGCCAGCCCACTTGTGGTGGTGATGCTTTACATAGCTGCCTGGCCCCTGGAAGATAAGAAATCCAGAGAATCCCTACCAGCAGGCTGAGCTAATCATTGTAGTGATCACTCCAGCGAGTTGTTGTCACTCCTGGTTGCCTGGGGAGCTGCTGGTTTGTTGTGTCTCAAACCCTGCTGCAGGAACAGGGGCTGAAATACCTGATGGGATCCATTCCTGGAAGGGGAAGCATGGAGAAAAAGCTTCTACCTGGATTCACAGAATGCTTTGTGTTGGAAGGGACCTTAAAGATTATCCAGTTCCAAACCCCCTGGCACAGTCAGGGACACCTCCCACTAGCCCAGGTTGCTCAAGGCCTCATCCAGCCTGGTCTGGAACACCTCCAGGGAGAGGACATCCACAGCCTCCCTGGAGAACCTGTTCCAGTGTCTCCCCACCTTCACTGTGTAGAATTTCCTAACCTCCAGTCTTAGTCTCCCCTCCTCCAGCTTCAATCCATTCCCTCTCATCCTGTCACTACAGACCCTTGTAAAAAGTCTTTCTTGCAGGCCCTTTTTACCAGGACATTCCTGTTTCTGCCTGTGTGAGCTTTTGCCCAGTCTGCCAAAATCTTGCTGATTTGAACCATGTCATTATTTGAAGTCTAGAATTGTGATTACCAAGCTTCACCCTGGGGTTTGCTCAGGCCTGGCACTGTGAATCCTGCTCCTGTGCTGCTTCACCCTTGGGTTTGCTCTGGGGGGGCACTGTGAATCCTGCTCCTGTGCTGCTTCACCCTTGGGTTTGCTCAGGCCTGGCACTGTGAATCCTGCTCCTGTGCTGCTTCAGCCTTGGGTTTGCTCTGGGGTGGCACTGTGAATCCTGCTCCTGTGCTGCTTCACCCTTGGGTTTGCTCTGGGGCAGCACTGTGAATCCTGCTCCTGTGCTGCTTCACCCTTGGGTTTGCTCAGGCCTGGCACTGTGAATCCTGCTCCTGTGCTGCTTCACCCTGGCAAGAGAGCCAGTCTCCACTGAACAGCCAGTCTCCACTGGACACCCTTGCCAGGAGAGCTGGGATTGCCAGGGAGGTGTTGCTTGCCACGTTTCATGTAGTGGCAGAGCCCTGGTGCAGACCTTTGGCTGCTGAGCTGTCTGTGCCACGAAAGCTCTCCTGGCCAGCCCTCCCGGCAAGCACTGGTTGTGTCAGTCTGGCCCTGCTCAGGGCATTGCCAGAGATCTGAATACAAGGCTGGGCAGGATTATGTTTGCCATGGGAAGCATTGACATATGGTCCAATAAATGTAGTTACTGGAGGAGCTAAAGATAATATTTGCCTGGGAAAGTCCCTCTTTGGGAACAAATGGCCACATCTGCAGCGTGCTGCCTTCAGCTGAGCCACCCATCCCGCTTGTCACCAGCTGAGGATCCAGGCAAGCCGGGCAGGTGGGTGAGCAAGCTGGATGGAGGGGTGGAGACACCTTCTCAGCAAGCAGGTCACTGGAGGGGAGGTCTGCTCCTTGTTGGACACTCTCAAGGAGCTGCCCCCTGAGCTTTATGGCCACTTGTGACCCTTCCCTTTCTCCTCTCTTCCTCCTCACCCTCCCTCTTTCCCCAGGGTTTAATGCCATGGCTGCAGATGAAAGCGCGACGGAAAAGCAAGCAGGGGAACCAAAAATGGCAGTGGACGGCGAAACCAACGGTTCCTGCGAGCACAGCGAGGCTGGTGGCCACCCAAACCCAGCTAAAACCACTCAGGACAACACAAAAGTGAGCCAGCAGGACTCTGGCAGCAAGTTGAACAGGATAGCAGAGAACGGCATCTCGGAGCGGGACGGCGAGGCCGGCAAGCAGAACCACCTGAAGGCCAATGACTTCCCCCAGAGCGCCCTGACGGGCAGCAATGGGTATATCCTAACCAAGCAGATGGCACAGGAGCAGCCTCTAAGGACTACCAGCACCTTTGCTTCTCTCACTGGCCACGCTGCAAAAACCCTGCCAGGAGGAGGGAGCAAAGGCAGAACTGTGGGCTCCTTCTCTCAGCTGCAGGCCGCCGTGCCGAGCAAGCTCGGGGAGGGCAGTAAGGACATGGATGCTAAGAAAGCCCTTGCTGCTAACACTGAAGTCAAGGTCCACAGAGCACGGAAGACAATGCCTAAACCCACCCCCAGCCTGGTAATGTATATGGCCAGCAGTCACTGTGCCTCCTGCTGCTGCTGCTGCACTTGCTCTTGGCTTTCCCTGAGGGTGTGACAGGGACCCCCTGCTGCACGGGCCAGGCGGCACTGGGAGGTGTCCTGCTGAGGGCATTGGTTTGCTTCATGTAGAGGGTTTGATTCCCTTTGTTCTTTCCCCACAGAGAGACAGAGGTGGTAGATGAGAGTCACGTGGCTGTTGTCAGCTCTCATCCCCAGTGTGTTTCTAGAGACCGTGTCCAGTTTGGGGATCCCCAGCTCAGGAGAGACAGGGATCTGCTGGAGAGAGTCCAGTGGAGGCTACAAGGGTGATTAAGGGTGAAAGGCTGAGAGCCCTGGGGCTGTTTAGTCTGGACAGGAGAAGGCTGAGAGGGCATCTGATCAGTGTCTATAAATAATCTGAGGGGTGGGGGCCAGGCTCTTTTGGGTGGTGCCCAGTGACAGGGCAAGGAACAACAGGTACAAGTGGGAGCTCAGGAAGTTCCACCTCAACATGAGAGGAAAATTCTTTGGTGTCAGGATGCTGGAGGCCTGGAGCAGGCTGTCCAGAGAGGTTGTGGAGTCTGCTTCTCTGGAGACTTTCAAGACCTGCCTGGATGTGTTCCTGGGTGATCCTGCTTTGGCAGTGGATCTGGACTTGATCTGGAGAGGTCCCTTCCAGCCCCTACTATTCCATGATTCTATGATTCTCTATATCAATTACCTTTTATCAATTACCTTTTCCATCAGTTCCATGTGAGGCCCTAAGCAGCCTTTCTCTCTTGGCTGGGTTGCTCCTCAGCTGTCTGCTGAAATCTAGAGCAGCCTGGGAAACAAATTGGATTTCTTAGAAGTTTGACCCAAAGGAAATTAAGCAGAGCATGTTAACTTGAGCCTCCTCCTAAGCTTGGAAGCTCTCAAGAAGCTGATATCTTGGACAACTTGATTGCTTTGCCCTGTCCTTAGAGTAGTACAGCAGATGATCATTTCTCTCTCTCTCTGTTGCTGGTGGTATAGCAACTCATTCAGGAATCTTCACCCCAGAGTCCCAAGGGGTGAATTTACCATCACTTAGTGGAACAGAGTTCTGCCTCTTGTTCTAGGAAGCAAAAGTAGATGTATCACAGTCTCACAGTATAACTTAGGTTGGAAAGGACCTCGAGGATCATCAAGTCCAACCTATCAACACAGACCTCATAACTAAACCACGGCACCAAGTGCCACATCCAGTCCCCTCTTGAACACCTCCAGGGATGGGGACTCCACCACCTCCCTGGGCAGCACATTCCAATGGCCAACAACTCTCTCTGGGAAGAACTTTCTCCTCACCTCGAGTCTAAACCTCCCCTGGCACAGCTTGAGACTGTGTCCCCTTGTTCTGGTGCTGCTTGCCTGGGAGAAGAGACCAACCCCTTCCCAGCTACAACCACCTTTCAGATAGTTGTAGAGGGCAATGAGGTCACCCCTGAGCCTCCTCTTCTCCAGGCTAAGCAACCCCAGCTCCCTCAGCCTCTCCTCACAGGGCTGTGTTCAAGGCCTCTCCCCAGCCTTGTTGCCCTTCTCTGGACACCTTCAAGCCTCTCAATGTCCTTCTTAAACTGAGGGGTCCAGAACTGGACACAGGACTCAAGGTGTGGCCTAAGCAGTGCTGAGCACAGGGCACAATGACTTCCCTGCTCCTGCTGGCCATACTGTTCCTGATGCAGGCCAGGATGCCCTTGGCCCCCTGGGCACACTGCTGGCTCATGTTCAGGCGGCTGTCAGTCAGCACCCCCAGGTCCCTCTCTGTTTGGCAGCACTAATGTGAAGTCATCTGGTGCCTTCCTGTTACAGTGGAGTCAACAGAAATGGGCCTGTCTTTGGCATTGCCTGAGTTTGGTGCTTCTGGCTAATTTTGGGTTCTTTTGCCAAAGGTAGGGAATAGCTGCTGGAACTCCCCTGCACACATTTAGTCTCCATCCCTGTGACATTCTGTGTTTAGCGCCAATGAACCACATCCTCCTTGTGTCACAGAACTGGGGGGGGGCTGCAAGGGACCTCTGGAGATCATCCAGTCCAACCTCCCTGCTAAAGCAGGGCACCCACAGCAGCTTGCTCAGGATCACAGTGGTCAGGAGGGTTTAGAATCTCTCCAGAGAAGGAGACTCCACAACCTCCCTGAGCAGCCTGTGCCAGGGCTCCAGCACCCTCACACCAAAGAAGTTTCTTCTTATGCTCAGGTGAAGCCTCCTGGGATCTAATTTGTTCTGTTGTCCCTTCTCCTGCCACTGGGAACCACTGAAGAAGAGTCTGGCCTTGTCCTCTTGCCCCCCACCCTTTAGCTCTTGCTGAGCATTGATCAGATCCCCTCTGGGGCTGCTCTTCTCCAGCCCCAGGGCTCTCAGCCTTTCCTCCTCACAGGGATGCTTCAGGCCCCTCAGCATCTTTGTAGCCTCTACTGGACTCTCTCCAGTGTCCTGTCTCTCATGTCCAGTGGTGGAGAGAGACTGACCTTAAAGCATGCTGCAGTAGGTCAAGGACAGGAGTGTGAGCCCTGCTTGGCAGTGGGGGTTACACAGAGATGAATGCTCCCAGAGGTGCTGCAGCTTTGGAAGGTTGGTGCTGGGGATCCCTCTCAGCTCCCAGCATATTATGGACCAGGGATGCTCAGCTGCCACCCACTTGTTGCAGCACAGCAGTGGTATGATGAAAGGTCTCAAAGCTGTGAAATGCTGTGGTCTAGAGCTGGGAGGGAGGGAAAAGAAGAGATGGGTGGCCCCTGGCCAGCCCCAGGTGGGGAAAGGTGCCCTTGGCTGTGCGTGTGGAAGCAGGTGGGTGTCCAAGGAGCACATCAGGATTGCACAGCTCATGGGCACACAGCCTGCCCAGTCAGGCACAAACCACACCTCCCACCATGTCCCACCTTGCTTCCCCAACTGCTCATTTCCCCTGCTTGCATCTGACTCTCCCTCTCCCCCCTGCTGCTGTGGGTAAGCCCAGCCTGGGCAGCCACAGGGGAAGCCCAGCTGCAACACCTGCAGCCTGCTGCCAATCTCACGTGAGGCTGTCTCCTCCCCAAAGAAGGCTTTGCCACCAAAACTGCCTCCCAGTTTTCCCCCAGCAGCCTGGTGTGCACTTCAGTGAGGCCAGGCAAAGCCCCAGACACTTGGGGAGATTCTTCAGGGAAAGATCTCTTGGGGCACAGTGACTGAAAGAGGCAGTTCCCTTCTAAAAGACAGCTGCTGGGCTGGGAGGGAGTGCTTCATGTTTCATGGTACATCAAAAGAATATTCTTATGCAGCCCCTTGGGCTTCAAGGTTTGTCTCTGGGAAGCTGCCTGCAAGGTGTGCAGGTGCTTTTGCAGCTCCCTTTCAGGAGCTGCTGCTGCTGCTGCTTTGCTCACACAGCAAGAGGCAGCTTCAGAGACCAAAGCCTGCAGGTGTTGGGCTGTCCTAGCAAGTGCATCCCTGGCCCTCAGTGCTGCTGCCCACTTCCCTTGGGCTTTAAAACAGGGGGAGAAGCAAAACTCAGCAGAGGGCTGGGAAGAAGAGGCTGTTCCCATGTTCTCCCCTCAAGCCATCTGAATGTCAACCCAAGATCTGATCTCATTTCTGGGAGACAATAAACCATCTGTTTTGTTCAGCCTTCCTGCTAATTACTCCCTAATTTCCCCCTGTTGTCTTTCCAACTGACATCCTATTTTGTTCTGAGTAGCAGAGGCCTTTGCTGCTTGTCATTCTTCTGGCCTGATCAGTGCTTTGTTGAGCTCCTTCTAAGAGGCTCCTCCAGCATGGCCTTGCAGTAACTCCTCCTGCACCAGCCTCCACCTTCCCACCTTTTCCCCTTCAAAAGCAGCCTCAGAGCAGGTGCCAGAGTCCAGGAAGCTCTGGGAATCCCCCAGAAGCTGGTGGTACAGGACACAGTCATTGTCTCTGCTCCTGTTTTTTAGAGCATTGTTCTTTCCTTGGTAGACTGTTGGTGCAGACCTGGGAGGAGGAGAGGAGGAAGGTGGTGTGTGTTGCCAGCAGTGTGTAGAAGCCTCTGCTCCCCCTGGCTCCTGCAGAAACACACTGGGGCTGAAGGAATTACTTTCTGTAACCCAATGCCTGTCAAGGGAGCTTGGTAGCCTTTTCCTGCATGTGTGGGCTGGTCTTTGAAAGGAAGCAGCCAATTTCCTCACCAATGTAACCTCAGCTTTTTCCTCTGTTTAGGAGTTGCTTCCTGAACTGGGATCGAAGCTGACTCTGAAGCAGGTGACAGTTTCAATTGATGGTGTCTGATGTTGAGGTGGCTTTTGAGCAGGGACCTCAGGAGAGTTGCTTACAGCCTCATTCCTGCTCCCCTCCTGTGTTCACTAACACAAGACTTGCACCTTCTGCAAGAATCTTCCTTTCCTTCCTAATCCCTTTACAGCCCTACTGAAAGCCCAAAAGATTCCAGGGCCAGGCAGCAGCCTGAAAGGAGCCTGGCTGTTGGGTGGTGTATGAGTGCTGTGCTTGGAGAAGGCCTCTCCTGCTTAGAAACTCCCAGTTTCTGAGCTTGACATCATCAAGACATGTCTGGAAGGGATAAAGAATGGTAGAGGGAGTGACTGCCACCCTGCAGTTATCTCTGGAGCTAGAAGGAGCAGATGGCTGAGCTGGGAATCCCAGGTTATGTTTCTATTCATCACTTGGTGACCACCAGGCTGTAGCTTGAGGTGTGTGGCTCTGGTGGTGGGGGTGTTTTTATGCTCTGCAGAGGGCTGGGCCAGTGGAACTGTGAAGTGTTGGAAGAAACAGTGCAAAGCTCCCTGGGATCTGTATCTCAGCCCAAAAAGTAGGGGTCCAGTGTCACTGGGGGGAGACAGAGCCTGGAGGAGGAGACCCTCTCCTCGTGGTGGTGTTTCTCCCCATATTCATCAGGATGTGCCTGTAAGCAGTGCTGCCTCTAAACACCTGAGCCCAGGATGGGTGAGCTGCTTGCTGTCTGTGCAGCCAGGTGTTGCTGTGGCTGAGAGATGTTCTCCATGTTGGTGCCCAGCACTGCTGGCCTGGGCTGTGGCTGCTCTGCAGGAGCTCCTGGGCTGAGAGTGTTTCTGTGTTCATCTCCTGGGGCCAGGCAGGTGGCACTTGCTGGTCTGCAGGCATCTGGGATTGCTCAGCAGTCTGAAACCATCTCTAAAGTGCAGAAAACTCCCAAGATAAGCAGGTCCGGATGGGGATGGTGTCTCCTCGAGGCAGGGGAAGCAAAGGAGAATAAATAAAAAGGGGTCTAGAGCTTGTGAGGAGCAGCTGAGGGATCTGGGGTTGTTCAGCCTGGAGAAGAAGAGGATCCTTGCTCCAAGGTGAGGCTTAGGCCAGGTCAGGATCCCCAGCAGCTGTGCTGAAATTCAGTAGGGAAAAGCAGTTCTGCAGCAGGGAGAGGGGCACCATGGCAGCCCCTATGGGCACTGCTTGGCACCCCGTCTTACAGCAGCCTGCTGTTGCTTGCTAAAATCCCCTTCACCAGTTGGTAGAGGCAGACATCCCTGGGAGCTGCTGCCCTGTGCTCTTCCAAGGCAGTGGTTTGATAGAGTCCATGTTACCCCTCTGTACAACAGAGAGAAGGGGGTTGCTCCCTGACAGCTGCAGTGGTGGCTCATTTAGTCCTCCTGCCTAGTTGGCTTTGGTTTCAAGCTTAGAATCATTGAACCATTTGGGTTGGAAAAGCTCTCTAAGACCATCCAGTCCAGCCATCAACCCAGCACCACCATGGCTACTAAACCATGGCCCCAGGGGCCATGGCCACAGGTTTCTTGAGTACCTCCAGGGATGGGGACTCCCTGGGCAGCCTGTGCCAATCCCTGACCACTCCTGCAGCAAAGACATTTTTCCTCATCTCCAACCTACCCCTCCCCTGGCACACTTTCAGGCCATTTCTTCTCATCCTATCACCTGAGACTAGGGAGAAGAGCCCAGCCCCCACCTCACTGCAGCCTCCTGTGAGGGAGTTGTGGAGAGCAATGAGGTCTCCCCTCAGCCTCCTCTTCTCCAGGCTAAACACCCCCAGCTCCCTCAGCTGCTCCTCCCCAGCCCTGTTCTCCAGACCCTTCCCCAGCTTCATTGCCCTTCTCTGAGCACTCTCCAGCTCCTCAATGTTTTCCTTGGAGCCAGGGGCCCAAAACAGGACCCAATATTTGAGGAGCAGCCTCAGCAGGGCCGAGTACAGGTTGTACTGTGCTGGAGATGAAAGTGCTGAAGAGAACAGATAAAAGCTTCTCTGTCAAAGCTGGAGGTGTTTCAGGTGGTGAGAGTGAATGGCAGTTCTGTGGTGCTTTTCAAAGCTGTCCTGTGCCAAAGCAGGACCTGCAGGGCCTGTGCCAGCATCCTTGTACCAGCACACAGATGCAGTTCTGGTCTGGTTTCTCTTCAGTGGTTGCTACCTTTCTTGCTTAGGTAATGGAAAGATCTCTTAACTGCTGGGCTGTGAGGAGAATGCTGTGTGGGGGCTGCCAAACTAACAGAGGGTTTAATTAGTCAGCTTTATAGTATCATAGCATCAGGCAGGGTTGGAAGGGACCACAAGGATCAGCCAGTTCCAACCCCCCTGCCATGGGCAGGGACACCCCACACTAGATCAGCCTGGCCACAGCCTCATCCAGCCTGGCCTTAAACACCTCCAGGGCTGGGGCCTCAACCACCTCCCTGGACAACCCATTCCAGGGCTTCACCACTCTCATGGGGAAGAACTTCCTCCTGCCCTCCAGCCTGAATCTTCCCACCTCCAGCTTCATTCCATTCCCCCTAGTCCTATCACTGCCTGAGATCCTGAGCAGTCCCTCCCCAGCCTTCCTGGAGCCCCCTTCAGATCCTGGAAGGCCACAATGAGGTCACCTGGGAGCCTTCTCTTCTCCAGACTGAACAGCCCCAACCCCTTCAGTCTGTCCTCACAGGAGAGGTGCTCCAGCCCTCTGCTCATCCTCCTGGCCCTTCTCTGGACACCTTCCAGCACCTCCAGATCCCTCCTGTCATAGGGGCTCCAGAACTGGAGCTTTGCTTGTTGTGTGTTTTTACTTTTGGAAGACTCAAAAAGAAGATATTCTGTCTTTGGCCACTTCAGTAACTTCAGTGTGAGGGGGGTGAGACACTGGAAGAGGTTGCCCTCAGAAGTTGTGGATGTCCCATCCCTGGAAGAGCTCAAGGCCAGGCTGGATGGGACTTCTAGCAGCATGGTCTGGTTGAAGATGTCCCTGCTCACTGCAAAGAGGTTGGAACCAGATGATCTTGAAGGACCCTTCTAACCCAAACCATTCTGTGATTCTCCCTGCATCTAGGCAGAGAGGGACCTGGGGGTGCTGGTCGTTGGTAGGCTGAACAGGAGCCTGCAGTGTGCCCAGGCAGCAAAGAAAGCCAATGGCATCCTGGCCTGCATCAGGAACAGTGTGGCCAGCAGGAGCAGGGAGGTCATTCTGCCCCTGTACACTGCACTGGTTAGGCCACACCTTGAGTCCTGTGTCCAGTTCTGGGCTCCTCAATTTACGAAGGAGGTTGAGTTGCTGGAAGGTGTCCAGAGAAGGGCAAGAAAGCTGGGCAGGGGTCTGGAGCACAGCCCTGTGAGGAGAGGCTGAGGGAGCTGGGGTTGCTTAGCCTGGAGAAGAGGAGGCTCAGGGAAGACCTTATTGCTCTCTCCAACTCCCTGAAGGGAGGCTGTAGCCAGGTGGGGGTTGGTCTCTTCTCCCAGGCAAGCAGCAGCAGAACAAGAGGCCACAGTCTCAAGCTGTGCCAGGGGAGGTTTAGGCTGGATGTGAGGAAGAAGTTCTACAGAGGGAGAGTGTTTGGCTGTTGGAATGTGCTGCCCAGGGAGGTGGTGGAGTCACCATTACTGGAGGTGTTCAGGAGGAGACTTGCTGGGGTGCTTGGTGCCGTGGTTTAGTTGATTAGGTGGTGTTGGATGATGGGTTGGACTTGATGTTCTTGAAGGTCTCTTCCAACCTGGTTTATTCTGTTCTGTTCTGTTCTATTCTGTTCTATTCTGTTCTATTATGTTCTGTTCTGTTCTGTTCTAGGGGACTTTGGTGCATGGTCAGTCCCACATTGTTCCGTAAGACTTACTGAAGTGGAAGTTTTAGGTATACACAGATACAAACCCAGAAGAAGCTGGTCACAATCCAGAAGGCTCTGCTTGCAGTGAGGGTTTCTGATGACACACAGCTTTTTAATTCAGTCTAAAAAGGCTTAATGCATTTCATTATTTGACAGGCAGAGCAATTAAGCATTGGAACAGCATAAAGGAGCTGGTGGATTTGTGGCCTTTGAAATTGTTAATCCAAGACCAGATAGATGCCTTTGAAGAAGAGCTGTGGCAGTTGAGGCATAAGTTATGGGCTTGGGGCAGGCATGGGTGGCAGTTTGATGGCCTTTTCCTGCAGGTCATTTCTGGTTATCATTACAGCTCGCCTGGCCCCCTCACCTTGTGCCAGCAGCCTGCACATGGCAGAGCTGTGATGAGGAGAATCAGCCTCTTCCCCCTTTGTTCACAAGGTCACCTCACTTGAAAGAGGTGTCTGAGGACTGACCCTGGACTTCAAAGAGTGTTTCTGTCATTTGCTGCTTTTTAGCCCTGCCCTTCTTGTGCCTGGGTGCCTCTGTCTGGTCTGGTGTTTTGGCTGTAGCTTCAGAAATCCTCAGTGAAGAGGAGGCTGAGGGGGATCTTATCAGTGCTCACAGATAGCTGAGGGGTGGATGTCAGGAAGATAGGGCCTGGCTCTTCTCAGTGGTCCCCAGTGGCAGGACAAGAGGTAATGGCTGTACACTTGAACACAGGAAGTTCCACCTGAACATGAGGAAGAAGTTTACTGTGAGGGTGGCAGTGCACTGCCCCAGGCTGCCCAGAGAGGTGGTGGAACTTTCATCTCTGGATCCTTTCAAGGCCTGCCTGGATGTGTTCCTGTGTGACCTGCCTTAGGTGATCCTGCTTTGGCAGGGGGGTTGGACTCAATCTTCAGAGGTCCCTTCCAGCCCCTACCATTCTGGGCTGCTGTGTGATTCTGTAACAAGTATTTACCAGCAAGTGGAGCAGCACTAAGACATTGCCAGCACAGAGCTTGTAATCTGTCTGTGCTCTTGGTTTTCTCTCTGCCAAACCTGCCTCCTGGTTGTCAGTGGAGGAGAACCCCAAAGCATCATTTGAGATTGGATATTAGGAGAAATGTCTTTGCTACAAGAGTGGGCAGGCATGAGAACAGGCTGCCCAGGGAGGTGGTGGAGTCACTGTCCCTGGAGGTGTTCAGGAAACTTCTGGCCATGGCACTTCGCAGTGAGGCTAGTGAAATGCTGGAACAGCTTGCCAGAGAGGTGGTTGAGGCCCCATCCCTGGAAACATTCCAGGTCAAATCAGATGGGGTCCTGAGCAAGCTGCTCTAGTTGGAGATGTCCCTGCTGACTGCAGGGGAGGTGGCCAGGATGACCTCTGAGGGTCCTTTCAAACCTGAGGCAATTTGTGGTTCTAAGACTCTGTTCTTGGGCTTGCTTGATGTGCTAGCCACAGTCAGGGTGTTTCAGGGAACAGCTGTATTTGCTGCATTTGTCTTCTCCAGAGCCAACCAAATGTCTGAGAAAGTAGAGCCTCATGCTTTTCATGATCTGCAGCTGCTTTGGATCTGCCCCTCTGCCTCTGCCCTTCAGGGGCAGCAGCTCTCAACCAGGGCAGAAGCAGCAGGCTGGGAGTGTCTCATAGCCTTTAAGCAGAGTAACACCACGTGCTGGAGGAGGGGCTGTGTGCTGCTTGGGCTGTGTGGTCCTGTCTTCAAGTGACAGTGGTTAGTCCTGAGAGAAAGGAGTTCAGTGTGCTTCCTGGGGGGTTGTTGGGTTTGTGTTGCTTTATTTTACTTGATAGTTTGTCTTAATGCAGAGCCTCAGTGTAACTGCATTTTGTCTTCCAGCATGCAAGTAAAGACCCCAAAGATGGGAGAGACAGCAGAGATCGAAAAGAACCCAAGGAGGAAGGCAACAAAAACATCCTGGAGTTTGGGAAACCGTTGCCATTGCCCTCTCTCCCAGGCCTTCACCAGTCACTACCTCAGAACCAGAGCTATGTGGCCACCACGAAGTCGCAGACAGGTAACAAGGGTCAGACCCCTGCCAGCTCCCAGGGGAGTGGCTGTGTGTGGGAGATCATAGAATCAATAAGGTTGGAAAAGACCTCAAAGATCAGCAAGTCCAACCTGTCACCCAACACCTCCTGACTACTAAACCATGGTTCCAAGTGCCACATCCAATCCCATCTTGAATACCTCCAGGGGTGGGGACTCCACCACCTCCCTGGGCAGCACATCCCAATGGCCAAACACTCTCTCTCTGTAGAACTTCTTCCTAACATCCAGCCTAAACCTCCCCTGGCACAGCTTGAGACTGTGTCCTCTTGTTCTGCTGCTGGGTGCCTGGGAGAAGAGACCAACCCCCACCTGGCTACAACCTCCCTTCAGGGAGCTGGAGAGAGCAAGAAGGTCTCCCCTGAGCCTCCTCTTCTCCAGGCTAAGCAACCCCAGCTCCCTCAGCCTCTCCTCACAGGGCTGTGCTCCAGACCCCTCCCCAGCTTTCTTGCCCTTCTCTGGACACCTTCAAGTCTCTCAATGTCCTTCGTAAATTGAGGAGCTCAGAACTGGACACAGGACTCAAGGTGTGGCCTAAGCAGTGCTGAGCACAGGGCACAAGGACTTCCCTGCTCCTGCTGGCCACACTGTTCCTGATGCAGGCCAGGATGCCATTGGCCTTCTTGGCCCCCTGGGCACACTGCTGACTCATGTTCAGCTGCTGTCAATCAGCACCCCCAGGTCCCTCTCTGCCTGGCTGCTCTCAGCCACTCTGCCCCCAGCCTGTAGCACTGCCTGAGGTGGTTGTGGCCAAAGTGCAGCACCCAGCACTTGGACTTGTTGAATGCC
This sequence comes from Melanerpes formicivorus, assembly GCF_026170545.1. Classification (NCBI taxonomy): domain Eukaryota; kingdom Metazoa; phylum Chordata; class Aves; order Piciformes; family Picidae; genus Melanerpes; species Melanerpes formicivorus. The sequence goes on from NW_027142429.1 coordinate 3,016,214, forward strand.
ATCATGAGGCAGTTTAACAGGGACTGAAGCCTCTGGCAGAACCTTTTTCCCACTGAATCTCCTTCAGCATTTCCTTCCCCCCTGGCACCAGTACAGCTGCTGCCTTAGACCTGGTTTGACAGATGCTGGTTCAGCCACATCTCTGTGTGCAGACATTGCATTGCAGGCATAGGCTTGTGGCCTCTGGACTCCCTTCTGGTCACCTCTGGATGTTGTGCAATGAGGTGGGCTTCCTTTTCTCCCAAGTAACAGGCAGTAGGATAAGAGGAAGTGGCCTCAGGTTGCACCAGAGGAGGTTTAGGTTGGACATGAGGAACAGTTTCTTGCCCAGAAGGGTTGTCAAGCCTTGGACCAGGCTTCCCAGGGCAACGGTGGGGTCCCCACCCTTGGAGAGGTTTGAAAGCTGTGTGGCTAAATGCCATGGCAGTGCTGGGTTAATGGCTGAACTGATGACATTGAAGGTCTTTTCCAACCTAAATGATTCCATGAGTCTTGCAGTCCCGTGCTACAGTAGCCTCCCAAGTGAAGTCCATCAGTTTCTGCTCTGCCGTGAGCACCTGCTGTGCAGCCCTTCCTGTGCCACCTTGTTTCATGGGGTGCAGGTCCCTCCCTGGCAGTGTGGAGAGGTAAGTGTGCTCCATCAGGCACCACCACACTGAGGATCACTCTTCTGCTACAACTGCTTGCTGGAAGAGACACTTTCATCCCATCTTCCTATGGGAGGTTCTCCTCCCCCACTCTTAGGGATGTTACTCTCCACTGGTGAGGCCTCACCTGGAGTACTGTGTCCAGTTCTGGGCACCCCAGCTCAAGAAGAACTACTGGACAGATCCCAGTGCAGGGCCACAGAGATGCTGAGGGGACTGGAACAGATCTCTTAGGAGGAAAGGCTGAGGGCTGGGGCTGTTTAGCCTGCAGAAGAGGTGGCTGAAGGGAGATCTTACCAATGCTTACAAAGATCTAAGGGGTGAGTGTCAGGAGGATGGGGCCAGACTCTTCTCAGTGGTCCCCAGTGACAGGTTAAGGGGTGCTGGGCATGAACTTGAACATGGGAAGTTCCATCTAAACATGAGGAGGAACTTCTTTACTGTGAAGGGTGGCAGAGCACTGCAGCAGGCTGCTCAGAGAGGTGGTGGAGTCTCCTCTGAAGACTTTCAAGGTCTGCCTGGACATGTTCCTGTGTGACCTTCTTTAGGTGATCCTGCTCTGGCAGGGGTTTGGACTCGATGGTCTTCAGAGGTCCCTTCCCATCCCTGGGATTCTGTGAGACTCTGAAGAGATTTCTATCGATTGATTCTGTTTCACCACACCAGTTGAGTGCTACAGACTGCATCCTGCTAAGGAAATGGAGCTAACAGATTTTTTTGACAGGTCTCTTCATAGATTCTTGGTGAAATTTGATCAGAGCAGAAATGCTTTCAAGGAACAGGGTTGTGCAGCTGCAAACAGTGCTGCTGGTGCTGAAACTGCCTGCTCCCTGCTGCATGTTCTCAAAGAGCCTCCACCAAACATCCTTCTGAAGTGCATTCAGCAAGGAGGGTGTCAGGCAGTGAGGTGTGATGGCTGAGTTGATTAGGAGGCCAGGAGGGAGACTTAACAAATTAAGACCCAATCAAAGCAGTGAAAGACATCAAACAGACTTCCATAGTAGGTGTGAAATGAGGTTAATAGCAAACGGCTCTCGATTGAAGGTACCTTGTCCCTGGGTGTTCTGCAGGCATTGTACATCCCTTGCATTGTCAGGTGGTATAATTAGCCTTGCAGGATCTGTCTGAGCAGGCTGGGTTCTATTCAGCTTCCTACAGCACCTGCCAAATGCAGGTTAATGTAAGGATTTGATGCTGTGTGTGGGGATGATGGGGCCAGGATGAGCGTGGAGAGGATACTCAGAATTTGGCTGGGTTAGCAGCACTGGCAGGAAGCTCTCTGAGTGTTTGCCATGTGTGTGTGAGAGATCTTTTGGCTGACTTGTAGTTAAATTCCAGAGATTCACAGGATGGTTGGGGTTGGAAGAAACTTTAAAGATCATTCAGTCCCAACCCCCCTGTCCCATGGGCAGGGACACTTCCTGCTAAACCAGGTTGCTCAAGGCCTCATCCAGCCTGGCCTTCAACACCTCTCCACACCCTCCCTGGGCAACCTGTTCCAGTGTCTCACTACCCTCACTGTAAAGAATTTCTTCCTCATCTCCACTCTCAATCTCCCCTCTCCCAGCTCAAAGCCATTGTTCCTCATTCTGTCACTCCCAGCCCTTGTCAGAAGCCCCTGCCCAGCTCTCCTGGAGCTGCCTGTCCTCTTGTTTGAGACTGTGTCCTCTTGTTCTGGTGCTGGGTGCCTGGGAGAAGAGACCAACCCCCACCTGGCTCCAACCTCCCTTCAGGGAGTTGGAGAGAGCAAGAAGGCCTCCCCCGAGCCTCCTCTTCTCCAGGCTGAACAGCCTCAACTCTCCCAGCCTGTCCCCACAGGGGAGGTTCTTCAGCCCTCTGATCATCTTTGTGGCCTCTTCAGCAGCTCCAGGTCCTGCTTGTGCTGGGGACACCAGACCTGGAGGCAGTGCTGGCGGTTTGGTCTCATGAGAGCAGAGCAGAGTGGGAGAATCGCTTCACTCTTGCAGCGAATTTGTGGGAGTGGGAAGCCTTCTTCTCAGGTCCTGCCCTCAAATGTAATTTCCTCTCAGAACAGCCTCTGGTCTCCACCCCTTCTTCCCATTCCTGAGCAAACTTGGGGTTTCTTTTGCTTTTCTTTTCCAGCTGCTGCAGTATCTCGGAAGAAAAAACGGAGAATGGGAACCTATAGCCTGGTTCCCAAGAAAAAGACCAAAGTGTTAAAACAGAGAACAATGATTGAGATGTTTAAGAGCATAACTCATTCCTCTATGGGTGCCAAGGTAAGGGGAGCACTGAGCCAACTGGACATGCTTGCTGTCACCATGCACATCTCTCATCCTTGCACACCAACCCCGTGGATAGGTGCAGGAATGAGCTGGCCTCTTGCAGTCAGCATCTTCCTCTTGGAGTCTACATCTTTTCTGGCAACAGCATCCTGCCTGTAGCAGTCTTGCTGCTTTCAAAATGGCTTTTTGAGAGTGGCTCTTCAGATAACAGCTCTTACACAAACGTTTTCCAGTGAATGTTCCTCTTCTATCCCCTGAGTCCTGTGGAACAGGAGATACTTCAAGCCTACTTCATGTGGTAACCTTCTTGTTTTGGTGTCCTCCAGATAACTGTTTAGTGTTGCTGCTTCAGGCTGCAACCTCAATGCTTTCTTGAGGCAAAACAAGAGGTCACTCAAAGAGGTTTAGGCAGGGACTCATTCCTGATCAAGCTCTGCTTTTGCTGCAACCCCTGTCCTGAAGGTTTGGTCTTAGAATTCAAGGTGAGCAGTACTGGGCTTCCGTAGAGTAGAGTGAAAATTCCTCTGTGATGGCTTTCAGTTCCCTAGAAACATTCTTGGGGGTTCAACCCTTGCCCTTCCATGTTTGAACTAGACTGCAGGGCTCTGCCTGAAGGCTTCTGCCCAGCAGCCCTTCTCCCCTTAAAGCTTTGTACAACCACGTGAGTCTGGAATGACTCCTCATGGCTCCTCGGTCCCCAGGTTGACAGGGTTAGATGTCACAGCCTGTCAGGCTGGCTTTGCTGGCAGCACTGAGGAGCTCTGGGGGGCCACACAGCCAGCTTTGCCCTGGCAGCTCGAAGGCTCCTCGTACAGAGGTGATCTGGGATGGATTCAGCTGCTCTGTCCTGTGAGTTGATGTTGTCTTTGTGGCTCACGTGCTTGGACGACTTTCAGAGTGAAAAGGACCTGGGTGATGCCAGCCTTCATGTGAACGGGGAAAGCATAGATGTAGACTCTGAAGAGGAAGACTCTGATGAGTTGGAAGAGGAGGATGATCACGGAGCAGAACAGGCAGTTCTGTTTCCTGTAGATGATAACAGGACCTCTAAAGACAGCGCATCCGATGCAGACGCCAGAAAGGTATTCACCTGCCCTCTGCAGGACCTGAGGGAGTGGGATGGGACACCTTGGACAGCTGGGATAGGAGTGACACCACCTGAGGCAGTTTCTTAGGCTTTCTTTGGCCTGCAAGATGGTGGAAGGTGCAGCAGTGGTAGTGAGGCTGTTTGATGAGCTTTTCCTGCTCCCCACTGTAGCTCTCCACCTACCCCCAGTTTCAGCCTTGTGGTCCATGCAGAATGTGACACCCTGTGAGATGCAGAACCCACACCACATTTAGGTGCAGGATTCACTGAACCCATAAGAGCTGTCTTCCTAATTTACTGGTTGGTAAAGCATTCAGCTTGGCTTGGTTCATTTTTCCCCAAGCCAGGACACACAGTGTAGGCATGAGGCTGCTTTTGGATAATCAAGGAAGTTGAGATTTCATTGGAAAACTTTCTTCTGGGGTTGAACTGCATTTTTCCCTCTACCATTCCCATGGATGTACCATGACATGCATTTGCTGCTTTGGAGGTCTTGCCCTGGAGAGGAAATCCTATTGGTGCATGTGCATGCTGGGGCTGAGAGCTGGGGGCAGCAGGATGATGGGGAGATGTCTGCTGGGTGCTGGGCTCAGCAGGATGATGAGCAGATGCTCAGCTGGGTGGAACAGGATAATGGGGAGATGCTCTGCTGGGTGCTGGGCAGAGCAGGATGATGAGGAGATGCTGAGCTGGGTGAAACAGGATAATGGGGAGATGCTCTTCTGAGTGCTGGGCAGAGCAAGATGATGAGGAGATGCTGAGCTGGGTGAAACAGGATAATGGGGAGATGCTCTTCTGAGTGCTGGGCAGAGCAAGATGATGAGGAGATGCTGAGCTGGGTGCTGGGTGAAGCAGGATAATGGGGAGATCTCTGCTGGGTGCAGCAGGATGATGGGGAGATGCTCTGCTGGGTAGAACATGATGAAGGAGAGATGCTCTGAGGGGTGCTGCGTGAAGCATGCTGGGGCTGAGAGCTGGGTGCAGCAGCATGATGGGGGGATGTCTGATGGGTGCTGGGCACAGCAGGATGATGAGGAGATGCCATGCTTGGTGCTGGGCACAGCAGGACAGTGAGGAGATGCCATGCTTGGTGCTGGGCACAGCAGGACGATGAGGAGGTGCCATGCTTGGTGCTGGGCACAGCAGGACGATGAGGAGGTGCCATGCTTGGTGCTGGGCACAGCAGGACGATGAGGAGATGCCTTGCTGGGTGCTGGGCACAGCAGGATGATGGAGAGATACCATGCTTGGTGCTGGGCACAGCAGGAGGATGAGGAGATGCCCTGCTGGGTGCTGGGCAGAGCAGGAGGATGAAGAGATGCCCTGCTGGGTGCTGGGCAGAGCAGGAGGATGAGGAGATGCCCTGCTGGGTGCTGGGCAGAGCAGGAGGATGAGGAGATGCCCTGCTGGGTGCTGGGCAGAGCAGGAGGATGTTTTGATGCCCTACTTGGAGAGACCTGACCTGACTCTTTCTGTTCTTGGGCAATGGTGGCTGCAGCTTGATGATGGCGACTCTGAGGAGGAGCAAGAGTCTGGAGAGTCGATCGAGGAGGAGGAGGATGGCGATGAGTCTGACTTGGTAAGCCGCTGCTCCCTGTGCCTTTCAGCCTTTGTCCTCTTGAGAGCCATTCCCCCCCTGGCACTGCTGCCAGAGGGTGAGCAGAGCCCTGCAGTTTCCTGTCTCTGACCGAAGTCATTCCCTGAAACCACCCCCAGGGAGGATTGTTTTCCACGAGGTGCTTAACCCTGATCTGCCCTACGATTAATTGCTTTCTGATGCTAATTAATGGGCGTTTGTTTGTTGTTTTGTTGTGTTGTTGTTGTTGTTGTTTTTTTCCAAACAAGGTGTTGAATGCTTTTAATCATTTGAATGTTAGCAGAAATATTTAAGGGTGCTTAAATCCTTCAGATGCAGACTTGGCAAGTGGTAGAGCCAGCGATGTTTTCTTCACAACCTGAAGCTCTGCACGGCTTTGGAGCTCAGGTAGAGTTGTTCACCAATCCCTTGGGCCAGCTCACAGCCTGAATTCACATCGATCTGACACATGCCACCTCATCATCCCAGCTGAGCAGCTCTTAACCAGGGAGACAGACAGCACTGCAGACAGGCAGACAGACAGACGCTCACCCGAGGAGGCTGTATAGCGCTAGGGCAAGACTTTCACCAGCTGCTGGTGATTTTTGACTTCTTCTTTTTAGGTGGCTGGTGAAGACAACCTGATTAGTTAAAATTGATTTAAATTATTCAGTGGGTGTTTCTATTCCCCCCTCCTCCCTTGTAGTTAAAGATTTTGCTCCCTTTCCACAGAGGAGCCACCAGTTAAGGCACCTCAACTCTTTAGTCACCATGAAGAAATTCTTGGCTTCAACCCCTTGATGTTTTGAGTTGGGAGGTAGAAATGACTATACCAAGGGGCCCACTTGAGGTCTTAAGGGCCTTGTTCCTTGTGCTCTGACCCTGCAGGAGCCAGAGAGGACCAAGCAGCAGGTGCTGTGTGGCCTGCCCCTTTCTTTTTTGTGGCTGAGGCCAGCCTGCAGCATTAGCTCAAACCAAGCACTGAGCTTGCAGTCAAGCCCAACCTCCCAAGTCATATCTCCACATCCTAGATGGTGGTTTTTGCTCTGCTCACATCTGGTGAGTCAGTTGGTTCCCCAGACAGGGACAGGCTCAAATGCAAACCTCTCCCCCCACAAGCTGTGTGATGCAATTGGTGTAAGCCATGTGGTGGGGCACAACTGAGCCCATGCTCAGGGGCCGTTATCAGGGGCAGTGTAGACAGACCCTGGGGCTGCCCCAGAGAGCCAGGGCTTGAGGCCACTTTTGCCTTTGCTCACTGTGGTAGCAGGGGACAGTGCAGCATCAGCTTCCTATGAAGGCAGGACCTGATCCAGCTGCTCTTAGTGGTAGCAGGAGGTTGTTCATAGGCTTTGGTGGGAGAGGGCTGGGCATCAGGAGCTGACAGCCGCAGTTTGAACATGACTTTTATGATTGATGTGTTGAAGACTGCCTTACAGAGTTGGGACCCCTGCTTCTCTGCTTTGATGTTGACTTTGAAAACCCCACCCCAGACAGCTGCATTGTTTCCAAGCCCAAATCCAAACCCTGTTTGTATTTCCCCCACGTGTCTGAGTATTCGCTGCATGATGAGTCCGTGCTACCCCGCACCTCGCTTTAGGGAGGGGGCTGGTCTGCTGCCATAGAGCTCAACTCCCCTGTGTCCATCCCAACCCTCTCAGGGCTCTTCAGGTGCAAGTTGGGGCGGTTTGTTCTTTTCTTTCTGTTGGCATTTCCTTGCATGACTGTGGATCAGTGTGAACATTTCAGCCTGCAAAGCCCTGGACGCTTCCCGGGGCGAGGAGCTGCAAGTGCGGGGGGTGTGTGTGTGTGTGCCTCCATCCTTGCGGTGTTGCACGGAGGTGCTTGGCTACTCCTCACTGCTATGAGTGTGGTGTCAGAGCCTACGTGGAAGAGAAAGTGAAGCATGCACCATTGAGATGGCAGGAAATACACCCACACGTGTGCTTGTGTTTCCTTTTTGGCGCTATAAAGACATCTTAGCACCACTTGATTTCAAACCCCCAGTCCTTAAGGCCTTTTCGCGCAAGTCAAGCTGCGAGAAGGCTGTTTCGCACGGGCGCAAGGGACTGCCGGGACGCTGCTGCCAACATGCCTTACATGCACCTGGCCTCTCTGGTTATTCAGAGCTCGGAGTCCAGCATCAAGAAGAAGCTGCTGAAGAGGAAAGGAAAGATGGAAAGTCCGTGGCTGAAACCCACTCGCAAGAGGAGACGGAGGAATAAAAAGAAACAAGGCGGTGTGCTAGGTAATGAACCGGGCTGTGCTCCTCTCGGCCTGCCAGCTGGGGAGGGGGAAGGACCTGAGGGCCCATGAGGCAGAGCTCTCTCTTCCTTCCCCTGTGGGGGCAGGCTGGGAGAGTTGGGGCAGTTCAGCCTGGAGAAGAGAAGGCTCCAGGGAGGCCTTAGAGCAGCCTTCCAGTACCTGAAAGGGGCTGCAGGTGAGCTGGGGAGGGACTTCTGACAAGGGCTGGGAGTGATAGGATGAGGAACAATGGCTCTGAGCTGGGAGAAAGGAGATTGAGAGTGGAGATGAGGAAGAAATTCTTTACAGGCAACTGGAACAGGTTGCCCAGGAAGATTGTGGCTGCCCCTCCCTGGAGGTATTCAAGGCCAGGTTAGATGAGGCCTTGAGCAAGCTGAGCTGATGGGAGGTGTCCCTGCTCGTGGCAGGGAGTTTGGTACTGGGTGATCTTTAATGTCCCTTCCAACCCAAACCATTGTATGATTCCTTTACAAGGATGGGCTGTTTGGTAAACCTGGGTGGGAACTTGCATCTCATGAGCAGTAGCTGCTGTTCTGCACCCTGCAGCAGCAGAATCCATGAGGTGGCTTTATCCTTGGCATGCTGGAGGAATGTTTCAGAGCCTATTATTCCAGAGTATCCAGGAAGGACCTTGTGGACTCGTGTGCCATGAGCTCAGGGAGTGGTTAGATGAGCTCAGAGTGATGCTCAGTTGCTGCTGTCTGGATGTCTGTCCAGTTGAATGGAACATGCACATCGTTGCTTGTTCTGAGAGCACCACAGTAACGAGTGGCTTCTGGCCCATCTCATGGTGTGGATGTTGTTCAGGTGGTCATTCTTGTGTGACTGCAGTTACCTAGGACTCAAAAGGGGTTGCCTTCTGAAAGCTTTGGGGTGGGGAGAGCCAGGAATGCAGGCTGGATGTGATACTCCTCTTCAGGCAAGTTAACAACATGGGTAAAAAAGAAAGCAAGCAGCTGTGTCTTCAGCTTTGTTCCTCAGGTTTCACACATCCAGTGCCATCAAAGGGTTTATTCTTCTCTGCTTGCTCATTGCAAACAGTCCAGTTTTTCTCATCACTACTCCTGAGCTAAATGACCATACTTCAGCTGCTGGTCTCTCTGTGGGGTTTGCCAGTCACCTGGCTTGCTCCTCTTCTTCCCAAGGCAGCCCCTCTCTCAGGACAAAGCATGGGATATTGATCCCTTTCAGAGGAAACAGCTAGCTCTTCATTTCAGACCTTCAATAAAGGTGGCAGCCATTCTCCCTGATTAACAAAAGTCTTTTGGCCAAGCTAGAGTGGGAAAAGCAAACCAGGGGAGGAAGCAAAGCCAAGGGAGTGCAAAGAGATTGACACTTCCAAGGAAGGCTTTAAGGGACCCCCCTGAAGCCTCTTCCCAGTGAGAGATCCCCCTGCAGTCTCTTCCCAGTGAGGGATCCCCCTGCAGTCTCTTCCCAGTGAGGGATCCCTATGCAGTCTCTTCCCAGTGAGGGACCCCCCTGAAGTCTCTTCCCAGTGGGGGATCCCTCTGCAGTCTCTTCCCAGTGAGGGATCCCCCTGCAGTCTCTTCCCAGTGAGGGATCTCCATGCAGTCTCTTCCCAGTAAGGGTTCCCCATCCACTCTTCCCAGTGAGGGATCTCCATGCAGTCTCTTCCCAGTGAGGGATGTCCATGCAGTCTCTTCCCAGTGAGGGATCTCCATGCAGTCTCTTCCCAGTGAGGGATCTCCATGCAGTCTCTTCCCAGTAAGGGTTCCCCATCCACTCTTCCCAGTGAGGGATCTCCATGCAGTCTCTTCCCAGTGAGGGATGTCCATGCAGTCTCTTCCCAGTGAGGGATGTCCATGCAGTCTCTTCCCAGTGAGGGATCTCCATGCAGTCTCTTCCCAGTAAGGGTTCCCCATCCACTCTCTTCCCAGTGAGGGATCTCCATGCAGTCTCTTCCCAGTGAGGGATGTCCATGCAGTCTCTTCCCAGTGAGGGATCTCCATGCAGTCTCTTCCCAGTGAGGGATGCCCATGCAGTCTCTTCCCAGTGAGGGATGCCCATGCAGTCTCTTCCCAGTGAGGGATGTCCATGCAGACTCTTCCCAGTGAGGGATGTCCATGCAGTCTCTTCCCAGTGAGGGATCCCCTTGCAGTCTCTTCCCAGTGAGGGATCCCCATGCAGTCTCTTCCCAGGGAGGGATCCTCATGCAGTCTCTTCTCAGCAGCAGCTTTGCTCACTTAGATCCAGACCTTGGCTTTCATGTTTTCCCCCTCCCATTAAGCTGAATGTCACCTGTCTCATCCCCTTCAGGATGTACATGATCAGCTGCTTTGCTCTGCCTGGCCAGAGCGTACCTGGAGCCCTTGGCAGCAGGTTGGAGGCAGGAGGATGTGTTGAGCCCTGGTTCCATCCCTTCCTTGTGCCATTTCAGCTTCTGCTGCCGGTGCGGTGCAGCAGCAGGCAGATGTGCCTTTTGGTGCCACCTTTGTTGTTGTTGTTCCCTGCCTAAGTGGAGGGGGAAGATCTGTCTGCTCAGACAGGGCAGGGAGCAGGGGAGCAGCCCTGCCATGCACGCCCAGGTGCTGCATTTTCATCATGCTGTGTGCATCTGTGGCCATGGCTCCCCGAGGAGCCTGCATACAGCCTGCTGGCTTAGCCATGGCCCTCGCCCCCACACCTGCTGGCACACCAGCCATGGGTTTTCGTAGCTTACATTCTCTTAGTGTGTTTCCACCTGTGTTTCCATCTAGGTGCCGAAGCCTACAAACCATCTTTGGTAGGCAGAGAAGGCCCTGGTCAGGAGAACAGTATGGAGTACATGGAGGTGTCCCTGGATTCCCTGGATCTCCGGGTGAAGGGAATCCTCTCCTCGCCAGCGGGAGGTGAGTTGGGGGCTGGGGTCGGGCCAAGTCCTGCCGGTGCCGGGGCGGAGGACAGGGAGCAGGGCGTGGAGCTGGAGCAGGGGCCGGGCCCGGGCCGGGGCTTTGTTCTGCGGGCGCTGCCGGGGCGGTGCGCGGCGTCCCGGCTGCCCCCTGGCGGCCGCGGGGCCGGCTCGGCACAGACCGCACCGGCCCCGGGGTCCCCCGCGATGGGGACGGGGAGCCCAGCTCGAGTGGGGCACGGTGGCTTGGGATGGGGTCCAAGGTGCTGTTGCAGCCCTCCCATCGCGCTTGCCGGCTGCCCTCCGTTCCTTGAAGCATGCTCTTTTACATCTGCCCAGTGCCCCCAGCAGCCTCTCGGTCAGCCCCAAGGAGGGCTGGGCCAAGCCTTTGTGCCTGGTGCTAACCCCCAGCCGCTGTTCCCAGTGCTGAACTTGCCTCCTTCCAGCATCTCCTTACTGACCTGGATCTAGCTGTCAGTCCCCTGTTGCTCTTTGACTTCCAGAGGTTGTGTATTTTTCTGATCCAGGCACATCAAAGAGTGGGTAGGAGTGTTCACCACCAAGGCAGGGTCAGGGTGGATGAGAGATGCTTTCATAGAGCCTTTGGATGTCAAAAAGATTAGCAGAGTGACAGCATGGAAGGCAAGGAATGAGCTTTGTGATTTGTGGGCCTCAAAAAAGCTCTTAAACCTTTAAGATCTTGACAGGATTTTACGTGAAAACTGCAAGGACTTTCCCTGCTTGGCTGTCTTGAAATATCCTATCCCTTCTCTATCCCTAGTCTTGTAACTTGTTGGCTAAAGGAAGCTCCTGACAAGATGAAAGCTTGGCTGATAGGGTCATGGCCACGGGCAGGGTGCTGCAGGGGAAAGAGCTGCCATTGCCAGGGCAGCTAAAGAGGAATCCCTCCCAGGAATGAGGTTAATCTTTGCAGTTTTGCAGCAGAAGAACTCTCCTTTCAAAAGCTTAAAAAATAGCAGCATGCTTCCTGCTTGCTGGGACTCAATCCCAGAGCAGGCTTGGGTAGGGAGGGCTTGGGATGCTTCACAGGCAGCCAGTCCGAAGGCAAAAGTGTGAAGGTTTGCTTCTCTTATGGAATCACAGAATGGTAGGGGGTGGCAGGGACTTCTGGGGGAGTCCAACCCCCTTCCCAAAGCAGGATCACCTAAAGAATCATAGAATGGTAGGGGTTGGAAGGGACTTCTGGGGGAGTCCAGCCCCCCTCCCAAACCAGGATCACCTAAAGAATCACAGAATGGTAGGGGTTGGAAGGGACTTCTAGGGGAGTTCAACCTCACTCCCAAAGCAGGATCCTCCTAAAGAATCAGAGAATGGTAGGGGTTAGAAGGGACTTCTGGGGGAGTCCAACCTGCCTCCCAAAGCAGGATCACCTAAAGAATCACAGAATAGTAGGAGCCAGAAGGCTCCTCTGGAGGTCGTTGAGTCCAAGACCTCTGCCAAAGCAGGATCACCTAGAGCAGGTTACACAGCATATCCAGACAGGTCTTGTAAGTCTCCAGAGAAGGAGACACAGGTCATGCAGAAACACATCCAGGAGGGATTTTGAATGTCTCCAGAGATGGAGGCTCCACAACCTCTCTGGGCAACCTGCTCCAGTGCTCCATCACCCTTCCAGCAAAGAATTTCCTCCTTGAGTTCAGATGGAACTTTTTATCCTTGTCCTGATGTGTTCTGAAGAGATGTTCCAGCTGTGTAGGATGAGGAGAGGACTGAAGTGTCCCCTTTGTGCCTGGGCCAGTGTTTTGCAGTCATGGGTAACCTAATGGCTTGAATCCTAATGAGTTGAATCCAGAGGAGGCACAGGAATGTTCACGCTGTGCCTCCATCGCTGGCAGGGAGCCCCCTCCAAAGCCATTATCCACTTTTAAATAGGTTTGCAAGCGCTCACAATCTGAGGGAGAGAGCTGGGGAGAAGGCAGAACATCTCAGTGTCTTGCTGCTTGCTTTTTCCTCCAGTTTGTTCTCCTTCCAAAATAAATAATCCTGGGTTGGCTGAGACCAAACAGTCCCAGGAATTCAGTTTTCCCTTCTGTGTCATAGAAGTAGATGTTTTTGCCTTCCTGATCTCCTCTATTTGTCACTCCACTGACTGTTCACATTTCTGACTCTGGGTGGTTTCCTCCACGCTTTCTGGTGCCAGGGCCCCAGTGTTTTGGGGCAGGTGGGGAGGGGAGGCAGGCTGATAAATGGCTGTACCTCAGCTTGTTTTTCCTTGTCAAGGTTTCCTCAGAGTAAACTCTTCTCAACTTCTCACTCCTGATCTCAGCAGTGTCATTTGTGGTGTGTGCTCAGGCTTCCAAGATGCTTCTGGTGCAAGGAAAGCATCCTTTTTTTATACAGGGTTTTAGGGAGTGCCTTCAAAGTGTTTCAGGACACGGAATAGGAGGATGCCACAGGACGTGGGTGGTGTTATCAACTGCATCCTTTCCCCTGCAAGAGAATTCCAGGGCTTGATGTACTGGTTTTCTGTACTCCAGGTCTTTCCAATGGTCCTGAAGCAATGGAAGTAGATGGTCTCCAGGAAGTCCCCCTCTGTAGCTGTCGAATGGAAACCCCCAAAAGCAGAGAGATCACCACGCTAGCCAACAACCAGTGCATGGCCACGGAGAGTGTGGATAATGAGGTAGGAGCCTGTCCTTCAGCTTCTCACAGGCTTGTCTGCTGAGGACCAAGCCATGAAGAGTCAGAAGTTGTGCTGGGCACATGTGTTGGGTCACTGCTAGGCTGGGAACCCACTGATGTGTGGGAGTGGCAGGGCAAGCACCTGGCTGGCCGAGCTGAGGCCTCCAGCGCTCCGCACGTATCGCATGCTTGGGTTGAGGCTGCTCCCAAGGGAAGAGGTTGTGCTCTCTGCAGTTGGAGAGGAGCTGGGTGGATCTCTCCTGCTTGTCCTGGCCTGTGCAGCTGGATCAAGCTGATGTAACAGACACACTTCAGGCCAAGTGGGCTAAAATACATTAGCATGCATCAAAGTGGGAAAACCCAATCAGAGGGAGCTTGCAGCTGGTTTCCCTTGACTACCAAGGAGCTGATGTGAACCTTTCCATAGCCAGCTCTGGAGTTTTGTGAGCTTGGCATGGCCTGTGATGGCTCAGCCTGCCTCAGCCTTCTTCTCTCCTCCTTCTCAAGAGGCTTCTGTTACAAAGCCTCCCATGTCCTGGCAACTCTGTGCAGCCCTCCAGGTCTGGTGACTGAAAGTGGTGCCATCCAGTCAATACAGCTGGGCTAGCTGGGCACCACTGGTTCCAGAAATAGAGAGTTAAATGGCAGAAGTGACTCCCTCCAGGAGTCTGTAAAGTGAGACTGCAGGACAGGAACACACTCAGGAGGAACTTGGGTTTCTTGGAAGCTTCAGCTGAGCCTCAGTCACACTGCAGCAGTCTGATACTTGCTGGTAGTAGGACAAGGAGTGAGAATATCCCTAGTTCTCCTGTAGGATCCCAGGAGAAGGGTGGATGGAGGGAGAAAAGGGTAATCAGATTTGCAGCCCAGCTCTGCTTCTGTGAGTACCTATGGAGAATTTCCAAAGCATGGCAACATTGAGTAATTAAGGAGAGAATGTCCTGGAACCTTACAGGAGAGAGGAGGATCCCAGGCTGCTAAATAACCAGAAGGTACATGGAAGAGTTTTTGTGTGTGCTGTGGTTGGACACTTCTGTCCCCGGATAAATCAGAGATAGGAGAAGCAAAGGCCAGGCTTTATGTGAGATTCTTTCTCTCATAATGGGAGAAGTGACTCATAGGTGTTAGAAGAATATCAGCCATGTGAATAGTGAGTTCTCCAGGCTGTCATGTCCTTGGAGAATGGTCTAAATAGTTTTGAGCACCCTGCTGCACTCTCTAATGGTTGGAAAATAGCAGTTAATCATTTGGTACCTTTTTTTAGAGTTTCTAACAAATAAGAGTGTGTGATGTCATAATGCAGGGGCTTCCTCACATGGACAGTGCAGCTTTGCACGTGTTGCATCTCCTCAGCTCCCCAGTTGAAAGCAGTTCTTTGGTCCTCTCTTGCCACCCTGCACCCCCTGGGTCCGTCTGCTAAGGGCGGTCCCGCCAGCCGAGGTGTCCCTACCCTGGGCAGACTTTGCAGCTGGGATTTGGGGGAGCTCAGTCAGAGAGGCCAGGGGTGAGTGACGAGCCTAGGTTAAAATCTGGTCTCTTTGTCTGTAGGGCTGTTGGTTCTGCAGAGGGAAAATCTAGGTTTGTTGAGGAGGAAGCAGCAGGTCAGAGCTCAGCCAGAGCCGAGGGCCAAGCTGGCACCGTGGTCCCCAGAGACTCCTCTGCTCGTGGTGCCAGCACACAGTAAACCTTGCTCAGGTTTGGGTAGGGACATTGCCTTGTAGCAGCCTTTCACTTTCATCTTTCTGGTTTATGAATGTCCCCTGCCAAGCATCTGGGGAGAGCAAGGTTCTTATCGAGAGGAGCTGGCAAGGTCCAAGCAGTCTCTTGTCCTGCTAGCAGGTGGCACCTGGGATATGAACGTGTCAGCTGTGTGAGTGGGGGCAGCAGAAGGAAGTGCTGAGCCTTCTGCTGCAGCAGAGCCACTGACACTGGCTGGGAAAGGTGAGCCCCAGTTATGGGGCCTGCTGGCATGAGCAGGACAAGGTGGTGCAGAGTGAGACAGCTTTTGAAGTCCACAGCTGGCCATGGGGGAAAGCATGTTCAAACTGCGACTTCAGCTGAGCTCTCCTGGAAGCCTGGCTCTCCATCCCTGTGGTCTGGGCAGGGGCCAGTACTGGAACCAGCACAGACTCATAACTTCACTGGCAACGAGGAGTGATGATTTCCCCCTTTATCTTCCTGTGACTTCTGCTTTTGAACTGTAACAAGATTTAGTGTGTATGGTCTTGTCCTCCCGGTCACCACCACCCGCTCTTCCTGGCTGAGGAGAGTGTGTGCTGCGTGAGTCAGGCCCCTGGGACTGCCCCTTCTGCCTCTGCTTGGCTCTTGCCTCTTTCCAGATACCACTTGGTCTGTGTTTGTGTTTTGCTTTGTTGTGGGGTTGTTTTTTTTCTGTTGTTGGTTTTTGTTTCCTCTTTGTGTTGCAAGGAGCAAGCGAGTCGGGGTCCACATGCATGTTAGTTAGCAAATGACGCATCCCTTCCTGCGAGGGCAGCTTTCACAGCTTCCTGCTGCACTGCTAATGCTCTCTGGCACACAGCTGAATGCCTGTGGAAAAGCCAGGGCTCTCCTCGAGGGCAGTGGGCAGAGCCTTCCCCCTGCACAAGCACAGGGAGTGTGTTGGTCTGCAGTAATTTCATGTCCTTTAATCTCTCCCGTTCCAGCTGGGCCGCTGCACAAACAGTGTGGTTAAGTATGAACTGATGCGCCCGTCTAACAAAGTCCAGCTTTTGGTGCTGTGTGAGGACCATAGAGGGAGGATGGTGAAACACCAGTGTTGCCCTGGCTGTGGATACTTTTGCACTGCAGTAAGTCCGTGCTCTCACAATCTAGGGAAGGGGGTGCCTGGCGCAGGAGCTGGAAGAGCTGAAGGTGGAGATGGTACCTGAAGGGCTTTACTGACTTCCTGGCATCAGCTCCACCTCGGTCCACAGCATGTCAGGTGGTGTTCTCAACAGCAAATGTGTGTGAGGGTAGTTGCAACCATCACCTTTCTCTCCCTGGAGACCCCCAGGG
The DNA here is from genome assembly GCF_026170545.1 of Melanerpes formicivorus. Taxonomy (NCBI): domain Eukaryota; kingdom Metazoa; phylum Chordata; class Aves; order Piciformes; family Picidae; genus Melanerpes; species Melanerpes formicivorus. The sequence goes on from NW_027142429.1 coordinate 3,032,541, forward strand.
GTGCTACTGAAGGGATTTCAGGGAGTGGAAGAGCCTTAGGGATTCCTTTGTTCAGGGGCTGCTGTGGTTTTTTGTTCAGGGGCTGCTGTGTTTTTATTTCCTTTCTCTCTGTTACAGGTCAACTGCATCAAAAATTGTGTGAGCCCAGGTTGCAAATGGCTCTGTGTACACACATCTCTGTCCTCCTGATAGTTTAGATGGGGGACTTGAGTGATGGCACTGGAACAAGGCAGTGGTTGAGATCTCCTGCTGCTTCTTCCACCTCTGTCACTGGGGCTTTTTAATAGCATTGGTCCAGTCCTTAAAGTCCTCAGCATCCTCCTTTCCCTGTTGGTTAAAACCCACCAATCTAGTGCCTCATGGGGTGATGAGGAGGCTTAATTGTCTGATGCTAGTGTTCTTCAGGATGACTCAATAGAAGGTGCTACAGGAGTCTCAAGCTTTATTGTGCTAAATGGAACCATCCTGGGCTTTCATGCTGAGTCAAAGATCATTTAAAGGATAAAATCCTCAAACCCCTTAAAGGCAATTTTGAAAAGCTGAAATGGAGTATATTTATACAATCCCAGAATCATTAAGGTTGGAAAAGACCTTTAAGACCATTCAATCCAACTTTAACCCAACTACCATGACCACTAAACTGTGTCCTGAAGTGCCACATCTACAGCTTCTTGAACACCCCCAGGGATGATGACTCCACCACCTCCCTGGGCAGCCTGTGCCAATCCCTGACCACTCTTGCAGCAAAGATATTATTCTTAATCTCCACTAAACCTCCCCTGGCACAACTGAAACTCATTTTCTCTCATCCTATCACAAGTGACTTGGGAGAAGATACCAACACCAGCCTCACTCCCACCTCCTTCCAGGGACTTGCAGAGAGCAATGAGGTCTCCCCTCAGCCTCTTCTTCTCCAGGCCATACAACCCCAGCTCCCTCAGTTGCTCCTTGTGTGACCTGCCCTCCAAACCTCTCCCCAGCCTCGTTGCTCTTTGGATAGCCTCCAGGACCTCAATGTCTTTGTTAAGCTGTGGCACTCAGAATTGAACCCAGCACTCAAGCTGTGGCCTCACCAGGGCTGGCTACAGGGGCACCATCACTGCCCTCCTCCTGCTGAAATCAGATTGCTCAGGAGGATTGTGCCTTCTGGAGGAGAGTGGGTTTGGACCAGCCTTTGCTTACATGCTCCTGCAGCTCTGTGTGACATGTCACTGTTCACAGAGGTGACCCAGGGAGTGTTGTCCTGTGCTCATCCCTCACTAGCACCACAGAGCACAGCAGGGCTGATACCACAGGGCAGTGAATTCTGTGGTATTCCAGTCTGGAGAATTTTGCTGGAAGGGAAAAACAATTTCAGGCAGGGTTGCCCAAGTGTGTGAAATGAGAAGCAGCCATAGTCTTGGGGCTGCTCTGAGCAGAGAAGTCACAGGCTTTGGGTTCCATTGGGCTGAGCAGCTGATTTAGTTGTGTTGGTGCAGGTTCCTGGAATGGTTTGTGCACAGCTTTGTTGGTTCAATGCTGGCTCAGCAGGCAGCTCTGAAGTTTTCTCTTCCAGTTCTGAGGCATCCTTACAGTACACTGGCACTTCTAGGAACATAAGCAAGAACTCCAAGCCTTAGAGGAAAGAGCTGGAAATTGGACCTCCCTTACCTTCTCTTTCCCAAGCACAACAAAACCCAACTTGCTTTGCAGTCTCTAACCAAGTGAGCTTTTTCCCCATGACCTTGCTTTTGTTCTCTTCCAAGAAGTGGCAGTGCTTGCTTACTGTACGGGAAGCGCCAGGGCCAGGAGTGAAGTGTTTGAGAGCTCTGCGGATGCAGCAGGTGGAAGGGGGAAGGCACCCGGTGCCCCAGGTGTGAGCTGCTTCTCTGTGGTTTCTTTAGGGCACTTTCATGGAGTGTCAGCCCGAGAGCAGCATCTCCCACCGTTTCCACAAGAGCTGTGCCTCCCAGGTCAACGACATGAGCTACTGCCCCCACTGCGGGGAGGAGGCCTCCAAGGCGAAGGAGGTGACAATAGCCAAGGCAGACACGACCTCGACGGTGTCCCTGGCCTACGAGCAGCAGAAACCAGCAGCTGTGGAGGGAAGGGCTGACACCACCACGGGGAGGTGAGCTTGGGAGCAGGGGAGGTCAGCTTGCTGTAATCTCAGGCCTCATGGTAGACCACGCTTTGTGTTTGAAGGTTTGTGCTCCTCCTGGTGGAGAAAGTGCCCTGGGGTCTTGCTCTGAGGAGGAGGTCCTGCCCTGGCTTCCTTCCCTGAGGCAGAGGTCCTGTTCTGGGGTCCTGCTCTGGGTTCCTTCCCTGAGGCAGAGGTCCTGCTCTGGGTTCCTTCTCTGAGGAGGAGGTCCTGTTCTGGGGTTCTGCTCTGAGGAGGAGATCCTGCTCTGGGTTCCTTTTCTGAGGCAGAGGTCCTGCTCTGGGTTCCTTCTCTGAGCAGAGGTCCTGCTCTGGCTTCCTTCTCTGAGACAGAGGTCCTGTTCTGGGTTCCTTCTCTGAGGCAGAGGTCCTGTTCTGGGGTTCTGCTCTGAGGAGGAGATCCTGCCCTGGCTTCCTTCTCTGAGACAGAGGTCCTGCTCTGAGTTCCTTCTCTGAGACAGAGGTCCTGCTTTGGGGTCCTGCTTTGAGAACCTGCTTTGAGGAAGAAGTCCTGCTCTGGGCTCCTCCTCTGAGGCAGAGGTTCTGCTCTGGGCTCCTTCTTTGAGCCAAACTCAGCTGTAGGAAGTGTGTTTTGTGTGGCTCAGTCTGTTGGAGAAGAGCACAGCAGCCCCAGGGTGAGCTGGAGCAGAAGCTGGGAAGGTAAGAGGGGTTCAGGAGTTAAAACCATTCCTTCTATTTGTAGGAATGGAGTAATGGTGGAATGAGTTGATGTTGCTAGGTCTGCTAAGTGACAGAGAAGTTCATGTAGGACCTGGCTGTGGCTGCTGACTTGTACCCAGTGGGCACAAGTACAAAGAGAGGATGAAAGCACAGAGGAAAACAGGTCAAGCCATCCCTGCACTCAACAGTGCTCCAACTTCCTCTCCAATCTGATCATGGTCTGGTGGCTTTGGTGACTTGCCCCTTTTTCCTGGCTTTCCTGTAGCACAGAGTGTAGCAAAATGTAGTCATAGGAAAGCTTTTGGGAGTAAGTTCTTACCAAAAAGGCTGTAAAATATATTGGTTTGTGTTTTGCTGTCACTTACTGTATACAGAGTCCATTCCCATCCCCTCCTTGGCACACAGTGCAGGCTGTTGTGTATTTTTAATGGCTGTGCTTTGGCTCTCTCTCCTCTTGTTTCTTTCTCTTCAGTGGCACTGGGACTCGGTTGTCAGAGGAAGACAAGCCAGAAAGTTCAGCTGCTGAGGGGTTTGACATGGCTGGGTCTTCAGTTTTTCCAAAGCCTACTACTAGCCTGAGCCAGGGACCAGTTAAAGAAACTCTGGAAAGTGCCCTGATTGCCCTGGACTCTGAAAAGTAAGAAGGAGGCAGCTGGGTCTCTCTACTTCCAGCAAAGTTGCTTAACCTGAGGGAAAACTGAGACTTAGTTTCTCTGCATTTTGGCCTCACTCAGACCTCTCTTGTTCACTTCAGTCATCTGTCACCCCCAGCAGATAACTCATTCAAGAGAGCAGTTATGGAATGGAATGGGATGGGATGGAAAGGAATGGGATGGAAAGGAATGGGATGCAATAGAATGGGATGGAACAGAATGGGATGGAATAGAATGGGATGCAATAGAATGGGATGGAAAAGAATGGGATGGAATAGAATGGGATGCAACAGAATGGGATGGAAAAGAATGGGATGCAATAGAATGGGATGCAATAGAATGGGATGCAGCAGAATGGGATGGAAAAGAATGGGATGCAATAGAATGGGATGCAACAGAATGGGATGGAAAAGAATGGGATGGAATAGAATGGGATGCAACAGAATGGGATGCAGCAGAATGGGATGCAGCAGAATGGGATGCAGCAGAATGGGATGGAAAAGAATGGGATGGAAAAGAATGGGATGCAACAGAATGGGATGCAACAGAATGGGATGGAAAAGAATGGGATGCAACAGAATGAGATGGAAAAGAATGGGATGCAATAGAATGGGATTCAGCAGAATGGGATGCAGCAGAATGGGATGCAACAGAATGAGATGGAAAAGAATGGGATGCAATAGAATGGGATGGAATAGAATGGGATGCAATGGAATGGGAGGGAACAGAATGGGATGGAACAGAATGGGATGGAACAGAATGGGATGCAACAGAATGGGATGCAACAGAATGGGATGCAACAGAATGGGATGGAATAGAATGGGAGGGAACAGAATGGGATGCAACAGAATGGGATGCAACAGAATGGGATGCAACAGAATGGGATGGAACAGAATGGGATGGAATAGAATGGGATGCAACAGAATGGGATGGAAAAGAATGGGATGCAATAGAATGGGATGCAATAGAATGGGATGCAATAGCATTGCGTTGCATTGCATTGCATTGAATTAACTAGGTTGGAAAAGACCTTCAAGATCATCAAGTCCAACCTATCACCCAACACCATCTGATCAGCTAAACCATGGCACCAAGTGCCTCATCCAGGCTCTTCCCAAACACCTCCAGTGCTCTGTCTTACTGATTTCTCTGGAGGATTCAGTTTTTCACTGGCCTTCCAGCCACAGCTGTAACTTCAAGGAGTTCCTGTTGGCAGCCCCAAGACCCAGAATTGGTTGATGTGCACTGAATAGATACAGCCCTCACTCTACAGCAAAGGTGGTTGTGGCTGGAGCAGGAAGCCTTGTGTCCAACTCTGGATTCCTCAGCGCAGGAGGGAACTGGAAATGTTGAAGCAGGGCCAGAGAAGGCCACAGTGGAAGCCTTCCACTGTGAAGCCAGGCTGAGAGAGTTTGGGTCACTCAGCCTGGAGAAAAGAAGGCTCCATGGAGACTTCTGATGGCCTTTCCATGCTCAAAGGGACTGCTAAGAAAGATGGGGACAGAGTTTTTAGCAGGGCTTGTTACGGAATCATAGAATTATTTGGGTTGGAAAAGACCTCTAAGATTGAGTCCAGCCCTTGATCTGACACCACCATGGCCCAAAGTCTGCAGGTTTCTTGAACACCTCCAGGAATGGTGACTACCTCCTCCCTGGGCAGCCTGTTCCAGTGCTGACTGCAAGGGTGTTGGGCTTGAGGACCTGAAAAGTCCCTTCCAACCCAAACCATTCTGTGGTACATTGTAAGACTTCCTTCCAGCCCCTGTTCTTGTGTTTTGCTGGCACTCTGGAGCTGTGCCATAGGTGCAGACTTTGCCATGCCCGTGGGGTAGCAGTGGGATGGGTTCAAATGCTGGAAGTGTTCTTCCAGGAGTGTTAATTGTTGCCCTTTTCCCTTCAACCTGCAGACCCAAGAAGTTACGGTTCCATCCAAAGCAGTTGTACTTCTCTGCAAGGCAAGGAGAGCTGCAAAAGGTCCTGCTGATGTTGGGTAGGTGGCTCCTTCCCAGGACATTGTGTGTCTGGCAGCACTCCCAGCTCCTGCCTGGCAGCTGCCAGAGTCCAGTTCCCAGCACGGCCGCACGTCATACTCCCCGCTGCCCCTTGTGAGCGGAGCTGGAGGAGAAAGCCGCTGCCACAAGTGATGTCTCACTGGGAGGGGATTCATCTTTCCCTGAAGTGTGAACCTGCTCCCAGCTTGTTGCTGCATTTGGGAATGCCTTTATCCAGAGCAAGGTGTTTGTATGCCCAGGTGTGATTCTTCCACTCAAACAGAACCTTTCCTCTCCACGCAGTTGGGTATTAGCACCCAGTGGAGAGGTCAAAAGATGGGAGGCAGCTTAAGCAGAGACCTGTCAGCAAGACAGCAGAAAGGAAGAGCCCTTCCATACACAGGATTTGTGTTGGGGGCACGTAGTTTGCTGTCACCAGATGACTCTGAGCTCTGAGTTTGTTTGAAGCAACAAATATTCCTGTGGAATCTCCTCCTTTGAAGGACAGGATGTTTCCTTGGCATCATTTCCTTTCCCCTCCAGTACTTTGCAGTACATTTTTGGCTGCTTTCTGTTCTTGTCATTTATCAGCTTCTTCCTTTTTCCCCCCCACCCCCCTCCCTCCTTCTAGCAAGTGTTAGCTTCATTGTTCCTGCCTTGAATAGCACAAAAATGATATTCATTGATACTTAACTATGGCTTCAGCATACGCAACCTGTTATCATGCCCAGACATCTTTGTCTGGCTGCCATCATCTGCTGTCAGTCTGTGCACAGCTGTGAGAGGCTCTGGCCAGATCTGGTAGCTGGAGAAGCTCCATCTACTTTGTAGCTTTGAGTTTGCAGGCCTGCAAAGAGGATCAGCTAATCTTAGTGGCAGCTCCTAGTGGGGAGACAAGAGGCCAGGTAGTGCTGACTGCTTCTTTCCAGCCTCTGTGCTGCTTGAAGCGAAGCAGCAGCTCTTTCCCTTTTACCCTTGGGTGGTGGTTGTGGTTTGGTTGCACTGAGAGGTGGTGGACTGTGGATCTGAAGGAGATGGCTTGTGTAGAAACTGTAATGCCTTAAGGATATTAAACTCCATGGTGTTACTGCAGCTCTTGGTTTGAGGGCTGCTGCATACTGAATGCCCAGGGGACTACCCTGAGAGCTTTCTGGCTTGAATGTGTGGTGGGTCGTGAGAAGGGCTGGGAATGGGCTGGGAACCCCTCTCTTAAAAGCTTTCAGTTGAGACCTACTTCTTCTGTTACACTTCAGGCTCTGAATGATGCTTGAAAGCATTTCTGCTCTTGTTTTGCAGTGGATGGAATTGACCCTAATTTTAAAATGGAGAATCAGAATAAGAGAACTCCTCTGCATGCTGCTGCTGAGTCTGGCCATGTGGACATCTGCCATATGCTGATTCAGGTCTGTCTGCACTTACAGTCTACAAGCAATTCTCTGTGGCTCTTGGTCTCCTGCCCCACATGGCTGAAGCACACTTTGGCACTGAACCTCCTCCTTCTGAGGTTTTGCTAAGTGGGGAGTGGTGGAGAGTAAAATCAGATCTAGGAGGTCATGCCTGGAGCTGCCTTTCTAGCCTGTTCTCCAAGCAGGCTTCACTGAGTGGGCAATGAGCAGGTGAAGCTTCCATGCAGGGCACTGTGAAGCATGTGGGAAGCTATCTGCCTGAGCACAGCCAGCACTGCCAGATGTGCAAGCAAGGGCTGACTGCTGGCAGACTGCAGCTTATCTGCAAGCTGCTGCTCTTTGTAACAAAGAGCCTGGAAGCCAGCAGTCCCTGCCTTGCCTTCTGTCAAAACCAAAGGCACTCCAGCAGGATTTCCATCTATGCTGTAAGTGTCCCATGTGTGAAAAGGAGAAAAGATGCAAAGTTTGGGTTGGTGGTCAGAGATTTGGGTTCTAAGTGAGGGAAAATGGTCAAAGACATAGGGATGTGCTCACTGAACCTGCTCCAAAATGATGTCAATGAAAGGGACAAAAATGTTACAGTGCTGGGAAAAGCAGGAGGTTGATTTGTCTGATTTGTTACACAGAGAGTGTCTAGAAAGTAGCAGAGCAATATCCATCAATAGTTATCAGAGGGCTGGAGCACCTCTGCTATGGAAACAGACTGAGGGAGTTGGGTTTCTTCAGTCTGGAGAGGAGAAGGCTCCAAGGAGACCTCATTGTGCACTTCCAGTATCTGAAGGGGGCTAAAGGAAAGCTGGGGAGGAACTTCTGAGGGTGTCAGGGAGTGACAGGACTGGGGGGGATGGAACAAAACTAGGAATGGGGAGATTGAGATTGGATGTTAGGAAGAAGTTGTTCCCCAGGAGGGTGGTGAGAGCCTGGCACAGGTTGCCCAGGGAGGTGGTGGAAGCCTCATCCCTGGAGGTGTTTGCAGCCAGGCTGGAGGTGGCTGTGAGCAACCTGCTGCAGTGTGAGGTGTCCCTGGCCATGGCAGGGGGGTTGGAAGTGGCTGAGCCTTGAGGTCCCTTCCAACCCTGACAGTTCTATGATTCTATAATCACAAGAGTTATTCAATGCCAGCTGTTGATTTCCTTGTGCTCTGGTTATTGGCTGTAGAAGGCAGCAGGGAGGGCAGGCAGTGCTGCTGCCTTCCAGGACAGCTGAAGCTGGTCTGCCTTCTTTCTTGGTTTTGTGTGTTTGGGGTTTTTTTCCCTGCTTTAATAAAGCTGAATTTCAGGAAAAAAAGCTCCAAACTTCCTACTGAATCCCAACTCCTGCATCCTTCCTCTGCTAGGCAGGAATAGTTATGACTGGCCTTGTATCAGTGCTGGGCCCCATGCTCTTTAACATCTTTATTGATGATCTGGATGAGGGCATTGAGTCCATCAGCAGTAAATTTGCTGACAACACCAAGCTGGGGGCAGGAGTTGATCTGCTGGAGGGTAGAGAGGCTCTGCAGAGGGACCTGGACAGGCTGGACAGATGGGCAGAGGCCAAGGGCAGGAGATTGAACACATCCAAGTGTCAGGTTCTGCACATTGGCCACAGCACCCCCAGGCAGTGCTACAGGCTGGGGTCAGAGTGGCTGAGAGCAGCCAGGCAGAGAGGCACCTGGGGGTGCTGGTGGACAGTAGGCTGAACATGAGCCAGCAGTGTGCCCAGGAAGCCAAGAAGGCCAATGGCATCCTGGCCTGCATCAGGAAGAGTGTGGCCAGCAGGAGCAGGGAAGTCATTCTGCCCCTGTACACTGCACTGGTTAGGCCACACCCTGAGTCCTGTGTCCAGTTCTGGGCTCCTCAGTTTAGGAAGGAGGTTGACTTGCTGGAAGGTGTCCAGAGAAGGGCAAGAAAGCTGGGGAGGGGTCTGGAGCACAGCCCTGTGAGGAGAGGCTGAGGGAGCTGGGGTTGCTTAGCCTGGAGAGGAGGAGGCTCAGGGGAGACCTTCTTGCTCTCTCCAACTCCCTGAAGGGAGGTTGTAGCCAGGCAGAGGTTGATCTCTTCTCCCAGGCAGCCAGTACCAGTACAAGAGGACATGATCTCAGGCTGTGCCAGGGGAGGTTTAGGTTGGATGTTAGGAAGAAGTTCTATACAGAAAGAGAGATTGGCCATTGGAATGTGCTGCCCAGGGAGGTGGTGGAGTCACCATCACTGGAGGTGTACAGGAGGAGACTTGCTGGGGTGCTTGGTGCCATGGGTTAGTTGTTTAGGTGGTGTTGGATTGGTTGATGGGTTGGACACGATGATCTTGAAGGTCTCTTCCAACCTGGTCTATTCTGTTCTATTCTGTTGCTTTTGGCCTCTGAACAGGCTGGTGCTAATATAGACAGCTGCTCTGAAGACCAGAGGACTCCACTGATGGAAGCAGCAGAAAACAACCACCTGGAAACTGTGAAATACCTTATCAAGGCTGGAGCACTGGTAGATCCTAAGGTACCAGTTCATTCCTTACCTCTTTCTCCTGGAGAAATCACTCTTCAGCCTTTCTCTCCTGACAGGTTTATGTCTTGGCTGGCAGCGCAGGGGCAGAGGGGAAGCGGGCTCGCTTGTCTCGGGCATGAAGGCTTTGGCAAGGCTGTGGTTGTTGGCAGTGCCATTGTAATGGGGCAGTGTCCTGGCTGTGAGCAGTATGGGGCAAGTGCTGTCACTTGCTACAGCAGTTTGTGGCACCAGATGTGTGTGTGTTGGGGAGGGGGTTGGAGTTCATATGGGACCGCTAAGTACCAGCGGCACGAGTCCATTCTACTGAGTTTGAGTTCACAGTTTTCTTCTCTTATGGACTCCAGTGATGAGAATTTTGGGGTGACATTTTAAAACAGGCTGCTTATTAGGTGCTTGCCAAGCCAGCAAAATGAGAGAGGAAGTTTTGCTGTCCAAAGGACTGGTGTGTGGTTCCTCGCAGTCACGCTGCAGCGGTCAGAATCGGCTCCCATCTCGAAAGGCTACCCTTTAATTTAAACAAACACAATCAAATGCAGCTGTCTGCTTGCCTTTAGCATGCTCTGGTTCCTTTGCAGGCTTGGAAAATATACAGCCTGTTTATTAGTCCCATAAATCAGATGCTATTTGGAGCACAGGAACCCTCCCCGTGTGAACTTCCCATTGTCAGGACCTGCTGCTGCTGCTGGCGCTCTCCTCTGCCATCGCCGGGGAGCACGGCAGGGGGAGGGTGCTCCTGTCCAATGGAGCTGGGCAGGGCCAGGAGGATTGCACAAGGTGTCAAGTGCACCCCGAGCCTTAAATGGGTCTTTGGGAGCCTGTTTGTGGGCTGGGAAGGGAGAAAGAACAGAAAGGTGTGGGCTCATGCTGGCCGATGTCCCGAGTGCCTTGGAGCGATGCAGACATCTCTCACCTGATGAAGAGAACAAAGAGGGTTTATTGCTCTTAAAGGTAAAGGAAAACATCCTGAGCTTGCAAAAGCAAATGAGAAGCCTGAGATCACGTCTGAAGTCTAGACTAGTTTATTATGTTAATTAGTTTCTTGCACCAAATTAGTCATCTCCTTGAAAGCAGCAACCTTGCAGTTTAGAATCGGCTCCAGCCATTTGGGTGAGATGTAGCAGCTCTTAACTGCTGTGGGTGTGAGCTGAGCCTGCTCAGCCCAGTCCTGCAGGACTGCTGGGGCAGAGGAATACTGAAGACAGTGGTGGGGGCTTCTCAGAGGCCAGGGCAGAGCTGTTGATCCTGGTAACAGGAGGTAAAAGCTCCACTCAAAACCTGAAGAAACTCCCTATTACAATCCCCCTGCTCTCTGCAGGCTTAGCTCATGCTCATCAAGGGGAAATCTGTGATGTTAGTCAGATGTGACAGGCACTTATGGGGGTGTAGAAACCTCTTCTGTACCCCAAGAAGCCCATGGAGTGTAAACTCTGACCCCAGGTGTCCCATCGTTGGTTACTTGGAGAGTTGCTCCCTAGCCCTGTGCCGTGTTCTCTGCTCAGCTCCATCCGAGAGCATTTGCCTCTGATGTTGCTTCCACAGGCTTGGCTGGAAGGAGTCATTTTGGGTTTCAGTCCTTCATTTCCTTCCCCTCATTTCCTGGTCTCTGGGCCTTGCCATTTACTAAGCTCTTGGGATATAAAGGCCTGATAAAAATCAGGCTCCAGCCGCTGAGATCTTTGGTGTCAGTGTGGGAGTACCTCCGTCATGACTCACAGCCTGTCCATCTCCACCAGACCTGGGCTTCTCAGCTCCCAAAGGCTTTTTCACCCTTGATGGTTGTTTTTAACTCTTATCTCAGCCAGATGCCTGCAGGCACAAGGGGGGCTTGGTCTTTTGGGAAGCTCCCACCCCCTGTGCAGAACACCCTTGCCCTGCTGCCAGGTGCTGGGATGAGGCCTTGTGCCACTGAAAGAGAGCACAAACCCTGCATAAATGGAGCATTTCAGGTTGAGACCAGGCTGCTTTTCTGACCAAAGTGCAAGTTCTGCCTCTGTAAGGGATTTCTGCCTCCCCTTGGCTTTCCATACATGGAGAAGAGTTGGAGAGGGTCTGCTGGGCAAGGGGAGCATCTGCCAGGGTTTGGGGTTGGTACTCTCCCTAGGTTTGCAGAGGTGTCTCTTCCCATCACCTTTGCACTCTCAGCCTCCTACTTCACACAAGTTGCAGCTCCTCTGAGCTTTGTGTGCAGCTCCCTCAGCTCACTGTTGGTGGTGGTTGATGCTGCTCCCTTCCCCCGTGGCAGTGGGCAGGGGGCTTTTGGAGTCCTCTGCTCCCTCTCTGAACATCTCTGGTGTTCCTGAGTGCTACCAGTGGCACATGGACATGGGAAACACTGACAAGAGATGTCCTCTGAGTGCTTGTTCTGTGCTTGTGCCCAGGATGTGGAGGGCTCCACATGTCTGCACTTGGCTGCCAAGAAGGGGCACTACGACGTTGTTCAGTACCTCCTCTCCAATGGCAAGATGGACATCAACTGCCAGGTGAGGCCTTTCTGCAAGGGGCAGAAGCTGCTTTTCTTGGGCCAGGGAGCTCAGTCTGCACAGCAGCTACTCAGCTACAGTCCTGCTGCTGGAGGGCACCTGAAAAACTACAGGGTGACATGCCATGGGCATCCTGGTATGCCAGAGATGGTGATCCCCTCCACTGACCTCGTGGATCCTTTCTTTCCCTGTGCATTGATTTGCAGTTGCTCCTTGACCCTGAATTTGCAGGTAGAGTCTGTTGCTCAACTGTGCTCATCCTAGCAGGGCAGGAGGTGGGAGCATCCCCAGCAGCATGGGCAGCAGGTGGAGGGAAGAAATTCTGCCCCTCTGCTCAGCTCTGCTGAGACACACACCCCCCCACAGTGCTGGGGCAGCTCTGGAGTCCTCAGCACAGCACAGCCAGGGACCTGTTGGAGCAGGGCCAGAGGAGGCCACAGCAGTGCTGGCAGGGCTGGAAGCCCTCTGCTGTGAGGCCAGGCTGAGAGAGTTGGGCTTGGTCAACCTGGAGAAGCCCTTCTGGTCGCCTTGCAGCGCTTAAAGAGGCCAAGCAGAAAGCTGGGGACAGACTTTTTCTCAGGGCTTGTTGTGACAGGTCAAGGGGAGATGGTTTGAAACGTTTTAGTTTAGAGGGAGATTTGGATGAGATGGAAGGAAGCTTTTTATGCAGAGGGTGGTGAGACCCTGGCCCAGGTTTCCCAGAGGGGTGGGACATGCCTCATCCCTGGAGCCATCCCAGGTCAGGTTGTCTGGGCTCTGAGTAATCTTCTCTAGTTGCAGATGTCCCTGCTGGCTGCAGGGGATTGGACTAGATGGCACTTAGAGCTCCCTTCCAACCCAAGCCATGCTATGATTCTATCAAGGACATGCTGTGGGATAGATCAAGCCTAGCACCTGCCATCACAGAGCTTATCCACTGCCCTAGGGGTGAGGGAATGCTGCATCAGGGTTCCTCATTCTGGCTGAAGGCCAGCTCCCACAGGCTTCTCAGGGAGCTTTTGTAAGAGCTTTTAGACTGGTTGGATATTGGTTGTGTCTTTTGGACAGTCAGCTGTGTTTGGACAACCTGGAGCCATTGCCAGTAGGCTGAGCTGCAGCTAAGCTCCAGCCTGCTAAGGTGTTGGTTTGAGTCACCCTGGGCTCTACAGGACCCTGAGGGACCAATCCCTGCAGCAACATAAACTGCAGGAGAGTGATCCCAGAATCATAGAACTGTTTTGGTTGGAAGAGCTCTCTAAGATCATCCAGTCCACCCATCACCCCAACACCACCATGGCCATCAACCCAGTCCACCCATCACCCCAACACCACCATGGCCATCAACCCAGTCCACCCATCACCCCAACACCACCATGGCCATCAAACCAGTCCACCCATCACCCCAACACCACCATGGCCATCAAACCAGTCCACCCATCATCCCAGCACCACCATGGCCATCAAACCAGTCCACCCATCACCCCAGCACCACCATGGCCATCAACCCAGTCCACCCATCACCCCAACACCACCATGGCCATCAATCCAGTCCACCCATCACCCCAACACCACCATGGCCATCAAACCAGTCCACCCAACACCACCATGGCCATCAAACCAGTCCACCCATCACCCCAGCACCACCATGGCCATCAAACCATGCCCCAGAGTGCCATGGCCACACTGCACTCGAACACCTCCAGGGATGGGGACTCCACCACCTCCCTGGACAGCCTGTGCCAATCCCTGAGCACTCTTGCAGCAAAGAGACATCTGAGACAGGTGTGGGGAGGAGAAGGGGTCTGTGGCTGCTCTGAGGCTTGGGAAGCAGCAGGAGACTGTGCTGCTGTGAGGCTCTGACCCTTTCCTTCTCTCCTCAGGACGACGGAGGCTGGACGCCGATGATCTGGGCCACCGAGTACAAGCACATCGAGCTGGTGAAGCTGCTGCTTGCCAAGGGCTCAGACATCAACATCCGGGACAATGTGAGGGGCTTCCTCCCACCCCTTCCAGAGGGGAACCTCACTCTCTGTTTAAAACCCAAGCAAGCCCAAGGAGGCAGATTTTGGCCTCAGTGCAGGGAGGTGCAGGGCTCCCTTGATGTGGATGGTGTGGGGCAGTGAGGGACAGCTGTCTGGTGGGGGAATTTTCCCCCACATTCTGGGAAGAGGCTGGCAAGAAGTCCTTTTCCTCCAGCTCTTCTGACACAGCCCATCAGGATGTTGTACAAGTGCTGCAGGCTGTAGTCAGCTCTGTGCCCCACTGCTTCTAGCTCATCTGGGTCCACTTGGACACTGCAGCAGGCAGATCCCCTTGAGTCCAGACTTACCAGCTCTGCATTGGTCATGGACCAGTATGCACTGGGGATGGGTTAGGGGGCTCCTGTGTGCCTTTTGAGGGGCAGAAGCTTGTGCTGGTGTTTTCTGGATGGATTGGGCAGACACTGAGCCAGCAAGTATGGCAAGTCTGGCTTGTCCTTGGCATAGCAGGCCTGTAGTCACCAGTGCTGACAGAGCCTGCCTAGGCTGGCAGCTCAGCCTGCTGGGGCTGGCTCTTGGCCTGCTCTTCACCTCTGTAAATCCTGCCCAAGTGGGATGTCCTCTGTGAGTCCCTGGGAGCTCCCTGCCCCCAGCAGCACTGCATGTAGTACTGTGCAGCAGGTTCCACAGGGATCTTGCAAGGGAACAGATCTGATCCAGGGGAGGTGCTGTCTCCTTTTTAACCAGGTTCTCTTCAGGAGGCTCATGAGATCAGCACTGCTTTGCTTCTTTTTTTCCTAGTAGCATGTTTCTCATTTATTCCTTCCTATCTGTAAGGATGGTGGGGTTGTTTATCTGCTTGAAGGAGGGAGGCTCTACAGAGGAATCTGGCTGGGCTGGATCAATGGGCCAAGGCCATCTCCCTTAATGCCTCATTTTGTGTCTTGGGTGCTAGCAGGGGTAGGTGTTGGCATGATTGTCTATGGGGCTCAGAAAAGGCCCAGCTCTTCCCAAGGAGTTGCTGTCCCTAGTCTGAAAGCTCTGTTTGGTAGGAGCCTATTTCTTTGGTAGCTTAGATATTCTCCAGGCAGGTCTGGATCTGATACTGTTCCTAATAAGCCCAAAATTCAAGGCAGGAGAGAGGCCTTCTGGCATTGCTGCCTTGCTTCAGAGCCTTTCTGCTTCGATGCTACAGACACTGGGATTGAGGGCACCCTCAGCAAGTCTGCAGGTGATACCAAGCTGAGTGCTGCTCTTGATAAAGTCTGAAGGATGGGATCACATCCAGAGGGAACTGGACAGGCTGCAGAGGTGGCTGAGGAGAATCTCATGAGGTCCAATAAGGCAATCTTAGATATCAGCCCAGGCTGGGGGGATGATGAGATTGAGAGCAGCCCTGCAGAAAAGGACTTGGGGGTGCTGGTGCACAAGAAGCTGGACATGAGGCAGCAATGGGCACTGGCAGCCCAGAAGGCCCATGACAGCCTGGGCTGCATCAAAAGCAGCATGGCCAGAGATGGAGAGAGAGGATCCTGCCCCTCTGCTCTGCTGTGGGGAGACCTCACCTGCAGTGCTGTGTCCAGCTGTGGGACCCCCAACACAAGAGAGACATGGACCTGATGGAGTGGGCCTAGAGGAGGCCACAAAGATGATCAGAGAGCTGGAGAACCTCTGCTGTGGGAGCAGGCTGAGAGAATTGGGGCTGTTCAGCCTGGAGAAGAGAAGGCTGCAGGGACACCTTAGAGCTGCATTTCAATGTCTGCAGGGGACCTACAGGCAGGCTGGGGAGGGACTGTTCAGAAGGGCCTGTGGGGATAGGCTGAGGGAAGATGGTTTGAAACTGGAGCAGGGGAGGTTTATCTTGGCCATCAGAAGGAAGCTCTTCACGATGAGGATGGTGAAATACTGCAACAGGTTGCCCAGAGAGGTGGTTGAGGCCCTATGCCTGCAGACATTCAAAGTCAAACTTCATGTAGCCCTGGGCAGCCTGATCTAGTTGGAGATGTCTCTGTTGAGCTCAGGGGGGTTGGACAAAGATGACCTGTGAGGGTCCCTTTCAAGCCAATGCAATCTGTGAGCCTGGGACAGGACAGCACTGACTTGTTTGGCTACCAGTTAAAAGATCAGACACTAAATGATGGAACCCAAATCAGCTCAGTCAACAAGTCACTTGACAGACCATCATCCTCTGCAGATTTATGGATCACATAACCCTTCCTTACCTGTGCTAGGGTACTCCTGATTGCAGTCATTAAATGCAGTGTCACTTGTGCTGGGAAACATCATCCTGCAGGAGAAGTGCTCCTGATTGTAATTATGCTGCTGTTAGGCAGGAGCTGATGCAAGGCAGAGTAGGGAGTCTGGAGGTCTGCAACCTGTCTGAGCAGCAACATGTGGTGTGCAATCACCAGGATTAATTATTTTCTGTAGATTGAGTGATGGGATGAGGAGTTTCTATTATAGATGTTGCCACAGCAGTGCTGGCAGGGCTGGAAGCCCTCTGCTGTGAGAGGCTGAGAGAGTTGGGCTTGTTCAGCCTGGAGAAGAAAAGGCTCCAGGGAGACCTTCTGGTAGCCTTTCAGTGCTTAGAGGGCTGAGCAGAAAGCTGGGGACAGGCTTTTGAGCATAGCCTCTTGTGACAGGACAAAGGGGGGATGGTTTGAACTGAAAGTGGGAGATGGAGAGGAGGAAGAAATGTTTGACACTGAGGGTGGTGAGAGCCTGGCCCAGGTTCCCCAGAGAGGTGGGAGATGCTCCATCCCTGGGACCATTCTAGGTGAGGTTGTCTGGGGCTGTGAGCAACCTGCTGTAGTTGTGGATGTCCCTGCTGGCTGCAGGAGGGTTGGAACTAGAGGATCTAGATCTAAGGGTCCCTTCCAACCCAAACTATTCCGTGACTCTATAACGAGAGGCAGAAGCTGTAGAGCAAAAGGCCTCCGCACTCCCTGGGGCGTGTCAGTAGCCTCCCTGTTTCAGAAGGGATCTAAGTGAGGTTGCAATGACTAAAGCTGTGCTTTGGTTTTGCTTTAAAATAAAAATTGGGGGGGGGGGGGGGGGAAGGTAGCCAAGTAAGCTGATGCCTGTCCCTGCTGTTGTAATGGGTGTCTTCAGAGCTTGTCGTGGGGAAGGGTTCGCCGTGTGCTGCTGCAAATTGCACTGTAACAGCAAACAGAGTAGCAGGGCTTAAAATACCTCCTTCCAAAAGATGAGTGTTCAGCTATTTCCAGTGCTGCTGCTGAGGGATGAGCACATACAGTATTTAAGAGAAGCCTCAAGTGGGATTGATTGCTTTCCCCGTGGCTCCTGGTTCATTTTCTAGCACCTTCACAGAGCCTGTAGCTTCTGCTCTGCTCTCTGCAGCGCCGGCAGACGAGCTGCTGCTTTCCTGTCTGGCTGGGCTGGGGAAGCACAGCTTTGAGGCTTCTCCAGCGTGTTCATGTCTGCCACCTCTCTTCGTGGATGGATCCAGATTGCTTTGTGGCTTAGGGACAGATGATTTGCCTGTGTGTGTAAGGCAGGTGATGGAGACCTCTCCGTGTGCAGCCTCCTCCTCTTTGGTGCACAGAGATGGCCGCAGTGAGAACTCTCTGTGTGTCTGCACAGAGAATTTCCTGCCTGTCCTGGCAGCCCTGGCCAGAAAGAGCAGTGGATCTGTTGGAGAGGGCCATAGCAATAATGGAAGGGCTGGAAGCCCTCTGCTGTGAGGCCAGGCTGAGAGAGTTCAGCCTGGAGGAGATTCTGGGGAGACCTGCTTAAAGGGATCGAGTAGAAGGCTGGGGACAGGCCTTTGAGCAGGGCCTGCTGTGACAGGACAAGGGCTGATGGTTTGGAACTGAAAAAGGGAGATTCAGACTGCAGAAAAGGGAGAAATTTTGTACACTGAGAGTGGTGAGACCTTGTCCCAAGTTTCCCAGAGAGGTGGTAGCTGACCCATCCCTGGAACCATCCCAGGTCAGGTTATCTGGAGCTCTAAGCAGCCTGCTCTAGTTGCAGGTGTCCCTGCTGACCTGGAAAGGTCCTTTCCCACCCAAACCATTCCATGATCCTCCACAGAGAAGGAGACTGCAAGCCACATGTTTCATGCTGCAAGTGTAGAGCTAAGGGTGGCGAAGTCCCAAAGGGATGGGGTTTGAATGCACTAAACAGCCTCTGCTCTGTCTCCTTTCCCTCCAGGAGGAAAATATCTGTTTGCACTGGGCTGCTTTTTCTGGCTGTGTGGACATAGCAGAGATCCTGCTGGCTGCTAAGTGTGATCTGCACGCTGTGAATATCCACGGGGACTCACCCCTGCACATTGCAGCCAGGGAGAACCGCTACGAGTGTGTCGTGTGAGTACAGCTCCAGCCCCGCTGCTTCTCTCCCTTCCCCTCCTCACTCCTTTCCACCCAGCTGCTCCTGGCAAGCTCAGGAGATCCTTTAGAAATGCCTTTGGCACCTAAGCACAAACCAAAAAGGGGATGGAAGGCTTGTTTCTCCACTGGCCTGCTCCTCTGGGCAGTGGGTCTGAAATACTACTGCTGAACAAGAGATGAGAAAGCATGGAGCTGTCCTGGAGCCTTGGCCAGAGGGTCAAAGGGCCTTGCTCAGCCTGGGCTTCCCACCAGCAGGGCACCAGCCATCCTTCATTAAAGCTTTTTGTTTTTTCCCCACAACTAGCATGGCTTAATATGGTAACAGGGCTTTGCTCCTTGCCTGCTCTGAATAAAGCCATCATGTGCACTCACCAAAAGCTGGTGAGTATAAACAAGGGCCAAGTCCAGTCCCAGTTTCCTGTGGGACCCTTCTGCTTCCACCCTACCTTTCCCACCCCGTGTCTCTCCTTGCCAGAGAGTTTGAAGCCTGCCTGGAGCTAGGCTGGTACCAGCAGGGTACCTGGCATGCCTGAAGCAAGGCGAGGTTTGCCCAGAGCTCTCACGAGCGCCTAGAGCTCCAGTCTGTGGCTTCTGCCAGCGCCTTCACCTAGAAGGATTCACTGAACCATGCTTAATAAAGAAACCTCAGGTGATTATTCACTACCACAGATTCTTCCTTGTCCCTTAGGGGCTGGCTGGAGGGTGTGATTCAGCTCGTTTTCCCCTTGTGTGGGTTCGTTCAGGGGGTGCTGATCCTCTCTTGCTGTTTTGCAGTCTCTTTCTTTCCCGTGGCTCGGATGTCACTTTAAAGAACAAGGAGGGTGAGACTCCACTCCAGTGCTCCAGCCTTAACTCTCAGGTCTGGGTGGCCCTACAGATGAACAAGACTCTAAAAGAATCATCTACTGAGAAGCCTCCCCAGATAGACAAGGTGGTGAGCAGGTGAGGATATACCTGGCTGTGCTTTTGTGGGTCGTGGATTTAGAGCCTTTGCACCGGGGAGGCTGGGGGCCTGGTTTGGGAAAGGACTGCCAGGGCATGCTTAGCTTTTATAACTGGTGTGAAGGGCAGTTTGAGATTAGCAAGAGCTCAGAACATGCTGATTCAGACTGTGGTTTGTAAATTCATCCTCCTAGTGGAAATGTTTGCAAGCACAAAGAGCAATCTGGAAGACAGGGTGATAAAAAATGAACTCTTGTGTTAGCCTGAGCTGCTTTCAAGCTCTGAGTGCTCAGTGATCAGACAATAATGCTGCCCCAGGATTGGGGGGGGTGTGGGGCAGAGCTTTTCTTCTGTTCAGCCTGGAGAAGAGAAAGCTCCAAGCAAGACCTTTCTGTGGCCTTCCAGTACCTGAAGGGGCTACAGGAAAGCTGGGGAGGGACTTCTAGAAGGGCTTGTAGTGGTAGGATGGGAGGGAATGGATTTGAGCTGGAGGAGGGGAGATTGAGAGTGGAGATGAGGAAGAAATTCTTTCCAGTGAGGGTGGGGAGACACTGGCACAGGTTGCCCAGGGAGGCTGTGGCTGCCCCCTGCCTGGAGGTGTTCAAGCCAGGCTGGATGAGGCCTTGAGCAACCTAGGCTAGTGCAGCCAATGCCAGGGAGATTGGACCTCAGGGTCCTTGCAAGCCAACCTGTTCTGTGAATCTGTGACATTCTCTTTCTGCCACGGACAGAGACATCGCCCGGGGCTACGAGCGGATCCCCATCCCCTGCGTCAACTCGGTGGACAGCGAGCCCTGCCCCACCAACTACAAATACGTGTCGCAGAACTGCGTCACCTCCCCCATGGACATCGACAGGAACATCACCCACCTGCAGGTGTGCCCCTGCCCTGCTCCCTGCAGCAAATGCAGCCTGCCCTGCTCCCTGCAGCAAACGCAGCCTGCCCTGCCCTGCTCCCTGCAGCAAATGCAGCCTGCCCTGCCCTGCTCCCTGCAGCAAATGCAGCCTGCCCTGCTCCCTGCAGCAAATGCAGCCTGCCCTGCCCTGCTCCCTGCAGCAAATGCAGCCTGCCCTGCTCCCTGCAGCAAATGCAGCCTGCCCTGCCCTGCTCCCTGCAGCAAATGCAGCCTGCCCTGCCCTGCTCCCTGCAGCAAACGCAGCCCGTGCACTCAGAATGCTGCTGTCTGCTCCTGATGCTGCTCCAAGCTCCACCTGAGGCTGCAGTCCTAAACGCCAGCTCCTGCTCTAGGAGATGGGATTCTGCTTTTCTTCCTTGCTGAGACTCGAGATCACCTCTGCTCAGCTGTCTGGTGCAGCATCAGCCATCTGGTGCTGGCTGATCTGGCTCCCATTTAGCCTCTCACTCTTTGTGTCTGGAGAGCTAGGGAGTTGTTGTTCCCTGTGCTGTCTTCCTACTGACTGCAGCATCCAGGCTGAGGTCTTCGTGGTCATACTGGAAGTTCAGGGTTGTGAAAGCAGAGTAGGGGAAACATAGGGTGAGGCTGACCCCTCTGGGTACAGCTCTGAGGTGGCCAAAGTGCACTGCCAAGCCCTGTTGTGCAGCAGCTGGTGGTGGGACTGCGTTGGTTTGGGGAGTGCTGGGGAAGCAGCCAGCTGGAGCACCCAGATGGGAAGAAGCAAGCAGCAGGGGAGCGCTGAGACATCATATTGCATCATCTCCTAGCTCTGGTCTCCTCTTAGAGCTTTCCTTGCCCTCAAGTGTAGAATACAGCTCGTAGGCCATGGAGGAAGGTTGGTTACAGAGGGGGACATCCTCTCCTTAGAAATGGAGATGGCTCAGTGTGAGTTCCTTGTCTGCAAGCCCAGGTCCTTTGATATTCATCACACAGAGAGATAAATACCAGAGTACAAATGCCACTGAAGCAGCGAAGCTTGGTTGTCTTTCTGTCTAACATGCTGGAGCAGCAGGCTGGTGGTTTCCTCTCTGGCCTGGCCACAGGAGCTGTTGTCTCTGTGTGAGTGGTGTGGAGCTAACTCCTGTTCTTCTCTTCCAGTATTGTGTGTGTATAGACGACTGCTCCTCCAGCAACTGCATGTGTGGCCAGCTCAGTATGCGCTGCTGGTATGATAAGGTGAGGACACAGACCCTCCTGTTGGCTTCCTCCAGTGTTTGGGAGCTGAGCTTTGCCCAGTCCAGGGCTTGTGGCAGTACTTTTCCAACAGCTCCTTGCGCAGCTCCTCCCTTTTTGCTTTTAAAAGGCCTCAAGGCGCGGCCTCAGCCGGGAGACCTGTGGGCTGACAGCGGAATGGGGACTCAGGGAAGCTTTCCTGGTGTTATTTATTTGTGTTCCCCTCGTGCCAAGTGAGCCATTAATTACAGCCATGTGATAGAGAGCACTTAATAACCCATGCGTGAAATCAGCTCCCGTTTCGGAGCCGCGCAGCACGCTGCGCTCTGTAAACAAGGGGAGGGGAGGGGAGGGGAGGAGGGCTTCTGGCCTTTTATTTATGGTGATGAAGGCAAAGTGAAGCTGTTTTTAACTGCAGCATTGCCAGGAGCCTGGTTTGGTTTGGGTAAGTGTGCTTCAAGCCCTCCAGGGAGGCTTTGAGGTTGATGTTCGGACAGGTTTGTGCTGCGCTCAGGAGCTGGGTGAATCTCTCCACCTTCCTCCCCCCCCGGGGGGCACGCTGGCAACTTTCTTTGCTTCAGAGCCATTTTGTTGACATGCTAATAGGTAATTACATCTTGCAAACCTTAACAGCCAAATTTGTTAAAATGTGATGAGCTGCCTCACCAGCTCCCTTAATCATTCAGGGTTGGCAGCTTTTTGGGGGAGTGTCATCCGGGGAGGTAACGTGGCTCAACGGATCTTTGGTGTGCTGGATTCGCCCCCTGGAAGCTTAGGCTTCGTTCCAGGGACAGACTTAAGCATCAAGTTCTGCCCTCCAGTACTTCAAAACAGTCGTTGTGATGGGGCACACTGTGAGCTCTGAGGGTTGGTGGTGTGTGGAGTGATGGCAGGCAGCAAAACTCTGGCTGGTGTCTGGCTGTGTGTCAGCTCTGGGTGGTAGCGGCGAGCGTGCCCCTGCCAGGGTAGGGCAGAACCGCTGCAGAGGTTGAGGTCTGGGGTGGGCTGAAAATTGCCCCCAATATTAAATGGCCAAAGCAGCTCAGCTGGAAGCAAATGGAGCTGTACTGACAAGCAAAACTACAATCTGCAATGGAATACAATGGATATGTGCAAAGCCAAAATTTAGAATCATAGAATCAATAAGGTTGGAAAAGACCTCAGAGATCATCAAGTCCAAGCTGTCACCCAACACCTCCTGACGCCCAAACCATGGCTCCAAGTGCCACATCCAATCCCCTCCTGAACACCTCCAGGGATGGTGACTCCACCACCTCCCTGGGCAGCACATTCCAATGGCCAATCTCTCTTGCTGGAAAGAACTTTCTTCTCACCTCCAGCCTAAACTTCCCCTGGTGCAGCTTGAGACTGTGTCCTCTTGTTCTGGTGCTGCTTGCCTGGGAGAAGAGACCAACCCCCACCTGGCTACAACCTCCCTTCAGGGAGTTGGAGACAGCAGTAAGGTCTGCCCTGAGCCTCCTCTACTCCAGGCTAAGCAACCCCAGCTCTATTTACATATATCTATAAGCATTTACAAGTGGATAAACAGCACAAGAACCCCCCCTGGACAAACCAGGGGAACGAACAGCTTCCCCCTCCCTGCTCCCTACCGTCCTGTACACAGCAAGAGGAGAGAAGGAGCAGAGCGTTGTTTGGTTAGTGCTTAGCCAAAACAAAGCGATGCAGCCAAGGTCAGCAAAGAGCCAGCAGAAACACCAGCCAGAGGGAGGAAGCTGAAAAGAGAGAGAGTTAGTTTACAGATCTAAGCTTTATAGCAGCTGTCTGTCCAGTGGGATTATTCAGAGCTTATCATTGTTTCCCTTGTTACACCCAGTGGCGATTTGTTGACATTCTACCACTCTCTGCTCAAGATCGGTGGAGAATTTTCCAAGCACAGCCTGAAACTCCCACAAGATCTGATGCTGCTTTTGGGGGGAGGTTGGGTCAGGGCTGTTTTGCCTCTTCTGGCTTGGAGGGTTCAGAGGAACAGCCAGCTAACCAGTCTTGAATGCCTCTGCTCCTCAGGATGGCCGACTCCTGCCTGAGTTCAACATGGCCGAGCCGCCGCTGATCTTCGAGTGCAATCACGCGTGCTCCTGCTGGAGAACCTGCAGGAACCGGGTGGTGCAGAACGGGCTCAGGTGAGGAGGAGGATCCAAACACAGCTTAGCTTGGCAAGACCAGCACCAGGCTCCTCAGCTTGCTGGCTCTCTAGTCTCAGCTCACCCACAGAGCCACAAAACCCTGGCTTCCTGAGGGGAGACAGAAGTTGGGGTGGAGCAGGTGCCGGCGCGGCGTGGTCGGGATGCAGGCAGGCTCCTGTGTGCTGCTGGTGGGAGCGAAGCGGCAGTGAGTTACGAGCTCAGTTAACCTTTGCACCCTGTCCCATCACATGGAGCTGCAGTGTTCTCTCATCAGCCTGGCCTTAAAACATGAAAATGGCTTCTGGGTTTGCCTGGATGTAACTTTTCAGGCGGGGATCTGTGGCTTGGAAGAGACCTTTAAGACCATCAAGTCCAGCTATGGTCCCAGCGCTGCCAAGTCACCACTAACCCATGTCCCTCAGCACCACATCCACGTGGCTTTGAAACCCCTCTAGGGACGGGCACTCCACCACTGCCCTGGACAGCCTGTTCCAGGCCTTGACAACCCTTCTGGGGAACAAATTGTTCATTGTGTCCAACCTAAACCTCCTCTGGTGCAACTTGAGGCTGTGTCTTCTTTTTCTTTTGCTTGTTCCTTGGGAGAAGAGACCAGACCCCCCCTGGCTCCAACCTCTCAGAGAGTAGTAGAGAGCCAGAAGGTCTTTCCTTAGCAATAGACCAGCACTCCCAGACTTGACTGCTTACAATGTCCCAGTTAATGGTGTGACTTCCCCCTGAACTGGCTCCCTGAGTACCTGCTGGCCTCAGTGCTTAGGATTAGGCCATTAGGATTTTGCTGCCAGGCTGAAAATGTAACTCTTCTGGTTTGACTCTCTGCTGTGGAGAAGTTTGCCACTGCACCAAGTTCAAAGGAGTCCCACTGGGAAAAAAGAAGACTGTGGCACTTTTCTTTCCCCTGTAGCACTGACAAGACTTTTTTTCCTCCTTGTTAAGCTTTGTAGTTTCAGTGACATTTTGGGACGTTAAAAATAAGTGAGGAGAAAGCTTGATGCATTTCCACAGAACTTTTCCTTCTCTCTGGTTTATCCCTGCCAAGCTCCAGAGCTCTGGTGTGTCTATGTGGGTGTTCATTTAGGAGCTGTACAGCTAGAGCTGTTGGGTTTGCATTTCAGCCTCGGTGAAGTGTTTCTCTGACAGACAGAAGGGTTGAACGCCCAACCGTGAGCCTGGGAGAGCTGGTGGTAGGGACAGGGGCTTGGCAGAGCTGGGCTTGAGGTCTTGGGGACCCCTGTTTGG
Organism: Melanerpes formicivorus; assembly: GCF_026170545.1. Taxonomy (NCBI): domain Eukaryota; kingdom Metazoa; phylum Chordata; class Aves; order Piciformes; family Picidae; genus Melanerpes; species Melanerpes formicivorus. The sequence continues at coordinate 3,057,114 of NW_027142429.1, forward strand.
GCTGCAGCAAGGCACATGGCTGCTCCTGCTCTATTTGCAGTGCTTCCTTACTCAGATTTGCTCTGAATTATCTCCACTCAGCAGCACACAGGTTTCCATCTGGCCCCACCTCAGCTGGGAGGCAGAGATCAGAGCTGTGGTCCTGCTTCTGCCAGTGTCAGCCCTGCAGCAGAGCCTGCACCTGAGCTTGGCTCTGATGGGATGGACAAGGCAAAACATAGGGGAGCTTCCTCAAGGCTGAAATCAGAGAATCACAGAATGGGGGCTTTTGACAGGGACCTCTGGGGACCATCCAGTCCAGCCCTCTGCTCCAGCAGCGTCACCCACAGCAGCTTGCTCAGGATCACAATGTCCACCTGGGTTTGGAATCTCTCCAGAGGAGGAGACTCCCCAGCCTCTCTGGGCAGCCTGCTCCAGGGCTTCAGCACCCTCACACCAAAGACCTTTCTTATCTTCAGATGGAACCTCCTGGGTTCCAGTTTGTGCCCATTGCCCTTTGTCCTGTCTGTGGGCACTGACAAGTGTCTGACCCTGTCCTCTTGTCCCTCACCCTTTAGCTCTTGCTGAGTCCTGATCAGATCCTCTCTGGGGCTGCTCTTGTCCAGGCTCAACAGCCCCAGGGCTCTCAGCCTTTGCTCCTCACAGAGATGCTCCAGGCCACTCAGCATCTTCAAAGCCTCTGCTGGACTCTCTCCAGTAGTTCCCTGCCTTTTTTGAACTGGGGAGCCCAGAACTGGATCCAGTACTTCAGCTGTGGCCTCTCTAGGGCAGAATAGAGTGGGAGGAGACCCTCCCTTGTCCTGCTAGCCACACTCTTTTTCATATACCCAAACAGAGTGGTATAACCAGTTCCCTGAGAGCCAGCATGAAGTCATTTCTTGCCCTGGTGAAGGCTTCAGGAGCTGTGAGGAAACAGAAGCAAACATGCAGCCCTTGGTTTGAGCTGACACTGCAAGGAGGGAATGGGGGGGGGGGAAGAGAGCTACTGGGAAAAACAAGAGGGTGAAGTTCAGGTGAGAGTCAGATTTCTCTTTATTCTGACAACAGCGCTGCTGAGAGCAGCGTTTGGTTCCCTTGGGGGCAGAACAAACCTTCCCCAGCCCTGGAGACTGTTCATCCTGCACTTAACTCAAGTTCTGGCTGAGCAGGAGGCAGAGTGGCTTACAGGATTGTTTCTCTGCCTATAAACCCCATCAGTAAAATTCCACACAGCTGCTATTACACCAACAAGTTTCAAGTTGCAGCCTTTCTTCCTTGTCTTTCAGCCAGGGAGCTGGATCTGATGGAGCTGCTAAATGCACTGGCCTCAGCAGAGGGCACAGGGATCAGAGCTCTTAGCTCAGGGTGTTCTGAAATCACCATGAGCTCCCTGCCTTGCCCCTGCAGCACCCCTCCCTGCAGATCCACCCTGTCCTAGGTGCCCTTCCCCCTCCCCTGCCCTCCCCTGAGTGCTGGGTGTGTGTGGAAGGGAAGAGAACTGCTGGTGGTGGGAGTCTGGTCTCCTGTGTGTAAATCATCAGTGGTGTAGCCACACTGAGCATCCAGTCTCACACCCTCTTCCCCAGTCTCTGGCTGTGCCCCTTGCAAGCTGCATGGAGGAGGTGCTGGTGGGTGCCCAGCCCTTGTCCCCATCCCTTCTGCCCACATGCTCAGTGGTGGGAGTGGAGAGCCCCCACTGATGCCAGCAGGAGAACTCAGGGGGTCCAATTTTGGAATCATCTTTGAGGTTGTGCTGATGGAAAGGTGCTGCCTGTTTCTTTGTCATCTCTGTAGTGGGCTGAGGGAGCTGGGGTTGTCCAGGCTGGAGAAGAGGAGGCCGAGGAGAGACCTCGTTGCTCTCTGCAGCTCCCTGAAAAGAGATTGGAGTGAGCTGGGAGTTGGTCTCTTCTCCCCAGTGATAGCATGAGAGGAAATGGCCTCAAGCTACACCAGGAGAGGTTTGGGTTGGACATGAGAAGAAACTTCTTCTCTGCAGGGGTTCTCAAACACTGGAGCAGGCTGCCCAGGGGGGTGGTTGAGTCTCAGTGCCTGCAGGTGTTTGACAGAGGCAGAGATGTGCTGAGGGCCATGGCTTAGCCCCAGCCTTGGTAGAATTGGAGAATGCTTGGACTCAGTGCTTTGCAAGCAAGTTGAGTCTGTGATTCAGTGCCAGTTGCTTGTCTGTCTGTGCAGAGCTGCCATTCATGTGGTCCCTCTCTCCTGCAGGACTCGGTTGCAGCTCTACCGGACGCAGCGGATGGGCTGGGGAGTGCGGACAACACAGGACATCCCCCTGGGAACCTTCGTCTGCGAGTAAGCTCTGCAGCTTGCCTGAGCCCCTCAGGGCTGGCCTGCTTCCCTCCTCTCCAAGGAGGGTTTTCACCCAAAGCAAATTGGCACCCAGCTCAGCCAGAGGTTTCCTGCACTGTTTGTCCCTGTCCTCATGGCAGGACGTTTTCTCCATCAGTCTCTGTCTTGCTGAGGTTTGTGCTCAGCCCTCGCCCCTCTTCAGACACAAGAGAAAAGGGGATTTGGGTTCTGCTGTAAGTGTGCTCTACTCATGTGTGCCCTGTGGGTATTCATAGAGTCATAGAAGGGACCTTAAACATCATCCAGTTCCAACCCCCACATCATGGGCAAGCACACCTCCCACCAGCCCAGCTTGCTCAAGGCCTCATCCAGCCTGGCCCTGAACACCTCCTGGGAGGAGGCAGCCACAGCCTCCCTGGGCAACCTGTGCCAGTATGTCTCTACCTTCACTCTCAAGTATTCCTTCCTCATCTCCAGTCTCAATCTCTCCTCTTCCAGCTCAAAGCCATTGCCCCTTGTCCTACCACTCCAAGCCCTTGTCCAAGGAGCCCCTTCAGGCCCTGGAAGGCTGCTCTGAGGTCTCCCTCCAAGCTGAACAGCCCCAGCTCTCCCAGCCTGTCCTTGTAGGGGAGGATGCTACGGGCTGGGGGACACTTAAGGCCAAGGCAATTTGGAACAACCTGGTTCTATCAGATCATGTTTTTTTCTGTTTCAGTTCTGACTCCTCAGGAGGCTTTCCAAGTGTCCCAGCTCTGCTTTGGGTCTGATTCAGCAGAACAGCAAAGCACTTGGCCTTGAGCACAGGGTTCGGCCCCGAGTCAATAAAGTACTTAAGAACAAAAAATGTTCAGGTTTATGTCTAGTGAGAAAGAAATCTGCTGGTGAACCCCCTTTAGGCTTTAAAGTGGTGCCTCTGCTTTACTAAACATTGTGGAAAGTGTTTTTCTTCCTTGCAATGCTAACAGTGAGTTAAAACCTCCTAAAGACCTTGGAAATAGGTGCTGGGGTGTTGGGGGATTGTTCCTTGTGGAGCTAGTTGTTGATGTTCTGCAGGGTTGGGGTGAGGGCTGGGGGAAGATCAGCTGCAGCAGATCAGCCAAGTGTTTGTTCCCTGTTAGGATCTGCCAGATACTAAAGGGTTTGCTCAGAGGTAAAGCTTTAAACTGCTGTTTCTGAGGGTTGTCTCCACTCTGTCTTCAGAGATTCAGGGAATGGTTTGGGTTGGAAGGGACATTAAAGATCATCTAGTTCCAACCCTCACACCATGGGCAGAGACACTTCCCACCAGCCCAGGTTGCTCAAGGCCTCATCCAACCTGGCCTTGAACACCTTCAGGCAGGAGGCAGCCACAGCCTCCCTGGGTCACCTGTTCCAGTATCTCTCCACCCTCACTCTAAAGAATTTCTTCCCAATCTCCAGTCTCTATCTCCCCTCTCCCAGCTCAAAGCCATTGCCCCTTGTTCTGTCACTCCCAGCCCTTCTCAAGTCCCTCCCCAGCTTTCTTGTAGCCTCTTCAGTTACTGGAAGGCTGCTCTATGGTCTTGCTGGAGTTTTCTCTTCTCCAGGCTGAACATCTCCGACTCTCCCATAGGGGAGGTTCTTCATCCCTCTAATCATCTTCATGGGCTCCCCTGGACCTGCTCCTGTAGTTCCATGTCCTTCCTGTGCTGGGGGCACTAGAGATAGGGCTTTGTTAAGTACCAAAGGTTCCTGTGTCCCAGGTCAGTGGCCAGAGGTGAGGCAGAGCCTGTGAGTAAAACTGCTCCCAAAGGAGCATTTGGCTGACTTAACCAAATCCTGGAACACTGACAGGCAGGAGGAATGAACAGTGGTGAGGAGGCAGCCCAGGGAGACAGGGCAGCCCTCTGCACAGTGTGATTCACACAGCTGGTTGCAGAGCATGTCAGAGCTGAGGGGGTGCAGATACCCCAACAGCTCAGCTCTTGCCTCCACCCTTGGCAGGAGCTGCTGAAGCTGTTTCAGTGGCAGCTCCATCTCCTTCATTCCCCAGATGAGCTAATGCATCCCTTGCCCATGCACCTTCCTCCTTATCTCCATCACTCACACGCACATGTTACTTACTCAGCTCCCCAGCTCACGGTGCTCCTCTCCTCCTCAAGCCAGCTGCACTGATGAGTGAGGACTCCTCTGAGTCTTCATGGGCAGCCTAAAGACTTGGGTGGTTCCTCTCCTGGATTCACAGATTGCATTAGGTTGGAAGGGACCCCAAAGGTCACCTTGGGCAACCTTGCTGCAGGCAGCAGGGATAGCTCCAACTAAGTCAGGCTGCCCAGGTCCACATCAGGTCTCAGCTTGAATGTCTCTGAGGTTGGGGCCTCCAGCCACATCCCTGGGCAACCTGTTGCAGTATTTCACCACTCTCATTGTGAAGAACTTCCTCTTCATGCCCAAGCTAACTCTGCCCTGCTCCAGTTTCAAACCACTGCCCCTCACCCTATCCCCACAGCCCTTCTGAGCATTCCCTCCCCAAGCCTTCCTGCAGGGCCCCTTCAGATACTGAAATGCTGCTCTGAGGTCTCTCCAGAGCCTTCTCCTCTCCAGGCTGAACAGCCCCAGCCTGTCCTTCTCTCTCTGGTCACCTTTTCTTTGCAGCTTGCAGAGCCACTCACTTCCCAGGTCCCAGGTTATGGAAGGATGTGTGCAAAAGGGAGCAGGGTCCTCAGCCCTGCTTCAGAAAGAGGGGGTGGTGACATTCAAGGCCAAACTTGATATGTCTCTGAGCAGCTTGATCTGGTTGGAGGTGTCCCTGCTGCCTGCAGGGGGGTTGGACAAGATGAGCTTTGAGGCTCCCTTCCAACCTGCTGCAATCTGTGAGACTGAGAAGTGAGTTCCAGGAGCAGTTGTTAGTGGAACACCCAATCAGGCCCTTGTAATTACATTGTGGCTTTGGCTGCACTCAGCTGTAAACCTGAAGTGGCTGTCCCCAGGCACAGTCCCTCTCTGTGCAGCATTGTTCAGCTGCTGCTGGCTGCTCTGCCATGCCACAGCAAGTTCCCCCTCTCTCTTTGGCCTCCATCTTCCAGGGCTTTAGGTCATGGCCCAGCATTTGACTTCCAGCATGGCTGCAGCCTGACAGGAGCCCTTCATGAGTAGTGAGCTGTGCTGGGGGCAGACAGGAGGATCACACACAGCAGCAGCCTCCTGCTCTGCCAGAGCAGCTTGGCCAGATCACCCAGCTCAGGGAACTGCAGCCAAACCATCTCTTGTCACAGAGCACATGGGGCCTCTCCAGCTTGATGTTCTGTGGCTCTCCTCCTGCCCAGCCCTGGGCTTAAAGGGCTGCCTTGATCCACAGGATGTGGTTGAGGGCTTTGAGAATGCCTTGAGAGCTGCAGGGGAATGCTGTGGCAGGGGCTGCTGCTGGTGCAAGGCTCTCCTGATGCTGTGGAGATTATTTATTCATATTGTGAATCCTTGGCTTATAATTAATTAGTGTTGCATGGCAGGCTGGGAAGACTCAGATCCCAGAATCTGCTCTGCTGTTGCTTCTTTCTCATCTCCTCCTGCCTCTCTTGCTTTCATTGCAAGCAGGTCAGGGCTGGAAATCAGAGAATCATAGAGTGTTGGGGGTTGGAAGGGACCTCTGGAGATGATGGAGTTCAACCCCACCTGCCAAAGCAGGGTCACCTAGGACAGGCCACAGAGGAATGCATCCAGGTGGGTCCAGAGAAGGAGACTCCACAGCCTCTCTGGGCAGCCTGCTCCAGGGCTCTGTCACCCTCACATCAAAGAATTTTCTCCTTGTGTTGAGGTGGAATCTCCTGTGTTCCAGTTTGTGCCCATTGCCCTTTGTCCAGGACACTGCTGAGAAGAGCCTGGCCCCTGCTTCTTGACACCCACCCTTCAGATACTTGGAACCAGGCTTCTCTCCTGCAGACTAAACAGCCCCAGGTCTTTCAGCCCTTCCTCCTCAGACAGAGTTTCCAGTCCCTTCAGCATCCTTGGGGCCTCTGTTGGACACACTCTAGGGTATCCCTGTCCTTGAAGTGGGGAGCCCAGGACTGGACCCAGTACTCCAGATGTGGTCTCAGCAGGGCAGAGTAGAGTGGGAGGAGAATCTCCCTTGACCTGCTGGCCATACTCTTCTGAACACAGCCCAGGCCTTCTGTCCCCTCTTCTGAACACAGCCCAGGCCTTCTGTCCCATTGATAACTTACCTATTGCTGTCCCATGGATAACTTACTGTAGGCCAGGACCATCCAAAACTGTTTAAGATGGACACAGGAGGACAAATATGGGAACAGCAGTGCAGCAGGGCCTCCTGCAGCAAGGCATTTGGCATCAAAACTCACATCTCTCTAGGGTGAGAAAGGTCCTGTGTGCATTTAGTCCTTCTCAGCAGGCCAGGCCAAGCAGCACTTGCTTCATGGTGCTGTCAGAGCCTGGTTGTGATCTGTCCTACAGCTGGTTTTACAGCCAGGTGGTTACTACTGGGAGCACATCTCTGATCTAGTCTGGTTAGACAGGGGTTGAGAAAGCAGCCTAGATCCTTCCAGGGCTCCTGCCTGGTTCAGTTTGGGTGAAGACTTTACAAGAAGAGGTTTGTAGGCAGTGTAATCTCTGAGGGTGCTGGAGCCCTGGAGTTGGCTGCCCAGAGAGGTTGTGGAGTGCTGGAGAGCTTCCAGATCCCCCTGGACATCATGATCCTGAGCAACCTGCTGTGGGTGACCCTGCTTTAGATGATCTCCAAAGGTCCCTTCCAACCCCCACCATGCTGGCATTCTGCAAAACTCCCCTGGAAAATGGAGGAAGGACAGAGAGGAACCCTCTGCTCTGGGCTGTGAACAGCACAAGCACTGCAGTGGTGGCTGTGAGAGCCAGGCTGTGAGTCTGCCCATGAGCATGGGGAGAACTGGATGGAGGGGCTGAGCTTGGCCACCACAGAGATATGCAAATGGAGTCACCATCCCCAGGAAGCAGGGACTGTTGCTGGAAGTCAGACTCCATGGTTACATTAAAAGGGTTGCCCTGAAAAGATGAGGTCTGGAGCCAGGTTTTAGCTGCTGTAAGCTGGCAAAGCTCGGGTGGCTCTGAGGTGACCTGCTCTGCCAAGGCTGTGGGCTGCCAGCTGGGGTTGGGATTGATCCCTTTCTTTCCCTCTTCCCAGAAGGAGATGTTCAAGCCCAGGCTTGTGATTGCCTGGGCATCCAATTTCTGCCTCTCCTCTTTGTCTGCAGGTATGTTGGGGAGCTGATATCTGACTCCGAGGCAGATGTCCGTGAGGAGGACTCCTACCTCTTCGACCTTGACAACAAGGTACTGTATCTGAAGGTGTCTCATGAGGCAAACCCAAGGTCTTGCCCCTCCCAAAGAGCAGAGAGACTCTTTGTGTCCATCTTGAGGCACAGCACAAGCTGAAAGCCTGCAAACAGGAGGATTGTGTTCCCAGGATCGAGACGGGCTGAGGTGAGGCTTGGAGGGCTTGGTGCATCTGTAGTGGAGCCCAGCATCCCTGGGCCACCGTGGTGTGTGCTGCCCACACCACCTCTGCTGCAGGATGCTCTTCTGACAAAGCCATTTGGGCAGCCTGAGGTCAGAGGTTCAGTGTCTGATGCTCCAGTTTGCACTTGCAGGCTTGGGGCTGTGTTGATTTGCACCTCTGTAAGTTGTTCATAAAAAGGTGAGCTGCAGGCCTCAGACCCCAGGTTTACTGCTAAAGGGTTTCATCAGCTAACCCTGACTTGAGGCTTATTCTGCTGGTAGTTCTGCTCTGCTCTGAGGAGGGCTGCTCAAGGCAGGGCTGCTTTGAACAGTGTGATCTGAAGCTTTTCAGCAAGGCCATCAGTTCAGGTTTCACATGGGAAAGGAGAGGAGAAAGGTGAGCTGAGGACTCTGAGGAGGGAGGTGGCTTCCCAGGAAGGCTGTAAACAGTGTCTGCTTGTGTGTGTCATCAGAAGCAAGACAGAGGCTGTTGCTTTGGGTTTTGTGTGTGATTTGATTGGGGTTTTTTTAAGCAACAGACACTCAGCAGCTGCAGGAGGACAGGGAATGGTCCTGCAGTCAGTCTGCAGTCATTAAGAGACTGAAAAGCACCAAAGACTTCAATCTGGTTTGGGCATTCAGGAGCCCACCTGGACTTTGCTTTGCCTTTAGGTTATCCCCTGCCTGGCTACCAGGAGGGACAAGCTCTGTGTTTGCTCCTACAAAGCCTTCAGTGAAGCCAGGAGGGAGAGCTGAGTACAGGCACAGGCATCCTCTTATTAGAGCACCTTCAAAGTGGAGCATCTACAGAAAAGCAAGCACCAAGTCATGGAGAGGTGATCAGAAGAGGCCCAAGGGGCTGGGTGGAGGAGGGCAGAGCAGAGCCAGCCAGGAGTAACCTTGGGGTCCTGGTGTGCCTGAGAGGGGTGGCCTGAATGGACCTGAGCTGTAGTGAGTGTGGCTGGGTCATTATTTCTGTTGTCCCTGTTCCTGGTGGTGTCACTCAGGGGCATGGTGGCTGGGTCAGTGTGCCAGGTCATGCAGTCACATCCCACTCCATGTCTGAAAGAGAGCAGACATCACAGCCCCAGCTTGCTGCCATTCTTGGCTTCCCAGGAGGAGGACACACCTCAACAGGTGCTCTCAGCTTCCACTGCTTAGAGGGATGGCTCCCTTCTCTCTTGTACATGGTGGAGAACACTGTGCTCCTTCTGGGGAAGATGAGGTTGAGCTTTTGTTGTGGTTGCCTTCTTGTTGGTGTTGTCCACCCCTCTCCCATGGCAGGCCCATCACACACTTGGCCCTGCTGTGCTCTGGTGAGCAGTGGCAGTGGTCAGAGCTGTACATTGCTGCATCTGTGTGACCTCTGCCTGCAAGCAGGAGGGCTTGCTCCAGGCTTGCTCCAGGCATCCTCCCTTCAAAGACACCCCAGTGCCTTCCCTATCCTGGAAGGAACTCTAGAATGGTTTAGGTTGTAACAGACCTTTCAGAACATCAAGTCCAAGCATTAACCCAGCACTGCCAGGTCACCACTGAACCATGGCCCTCACCTACACAGCTCTGAAACCCCTCCAGGGATGGTGACTCCACCACTGCCCTGGGCAGCCTGTTCCAGGCCTTGACAACCCTTTTAGGGAAGGAAATGCTCAAGTCCAACTTAAGCCTCCCTGCTGCAGCTTGAGGCTGTTTCCTCTTGTCCTATAAAGTGTTCCTTGGGAGGAGAAACCAATCATAGAATTGTTAGGGTAGGAAGGGACCTCAAGGCTCAGCCAGTTCTAACCCCCCTGCCATGGGCAGGGACACCTCACACTACAGCAGGTTGCTCACAGCCACATCCAGACTGGCTGCAAACACCTCCAGGGATGAGGCTTCCACCACCTCCCTGGGCAACCTGTGCCAGGCTCTCACCACCCTCATGGGGAACAACTTCTTCCTAACATCCAATCTCAATCTCCTCACTTCTAGTTTTGTTCCATCCCCCCCAGTCCTATCACTCCCTGACACCCTCAAAAGTCCCTCCCCAGCTTTCTTGTAGCCCCCTTCAGATCCTGGAAGGCCACAATGAGGTCACCTCGGAGCCTTCTCCTCTCCAGACTGAACAGCCCCAACTCCCTCAGTCTGTCCTCACAGCAGAGCAGCTCCAGCCCTCTGCTCATCCTCGTGGCCCTTCTCTGGACAGGCTTCTCACTGCCTCAATGCACTGCCTCACTCCAGAGCAGGTTAATGGTTTCTCTTCTTTCTCTCTCTCTCTTGGTTCCCAACAACCTCATAGCAAGGTGGGAAACAGTTTGCTTTGGGACTTGTCCTCCTCAGGAGCTTCACAGTGAGGACACTGCCTGTGCTGGCCCAGGCAGCAGGCTCCTTTCTGGAGAGCCACATCTTGGCTTGCACGGTGGAGAGCTCAGCCGCTTCTGGCTGGTGAAGCCTCGTAGCAGTGGCTCTTCCATGGATTAAAGTGAGGGGGTGCTGGGAGTTAAACATAGCATTGCAACTGGAGCTGGTTAGCAGTGTGTGTGATGTGAGACCATGTGGGGTGATGCCTCCTCCAGTCCCTGGGACATCTTCCCCTGGGCCCCTGCAGCAGTGGGTGGTGTGATCTGGCTCAGCTCATCCATTAACGACTGCAAGGTGCTTGCCCAAAAGGGAGCTGGAGCACCACTAATGGAGCCTTTTGCTTTTGGCCTCTTTGCAGCTGAAATTAGCTTCTGTAATTAAAGTCTCTGCTTTGCACAGTCATTCTCTGCTGCAACAGAAGAGCCCTGATGGGGGGCTCTTTTATTTTCATGGAAAACAAAGTATTGCTGCTCTCTGGGAAGGGCCTGGCTGTGTTCTCACTTTCTCTTCTATCTGCAAACCTCTGCCTTTTCTGGAGGCTCTGGCTTTGTGTTGCCAAGCTGTTGTGTTCAATTAGAGGACAGAACAGGTGCCTGCTCCCCTGTCCAGCGGCTGTGCCCATAAGGTGTCTGCTCCAAGCATCATAGAATCATAGAGTTCTTTGGGTTGGAAGAGGCCTCTTAGGTCACCCAGTCCAACCAGCGAGCCAACCCCACCATGGCCACTAAACCATGGCCCCAAGTGCCTTGGCCACGCTTTTACTGCACAGCTCCAGGCATGGGGACTGCACCACCTCCCTGGGCAGCCTGTGCCAATCCCTGACCACTCTTGCAGCAAACAAATTAATCCTCATCTCCAACCTCACCCTCCCCTGGCACAATTCCAGGCCATTTCCTTTTGTTCTGTTACCTGATACATGGGAGAAGAGCCCAACCCCCACCTCACTGCAACCTCCTTTCAGGGAGTTGTGGAGAGCAATGAGGTCTCCCTCAGCCTCCTCTCCTCCAGACTGAACACCCCCAGCTCCCTCAGCTGCTCCTCCCTAGCCCTGTTCTGCAGACCCTTCCCCAGCTGTATGCACCAAGGTGGGGCTGGGGATTGCTGATGTGCCAAGCAGTGCCAGGGGCCTTTGGAAGGTGTGTGTGCTGGTGGGTGCCCTGCAGCAGGCTGTGTCTGGGTACAGAGATGTGTTTCGTCCTCCTAAAGCCACCGTGGCTGTCCTGCCCTGGCTCCTCTCGAAGCTCTGCAGAGCAGCTCTGGGGCAGGCGGTGGTTTGCTCGTCTCTTTCATCTGAAGGAGCAGCAGCAGCAGCAGCAGTGGCACTGAAGCTGCCCTCAGCTGATGCCAGCTGCACTGTTGTTCCCCAGGATGGAGAGGTCTACTGCATCGATGCTCGTTTCTACGGCAACATCAGCCGCTTCATCAACCACCTCTGCGAGCCCAACCTCATCCCCGTGCGCGTCTTCATGGCGCACCAGGACCTGCGCTTCCCCAGGATCGCCTTCTTCAGCACCAGGCACATAGAAGCCGGAGAGGAGATCGGGTAGGTGCTGCCCCCGAGGGCTGCCCTGCTCCCCCGGGGCTGCCCTGCTCCCCCAGGGCTGCCCTGCCCCCTCGGGGCTGCCCTGACTCCCCCGGGGCTGCCCTGCCCCCCTGGGGCTGTCCTGCCCTTGGGGAGCCACTGCCTGGCTCTGGGGTGGAGGAAGTGCAAAGGGAAGGAGGCTCAGCTGCTCCTGAACTCACTCGCTCCAATCCCTCCAGAGTTTCCTGGGGATATCACAGAAGGCATCAGGTTGGAAGGGAGCCTCAAAGGTGATCCTGGCCAACCTCCCTGCAGGCAGCAGGGACACCTCCAACTAGATCAGGCTGCCGAGGGCCACATCACATTGGACCTTGAATGTCTGCAGGGATGAGACCTCAACCACATCCCTGGGCAACCTGTTGCAGTATTTCACCAGCCTCACTGTGCAGAACTTCCTCCTGATGTCCTACCTAAACCTCCCCTGCTCCAGTTTCAAACCATTGCCTCTCATCCTATCACCACAGCCCCTTCTAAACAGTCCCTCCCCAGCCTGCCTGTGGGTCCCTTTTAGACACTGAAGATGTGGAAAGAGCTTCTAGCCAAAAACAAAAGTCATGATCTGAAGCTCTGCAAACCAAAGACACTGAAGATATTGGAAACAGCTCCTAGCCAAAAAAAATCCCATGCCCTGCAAACCCAAGGCTGCTGCCCCCAGCCTCTGTGTGCCTCTGCTTTGCAGTGACCCCCATCTCTGTCTTGTCTTTTGCAGCTTTGACTATGGAGACAGGTTCTGGGACATCAAAGGCAAATTCTTCAGCTGTCAGTGTGGTTCACCCAAGTGCAAACACTCGAGCTCAGCGCTGGCCCAGCGCCAGGCCAGCACCTCCTCGTCCCAGGACACGCAGGAAAATGGGCTCCCCGACACCAGCTCTGCCACGGCAGCCGGCCCCTTTTGAGGCTCTGCTCCCCAGAGACTGACTGGTTTTAACCCTTTAGGTTCACATACTGTCTGAGTTTCCATTTAAAGAGAGAAAAACAGAAACAAAACCAACAAACCCACACAAAACCCTTCAAAGAAAGAAAACAAAGGCACTCAAGGAAAAGCCAGGCCAGGGCTTGGGACACTTAGGGCTGTGCCACCGACTGTTAACTCGAGGAGTGAGTCAGAGCAAATCCCACCTGAGTGATGTTCTCCCTCTCCCCAGTCCAGGCAAGCTGCTGGGTTTCCCAGGTGTGTATGGAGGATGGGGAGGCTGCTGAGTTTGATTTTCCAGGTGAGTTGTCCTGGCCTCTGACTCTCCATGTGCCGAGGGCGGCGCGAGCCCGGGAGCGCCGCTGGTGCCCGGAGGGATGGCTCGTGCCCGCTCGTCTCCGCTTCACCTGTAATAAACTCTCAATACTTGATGGGACTTTCTTTCTGAAAGCCAAGGGGGAAGTGGGGAGGGAGAGGGAAAGGGAGGTGCTGGCCTCTGCCTTTGCTTGGCGCAGCCCTGGGGGCAGGCTCCGCTGGCCGCTTTGTGTTGGTTTGGTCGGCTGTTGGTTTTTAATCCTCGATTCCTCCCACGCCTGCCAGGACGCTGCGGTGAGGCCTTTGCCCAGGAGCTGGAGGGCGTCTCTGCCAACCCCCCTCCTGCTCACCAAACCCACCAGGCTCGGTCTTTCTTTTCTCTGCCGACGAGAAGAAACTCTCAGTCCTTACAACCCCTTTGCTCCCTGGCTCTCTCCAGAGCCACCTGGAGACTCTTCCCCTCTGCTCCCTCCCAGGCTCTCCTCCGTTACAAACCAGCTCCGCTCCGAGCCACGCGGCTCCGTTACTGTCTCAGTGTTCGGTTCGTCCATGGAAGGATCTCCCTCCCCCCCCATCGCTGCCAGGAGGGAAGGTTGCCAGGGGGATTGTTCAAGACACTACTTAAGGAACCCAGCTCTTTCTTTCTTTTTTATTGTTATTATTTGGAAAGACAAAAAGCAAAGGATCTCTCCAGAGAGCCTCTCCTCTGCTGGGGGGAAGAAGGGGGCGGGCAGCAGCCAGGCCATGTCCCGGGCCGGGCAGCATCCAGGCCATGTCCCGGTCGGGAAGGCTGCCCCCCGAAGCTCATCCCTTTCCCCCATCCCTTTTCTCAACGTTCTTTTCGGTTGTTCTTTTTTTTTTCACTCACCCAACTTCAGGAGGTTTTCAATAAAACTGATTTCTTAGGGTTGGGGGTTTTCTTCTTCTCATTACCTAAATGTTGGGGACTCAAAACCAAGAGAGAAAAGGTGAAAGAGACTGCACGGAAAACCCACGCGAAAGATAAACCCAAACGGGGGGGGGAAAGGTCGATAAAGAAAACAACACTCACACCAAAATAAAGGAGAAAAAGACACAAAAAAAAAAAGAGGAGAAAAGAGAAATTATCCAACCCCTCGAAAAAAAACCCCAACAGGATAAAAAAAGAGAGAACCCACACACAGACAACACACAACCCCCCCCCCCACCCCCACCCCCCTTACCCCCGCTCCCCCATACACAAAAACGGTGCTGATTCTGGTGTGATTTTTTGCTCACCACGTGAACAGAAAACTTATCAATTGTATAAAAAGAAAAGAAATGGACAAAAAAAAACCAACAAAACAAACAAAAAAAAACCAAAAAAGAAAAGAAAAGAAGGAAAAAAAAAAAAAAAAGAAAAGAAAAGAACAAAGTGATTTTAGTATAAAAAAAAATGCAGGAAAAAAAAAACCACAAAAAACAAACAAAGAAAGAAAAAAAAAGAAGAAGCCTTTTTTAAATTGTTAGTATTGTAGTGTGAATAAATTTTTGCCGTCACCTTTTGTGTGGTGGCTGAAGCAGGTCATTATTATCTGAAGGGGTTTGGTTTTTTTCCTTCCCTTTTTTTTTTTCCTTTGTTTTGCTTTTTTTTTCTTGTTTTATTTTCTTCCCCCCCCCCCTTTTAATTTTTTTCTTCCCTCCTTTTTTTTCTTTTCCTTTTCTTTTCCTTTTTTTTTAATTTCTTTTTTCCTTACCCTTTTTTCCTTCCTTTTTTTCTTTCCCTTTTTTCCCTTTTCCTTTTATTTCCTTTTCCTTTTATTTCCTTTTCCTTTTTTCCTTTTCCTTTTTTCCTTTTCCTTTTATTTCCTTTTCTTTTTTCCTTTTCCTTTTCCTTTTTTCCTTTTTTCCTTTTCCTTTTTTCCTTTTCCTTTTCTTTTTTCCTTTTCCTTTTTTCCTTTTCATTTTTCTTTTTTCCTTTTTTCTTTTCCCTTTCTTCTTTTCCTTTTTTCCTTTTTTCTTTTACTTTTTTCTTTCCCTTTTTTCCTTTTCCTTTTTTCTTTCCTTTTCTTTTCCTTTTTTCTTTCCTTTTCTTTTCCTTTTTTCTTTCCTTTTCTTTTCCTTTTTTCTTTCCTTTTCTTTTCCTTTTTTCTTTTCCTTTTTTCCTTTTTCTTTTATTTCCTTTTCCTTTCTTCCTTTTCCTTTCTTCCTTTTCCTTTCTTCCTTTTCCTTTCTTCCTTTTCCTTTCTTCCTTTTCCTTTTTTCCTTTTCTCCTTTTCCTTTTCTTTTCCTTTTTTCTTTTCCTTTTTTCCCTTTCTTCTTTTTCTTTTTTCCTTTTTCCCCTTCCTTTTTTTCTTTCCTCTTTTACTTTTCCTTTTTATCTTTCCTTTTTTCTTTCCCCTTTCTTATTTTCCTTTTTTCTTTTCCTTTTTTCTTTTGCCTTTTTTCTTTTGCCTTTTTTCCTTTGTCCCTTTTCCTTTTTTCCCCCTTTTTCCTTTATTTTATTTCCCCTTTTCCCTTTTCCTTTTTTCTTTTCCTATTTTTCCTTTCCATTTTTCCCTGTTCATTTTTTTCCTTTTCCTTTTCCCCCCTTTTCCTGGTTTTTTTTTTTTTCCTTTTCCTTTATTTAATTTTCCTTTTTTTCTTTTCCTTTGTTTTCTTTTCCTTTTTTTTTTTTTTTCCTTGTTTTTTTTCCCTTCCCCTTTTTTCCCCCTTCCCCCCTCTCCCTTTTTGATTATTTTAGTTGTTTGGGTTTTTTTTTTTCCCCCTGTATCTTTAAATACTGTAATTAGTGCAGTTACAGCTTTGTTGGTTTGTTTTTTTTCTCGTTGGTTTCTTTGGGGGGGGTTCATCTCTTCTAGAACATTCATAATGCCCTCATGTTTATTATTATTATTATTATTGTTATAATTATTATTATTATTTGGTTTTATTTTTGGTTTTATTTTATTTTCTGTTAATGGTTTTGGACACTTTTAAAGGAGCAGCCTTTTGGCTCTGATCATTTTCTTGTTCTGTTTTCAATGAAATCAATAAAAAACAAAGGAAAAAAAAGGTGTTTTAAAAGGAGTTTGGCTTTTTTTTGGTTTTGTCTGCTGGGGTGGAGAGGGATGGTTGGGATTTGCTGGCCTGGGGTTTCAAGGCTGGTTACCAGATCCCACAACTGTCAGGGTTGGAAGGGACCTCAAGGATCAGCCAGTTCCAACCCCCCTGCCATGGCCAGGGACACCTCACACCGCAGCAGGTTGCTCACAGCCACATCCAGCCTGGCTGCAAACACCTCCAGGCAGGAGGCTTCCACCACCTCCTTGGGCAACCTGTGCCAGGCTCTCACCACCCTCATGTATCATAGTATCATAGTATCATAGTATCAGTCAGGGTTGGAAGGGACCACAAGGATCAGCCAGTTCCAACCCCCCTGCCATGGGCAGGGACACCCCACACTAGATCAGGCTGGCCAGAGCCTCATCCAGCCTGGCCTTAAACACCTCCAGGGACAGGGCCCCAACCACCTCCCTGCACAACCCATTCCAGGGCTTCACCACTCTCATGGGGAAGAACTTCCTCCTCCCCTCCAGCCTGAATCTCCCCACCTCCAGCTTCATTCCATTCCCCCTAGTCCTATCACTACCTGGGGAAGAACTTCTTCCTACTGTCTAATCTAAATCTCCCCTCTAGCTTGGATCCATTCCCTCCAGTCCTATCACTACCCAACATCCTAAAATCTCCCTCCCTAGCTTTCTTGCAGCTCCCTTCAGGTCCTGGAAGGCTGCTCTAAGGTCCCCCTGGAGCCTTCTCTACTCCAAACTGAACCCCAGCGCTCTCAGCCTGTCCTTGTAAGAGAGGAGCTCCAGCCCTCTGCTTGTCCTCATGGCCCTTCCCTATGTGTCAGAGGCTCTGTGTGAAGCCTTCTGCACTTCCACAGGGAATGAGGAAGAGAAGCTGGTGGGAAACTGACCCAGCTGGGATGAAAATGTGAACAATCCAATGAACTAGAGATACCAATCAAGGTGGAGCCCAACCCCTGATGGCAGTCATGGCACCATTGGCACCACTGATGCTGGGGGCAGACACTGGGGAAGGCCCAGACTGGACTTGGCAGCAGATGGGAACTGGATTCAGGAGCTGGATTCTGGGACTGCATTCAGGAACACAGGGATCAGGAGGTCTCCTGAGACTTGCCAGTGAAGAAGAGGCTTGACCCTGGTGATCCCTCAGCTTGCTGCTGAAGATGCCCTCCTTGGGCTGCAATCCCTTGTTGGGCACTTGAGGGTCACCTGTCCTGTCCTCCCCACAGGTTCCACCTCTGACTTCCTGCCCCCCAGCTGTGCAATGCCCTTAGTCTGCAGAGGAGCAAGCCTCAGACAGAGCCTTTCTGCAGCCCAGCCCTTGGCAGGAGCTCTCATCAGCTTCTCCCTGCCTTGAGCAGCCCCTGGCTGTGCTGAGCTGCCCTGAGCTGCAGGAAGTGCCTCAGTGAGCAGAGCCTGAGGTGAGAAGTGACAGCCCTGAGCAGATCACTTCTGGTCCAGCCCAAACCAGGATATTTGGCTTAAAGGTGGAAACCAGGAGAGCAAAACCAACCCCTCTGTGCTTCCAGGCAAGGAAGAAGAACCCAAACTGTTTGCTCTCTGTTTAGGGAGGGTTTGGGGATGGGTTTTAAATGTTGTGGCATCTCTCAGCCTCAAAGTCAGCAGTCTGGGGGCCTGGGTTCACTGAGTGGGCAGTGCCCAGTGAAGACTGGCAGGGGCTGTGGTGCCTCCTCCTCACCTCCATGGAGGACAATAAATGATATTATATCCAAAAGGCCACAGAAGGGGTGGGGGGGAGAATCTCCTACCTGTGACAAACCCCAGGGACTGTCACTGTCAGGGGAGGAGGAATCTCCTCTGTGCTCTGCTGGCTTCTGCCTGGGCCAGCAGCTCCAGCTGGGGCAGGGGCTGGGTTGGGGATTCCTCTCCTGGGGGAGCATTGCCAAGGGGTCCCCCTGAGCCCTGGGGTGCCAGGTGGGGGGTGCTGAGGCTGCATGACTAAGCAGAGCCACAGCACCCTTGCCCTCAACCTGCATCAGGAGGAGAAGAGACTCAGTCACTGCCAGTCAATAGCTCATGAAAATATTCATAACAGGCAGGAACAGCCTGGCCTGGTGCCAGCCAGCACTGGGAGGAGTGGGAAGGGCTTTGGTCATGGCCTCAGACACTCACCCACCTCACAGGAGCCTTCATTGCTCATGCAACCCTGTAGGTGCCCTCATCATCCTCACTCACACGTTATCATAGAGAATGGTTTGGGCTGGGAGGGACCTGAAAGGTCATCCAGTTCCAACCCCCTGCCATGGGCAGGTTGCTCAAGGTCTCATCCAGCCTGGCCTTGAACACCTCCAGGGGGGTTCCCCAACCTCCCTGGGCAACCTGTTGCAATGTCTCATCACCCTCACCATCAAGCATTTCTTCCTCATTTCCAGTCTCAGTCTCCCCTCTCCCAGCTCAAAGCCACTGTTCCTCATGCTGTCACTCCCAGCCCTTGTCACAAGTCCCTCCCCAGCTCTCCTGGAGCCCCTTCAGGTTGGGCAGCTTGAGCACAGCTGGTGAGTGAAGATGATGTTTGGCTGTTGGTTTTGTCTGATGAGGTGGAACTGCCAGAAGTGCCACCAGGAGCAGGCAGAGCTGTCAGGGACCCCTGGAGCCAGCCACGTGCCCTGGCACCTTGAGATCACTTAGCCATGGGCTGATGCTAATTACTGTCACACCTTCCAATGCTGTATAATTAAACATTGTAATGAACATCATCTGCTGTAATTGAAGGTGAGGAGTGGAAAACCCCCAGAGAAATCTTAGCCCAGAGTGGAACTTGCCTGGAGACACTGATTTTCCTGGGGCTGAGGTGGGAACCTCCCCTGCTCTTGGTGCTGTGTGTGGGTCACTTGGTGCAGGTCCTGGGCACAGAGGCTCACAAATTGCACCAGGTTGGAAGGGAGCCTCAAAGGTCATCTTCTCCAACCCCCCTGCAGGCAGCAGGGACATCTCCAGCTAGATAGGTAGTGATAGGACTAGGGGGAATGGAATGAAGCTGGAGGTGGGGAGATCCAGGCTGGAGGGGAGGAGGAAGTTCTTCCCCATGAGAGTGGTGAAGCCCTGGAATGGGTTGTCCAGGGAGGTGGTTGGGGCCCTGTCCCTGGAGGTGTTTAAGCCCAGGCTGGATGAGGCTGTGGGCAGGCTGATCTAGTGTGGGGTGTCCCTGCCCATGGCAGGGGGGTTGGAACTGGCTGATCCTTGTGGTGCCTTCCAACCCTGACTGATACTATGATATTAGATCAGGCTGCCCAGGGCCACATCAAATCTGATCTTGTATGTCTTCAGTGATGGAGCCTCGACCACCTCCCTGGGCCACCTGTGCCAGTGTCTCCCCACCCTCCCCTCCTGATGTCCAACCCCCTGAGCTAGAAGGAGGTTTTGTGTGTCCTGTGTGCACCCAGGTAGCTGGGAGGGGGGTAACAGCTAAAGCTCTGATTTCATACAGCTGGAGGAGATGCTGCACTCCTCTCATGCATGGACAGCCCTGCTCCTCTTCTTCCCACTGGATCTCCCCAGTGAAGGTCAGGGACTCCTGAGCCAGGTGGAGGTGTGTGGCAGATCTGCAGTGAGCTGGCCTGGACAGGCTGCAGGGGCTCCTTTTGGGATGCTGCACTGCACCCACAGCTGGGGCAGATGCCAGCTGACTGCAGGTGCAGGGCTGGGCAGTCTGAGGTGCCTTGTGGAGGGGCTGAGCTGTGGCACAGAGCTGGGCTCCTTGGGCAGAGGGGAACCTAAAGCACCCCAAAAAGCTGCATCCATCACCCTGTGGCTGCTCTGGCCCAGTGAAGCCATGAAATCAGCCTGAAATACTGGAGCTGGTCCAGCTTCAGCTCATCACAGGCTCCATCTCTGTCCCCCAGTGCTGGCCTCCCTTGCTTGAGGAAGTGTGAGCCAGGTGGTGGCTGTCCTGCAGCCCAGGTGGGGCCTACAAAACTTCTACAAATGGAGGATTTCACCTCCTGTCTCATTCCTGAGCCTTTGGCAGAGCTGGGAGAGGTTTTGTTTTATCTGCCCCTAGCACAGGATATTCCCTGCTCTGCTGAAAGAGCTCCTTATCACCCTTTTAATTTCCTCTCTGTGCTGCAGGGCTGGATGGGAAGCCACAGCCACCGTTGGCAGGAAAAGGTCTCCATGTCCTGGCTGCTGCTGCTGCTGCTGCCAGCCCTGCACCAGGGTGAGCTTCTAGTCTGAAGTCTGCAGGTGGGATGGGGATAGGATAGGATAGGATAGGATAGGATAGGATAGGATAGGATAGGATAGGATAGGATAGGATAGGATAGGATAGGATAGGATAGGATAGGATAAACCAGGTTGGAAGAGACCTTCAAGATCATTGTGCCCAACCTATCATCCAACACCACCTCATCAACTAAACCATGGCACCAAGCACCCTGTCAAGTCTCCAATGATGAAGCAGGTGATAGGAGAGGCCACAAATATGATCCAGGGCTGGAAGCCCTCTGCTGTGAGGCCAGGCTGAGAGTTGTGGAGAAGAGAAGGCTCCAGGGAGACCTTCTGGTGGCTTTTTAGTGCTTAAAGGGCTGATCAGGAAGCTGGGGACAAACCTTTTAGGAGGGCCTGCTGTGACAGGCCAAGGGATGATGGTTTGAAACTAAAAGAGGGAGGTTCAGACTGGAGAGAAGGAAGAAATGTTTGACACTGAGGGTGGTGAGAGCCTGGCCCAGGACATCCAGAGAGGTGGGAGCTGCCCCATGCCTGGCACCATCCCAGGTGAGGTTGTTTGGGGCTCTGAGCTACCTGCTCTAGTTGCAGATGTCCCTGCTGGCTGCAGGGGGTATGGACTATGTGATCTTCAAAGGTCCCTTCCTACCCAAACCATCCCATGGCTCTGTGATTCTATGAGAGGTGTTGACACTGAGGGAGGCCAAGCTCAGCCCACATCCCCCCACCCCTTTCCCTGGCACTGCCCAGACAAACACTTCTGAACACTGCCTGCAAGCAGAGGTGTGAGGCTGCTGCTTTAGGTGGGAGGCTGAACGAGGTCAGACCTGCACCTGAGGCTTCCCACCCAGCTCTTCCTCTCCACTTCTGCTTAACCAGTGTGAGAGTCACCACAGAGCACCTGGCCACTGCTCTGAGCAGCTGCTGGGGCTCCACCTTGCTGGGCAGAAGGCACAAGGAGGTGATGTCCTCCTGGGTGCACCTGTGTGCCTTGCAAGGTGGCAGTGCCCATCACCTTGGCTGGGCAACTGCACCACAGTGCCAAGGGAAACCAAAGCCCCCAGCTTGGTGCCAAGAAGTGTGTGGTGCCAGCTGCTGCTCCTGTGCAGGATGAAGCTCAGCCACAGGATACTGAGGGCTTTTCCTCCCCCCCCATACACTGAACAG
Organism: Melanerpes formicivorus; assembly: GCF_026170545.1. NCBI lineage: Eukaryota > Metazoa > Chordata > Aves > Piciformes > Picidae > Melanerpes > Melanerpes formicivorus. The sequence continues at coordinate 3,078,367 of NW_027142429.1, forward strand.
TTTAAGACTCATCTTGCCAGGGTGCTGGGACAGCTCATTTCAGCTCTCCTGTGACCTAGAAAGGTTGGAGCAGATGATGCTTGGGGTCCCTTCCAACCTGGCATTCTGTGATTCTGTGTACCCAGCCTGGGAAGCTTTGCTTCTCCTGGATCTTGGCCTGAGCCAAACCCTTGGGCTGCCTCTGCAAGCATCAAGTGGACTTCAGCAGCCCCTGCCCCAAGGAATGCCCCCATGGCTGGCAAGTTTGTGTTTACAATGACCCCTCTGGGGTGAGTGAGGAAGTGGAAGGAAGGAAACTGAGGCAGTGAGCGTGTCCTGACTGTTGCACCCTGGTCCACACACGCTCAGCTCTAGCACAGGTGGGGTTTGATAAGCAGCTCTTCACCTTCATTTCTCTTGGAGGCCTGAAGGGTTTGCAGCTGCCTAAGATGGAGCTCTTTGCCTCTGCTCCACCCCTGAACCTCCTGAAACCAGGGGGTTTGTGCCCCAGGGCTGCCAGTGTTCTTATTGCTGATGCTGTTGGGGTGGGATCAAACTCATCAGCAGAGCAAACCTCCCCAGCTGACCTGGTAGGGGCAGGGAATCAGCACAGCCAGCCAAGAGTGCTCAAGGACTTGGAGCTCTGCTGTCACCAGGACAAGAGCTTATGGCAGGGAAAGGGCTGTGTGAAGAGAGGTCTGTTTGCCAACTTCCCTGGCTGCAGAAGTCTGTGACACTGCTGCAGGAAGAGGAAATGTTGGACTAGTTGGATCCTATGTGCCCAGTTTGGATCCTACCTGCCCAGTTAGCACCCTGGGAGAGTGCAACAGGCATCAAACATCTCAGCCTGGGCACAGCAAAGTGCATTTGGGGCTGAGTTAATTCAAAGGAGGTGGCTGGGGAGCAGGGCAGGGCCAAGGGTTGGGGGAACACCGAAGGATCTACACCTGCAGGGTGTTAGTATCATAGTATCAGTCAAGGTTGGAAGGGACCACAAGGATCAGCCAGTTCCAACCCCCCTGCCATGGGCAGGGACACCCCACACTAGATCAGGCTGCCCAGAGCCTCATCCAGCCTGGGCTTAAACACCTCCAGGGCTGGGGCCCCAACCACCTCCCTGGACAACCCATTCCAGGGCTTCACCACTCTCATGGGGAAGAACTTCCTCCTCCCCTCCAGCCTGAATCTCCCCACCTCCAGCTTCATTCCATTCCCCCTAGTTCTCTTTCCCTCCGGGGGTGCTTTAAAAGCTCAGTGCTGGGAGCTGTGTGCTGCTGCCTGACCTGGGCTCTGCTGCCTGACCCCTCAGGGCCAGTGAGATGCTCTGTAGCTGAACTGGAGCTGAGATGAGGATTTGTGGTGTTGATAAGGTGGAAAACAGGAAGATTTTGGGGGGCTTAGAAGTCCTCTCCGCTGGAGGACTGGGGAGCCTGGGAAGGTGTCTGGGGCCCACTGGGTGCAAAGCACCTGATGCTGGAGAGCTTCCCCTGCCTTCTGCAGGAGCCTCCATCTGTGTTTTCAGAGTGAGGGTGATTGAAACAGAGATGTGTTTGTCTGGGCTGTGTAATAAGCTCACCAAGGAAGAGAAAAAATAATCAGCAGCCCTTGTTTGAGAAGCAGAGGGAGAGGCAAGAAATCACTGAGATTCTCCTTCCTCCTTTCAGAACCCCCACGGCAGTGAATTAGCTGTGATGGGTGAGCAATAAAAAGCCTTCTGTGTGGCTCCCTTGCAGCAGATAAAGCACAAAGCCCCAGTGAGGCAGGGCTCAGGGTGGGCAGGAAAACATTCCACCTGAGCAGCAGCAATTAGTGCACTTGGCTTTGTCTTCGTCGTGCCCTGTAAACACAACTCTGAGCAGCAGATAAGCTTCACCCAGCCATAATAAGACAAATATCCTTTGCTTCTGCTGCTGGGAAGAGAATTTCTCTCAATTTGTGCAGCTGCTGGAGGAAAAAGAGCTGGGATGAATTGTTCAGGAGCTGGTGAGCAGCCTGTGTGGCCTGCCCCACCAGCGAAGGGATGTGCAAATGAGTGAGAAGAGGCTGGGGAGGATCTTCCCTTCTTGATCAGCAGCAGCCCTCTGACACCAGCTTCACTTTAGAGGGGCAGATGGCTGGACTTGATCTTGAAGGTCTTGTCCAGCTTTTGGGCCTTTGTGATGCTATGTTCAGGCAAACATTTTGGTTTGTTGGGGACTGCTTTGAGTTTCCTCATGAGGTTATCAGAGCTGGGCCCAGGACAACCTCATGAGGTTCAACAAGACCAAGGGCAAGGGCCTGCAGCTGGGTCAGGGCAATCCCAAACACCAATACAGGCTGGGCAGGGGATGGCCTGAGAGCAGCCCTGAGGAAAAGGCCTTGGGGGTGCTGGGGGAGGAGAAGCTCAGCAGGAGCCAGCAGTGAGCACTTGCAGCCCAGAGAGCCAAGCAGAGCCTGGGCTGCAGCAAGAGAAGCAGAGCCAGCAGGGCCAGGGAGGGGATTCTGCCCCTCTGCTCCACTCTGCTGAGACCACAGCTGGAGCTCTGGGGCCAGCTCTGGAGCCTCTGTGCCAGGAAGGATCTGGAGGTGCTGGAAGGTGTCCAGAGAAGGGCCACAAGGATGAGCAGAGGGCTGGAGCTGCTCTGCTGTGAGGACAGACTGAGGGAGTTGGGGTTGTGCAGTCTGGAGAGGAGAAGGCCCTGAGGTGACCTAATTGTGGCCTTCCAGTATCTGAAGAGGGCTACAGGAAGGCTGGGGGGGGACTTTGGAGGGTGTCAGGGAGTGATAGGACTGGGGGGGATGGAACAAAACTAGAAATGGGGAGATGGAGATTGGATGTTAGGAAGAAGTTGCTCCCCATGAGGGTGGTGAGAGCCTGGCACAGGTTGCCCAGGGAGGTGGTGGAAGCCTCATCCCTGGAGGTGTTTGCAGCCAGGCTGGATGTGGCTGTGAGCAACCTGCTGTAGTGTGAGGTGTCCCTGGCCATGGCAGGGGGTTGGAACTGGCTGAGCCTTGAGGTCCCTTCCTACCCTACCAGCTCTGTGATTCTCTCCTGCTGTAGCTGGGAGATGCTGTGCCAAACACGCTGCAAATCTCCTGGAGCAGCTGCAGCTCTTCTGGGGAGAGCAGGCTGAGTTGGCTACCCAATGGGATGCTGGAGCTGTGCACCTCAGGTGCTGGAAGAGCTGGAGTCAGTGACTGAGCAGGAAGAAACAAGGTGCTCAGCACCAGCATCTGACACCAGTGGGGGATGGCAGGCTGCTGGTCGTGAATGGGAGGCAAAACTGACTTCAGGCAACTCTGTCCTGATGCTCTTTGTACCCAAGCCATCCCTGAACTTCATTTGGGAATAGATGGCCAGCAGGAGCAGGGAAGTGATTGCTCTACCTGTGCCCAGCACTGGTGAGGCCACATCTCTGAATCTGTGCTGTGACAGGACAAGGAATGATGGTTTGAAACTAAAAGAGGAGAAGGAAGAAGTGTTTGACACTGATGGTGGTGAGACCCTGGCCCAGGTTGCCAGAGAGGTGGGAGATGCTCCATCCCTGGAATCATTCCAGGTGAGGCTGTTTGAGGCTCTGAGCAATCTGCTCTGGTTGCAGGTGTCCCTGCTGGCTGCAGGGGGTTGGTCTGGATGCACTTCAAAGGTCCCATCCCAGGCAACCCAGTCTGTGGTTCTGTGGCTGCTGGTGGCTGCTGACCTGTGTGAAACCTGTTTGGTTTTCCCCCATGATTTGCAAGGTCTCCATTGTCAGTGGTCAGACAAGGGATGTGTGGCTGCCTTAAACACAGATGCCTCTGGCCTTCCAGCATGGCAAAGAAGATGCAGCTGCCCAGGGCCCTGCCCAAGGGGAGCTCCTGGTGCTGCCTGCATGATCCTGGGGTCGTCACCACCACACACATCTGGACTGAAGGCAATCTGCTCCTGCAGTGCATGACTCCTGCTGGTGCTGGGCAGAGGGTGGGGACAGAAAATGGGTTGCTGGCTGCTGCTGAAGTGCCCCAAGCTGGGGGGGGAGGCCATCAGCCAGAGCAGCAATGTTACACTTCTCTGGAACAAGAGGTTTGCTGCCTATTGGGTTCTGTTCAAAGAATTCAATTTAGGAAACATTATGCTGAGGAGAGGAGGAGAAGGGCAAAACATTATGTCTAAATCATTTCAATTAACCATCCCAGGCCTTTTGTGCTAATTCAGTTGAAGCAAGTGCTGCCTGCTCCTCAGAGCTGCCCAACCAAGCCCTTAGCACAGCAGTGGCAAACATGGCTCCAGCAACGTCCAGGATGGCTTCTTCCAGCTGGCCCCAGGGACAGGCTGCTATGGTGTTCCTGAGCCTGAGTTCAGAGGGTCCTAGAATGGTTTGGGTTGGAAGGGATCTTAAAGACAATCCAGTTCCACCCCCCTGCCATGGGCAGGGACACCTCCCACCCTCTTGCTCAGGGCTTCATCCAGCCTGGCCCTGAACGCCTCCAGGGCACAGCCTCCCTGGGCAACCTGTGCCAGAGTCTCCCCAGCCTCACTGGAAAGAATTTCTTCCTCATCTCCAGTCTCAATCTCCTCTCTCCCAGCTCAAAGCCATTGTTCCTCATCCTGGCACTCCCAGCCCTTGTCAAAAGTCCCTCCCCAGCTCTCCTGGAGCCCTTCAGGTACTGAAGCACAGCCCTATGAGAAGAGGCTGAGGGAGCTGGGATTGTTTAGCCTGGAGAAGAGGAAGCTCAGGGGAGACCTTCTTGCTATCTACAACTTCCTGAAGGGAGGTTGTAGCCAGGTGGGGGTTGGTCTCTTCTCCCAGGCAACCAGCACCAGAACAAGAGGACACAGTCTCAAGCTGTGCCAGGGGAGGTTCAGGCTGGAGGTGAGGAGAAAGTTCTTCCCAGGGAGAGTCATTTGTCATTGGAATGTGCTGCCCAGGGAGGTGGTGGAGTCCCCATCCCTGGAGGTGTTCCAGAGGGGATTGGATGTGGCACTTGGTGCCATGGTTTAGTCATGAGGTCTGTGGTGCCAGGTTGGACTTGATGATCTTTGAGGTCTCTTCCAACCGTAGTGATACTGTGAGGCTGCTCTGAGGTCTCCCTGGAGACTTCCCTCCCTAGGCTGAACAACCCCAACTCTCTCAGCCTGTCCCCACAGGGGAGGTTCTCCAGCCCTTGGATCATCTTTGTGGCCTCCCCTCCAACAGCTCCAGGCCCTCCTTGTGCTGGGGGCACCAGGTCTGGACACAGTGCTGCAGGTGTGGGCTCAGCAGAGCAGAGGGAGTTCTTACAGCCCAGATTTTCCATTCTTTGTTTTGCTTTGAGAAATAGCTCAGATCCCTCTTGCACAGGCAGCCCTTGCTGCCACTGACCTTGGCACATGGGACATTTCTCAAGCTAATTGTTCCACCAGTGTAAACCTCCCAGCACTGCCTGGAACTGGGCACACGAGCCAGCTCGACTCTGCTTGGGGAAGACCAACCCAGATCCAAATGTGAAGCTGCATCAGGAGCCTCTGGCAGTCAACCACACTTCTGAAAGCTAGCAGATCCTCCTGCTAGAGGAAGTTAAATTCTCTCTTCAGATGATTGATTTCCCTTCCTTGACCTTTGAAGTGGTTGCACTTGCTGTTAAGAGACCAGCCAGCGTTGAGCTGTTTGCTTTATCCAGCTGTGCTTCAGGCCACTTCCCACATTTGGATGGCAGAAATGTTTACTTTTGTCTGAGTGCTGGGAATCCCTGGCAGTTCAGCTCCAAATCCAAGGAAGCTTCAACACTTGGAAGGTTGGGAAGGGTTGTAAAAGCCCTGAACAGCCTGTCTGGGCTTGTGCTGGGCTTTGTCTTCACCATCTCTCTGCCAGCTTCCTAGGCAACTCTCATGGCTCCAAGTCCCCTTTGCTGACAACACCAAGCTGGGGCAGGAGCTGATCTGCTGGAGGGTAGAGAGGCTCTGCAGAGGGACCTGGACAGGCTGGGCAGATGGGCAGAGTCCAAGGGCAGGAGATTGAACACATCCAAGTGCCAGGTGCTGCACATTGGCCACAGCAACCCCATGCAGTGCTACAGGCTGGGGTCAGAGTGGCTGAGAGCAGCCAGGCAGAGAGGGACCTGGGGGTGGTGGTCGATGGTAGGCTGAACATGAGCCTGCAGTGTGCCCAGGTGGCCAAGAAGGCCAATGGCATCCTGGCCTGCATCAGGAAGAGTGTGGCCAGCAGGAGCAGGGAAGTCCTTGTGCCCTGTGCTCAGCACTGCTGAGGCCACACCTTGAGTCCTGTGTCCAGTTCTGGGCTCCTCAGTTTAGGAAAGATGTTGAGATGCTGGAAGGTGTCCAGAGAAGGGCAACAAAGCTGGGGAGGGGTCTGGAGCACAGCCCTGTGAGGAGAGGCTGAGGGAGCTGGGGTTGCTTAGCCTGGAGAAGAGGAGGCTCAGGGGAGACCTTCTTGCTCTCTGCAACTCCCTGAAGGGAGGTTGTAGCCAGGTGGGGGTTGGTCTCTTCTCCCAGGCAAGCAGCAGCAGAACAAGAGGACACAGTCTCAAGCTGTGCCAGGGGAGGTTTAGACTGGAGATTAGGAAGAAGTTCTACACAAAGAGAGTGATTGCCCATTGGAATGTGCTGCCCAGGGAGGTGGTGGAGTCACCATCACTGGAGGTGTTTAGGAGGAGACTTGATGGGGTGCTTGTTGCCATGGGTTAGTTGTTTAGGTGGTGTTGGATTGGTTGATGGGTTGGACACGATGATCTTGAAGGCCTCTTCCAACCTGGTCTATTCTATTCTATTCTATTCTATTCTATTCTATTCTATTCTATTCTATTCTATTCTATTCTATTCTATTCTATTCTATTCTATTCTATTCTATTCTATTCTCTGACATCCTAAAAAGATGACAATGAGGAATTGAAAACAGCTTTTCTTTTGCTTTCCCCAAATGTTTACAGACCTCCTCTAGCAAGGAGAGGATTTACAGGGCTTCTGGAAGGGGCGAGGAGGGGACACTAAGATTGCAGAGGACTTCCCTTGGAAACTGTTGAGCTCTGTTTGTTTTATGCCTCTTGCAAAGCAAAAGGAGCCTGAGGTGTTTATTTCTCAGGGAAGGGAAGGGAAAACCACAGCTGTTCCCCCGGGCTAATCCTGTCCTAAACTCTCTGAAACAGGAGCAGCAGAGCCCTCAAAAAAGAAGAATATTTGGAAGGCTGTGCTGGGCTGCTTGGTGGTTGTGTGCTGGTGAATGCTGCAGGACTAAAGAGAGCAACCCCTTTCTGACTTAAAATGTTGGGTGCATGGGAAGTGAGTGAAGTGCTCAGGGAGGTCAGAAAATAGGTGGAGTGAGAGCATGCCTGGCAGTGTGTGTGGTGCTGGACCTGGTGCTTGCAGGCTGACTGGGCAGGGGAGGCTGCTGGAGCTGGGAGTGAAATGAAGAAAAGAGCAGAGCTGAAGGCAACTTGATCAAGGGGACACAGTCCCAAGCTGTGCCAGGGGAGGTTTAGGCTGGAGGTGAGGAGAGAGTTCTTCACAGAAAGAGTTGTTGGCCATTGGAATGTGCTGCCCAGGGAGGTGGTGGAGTCCCCATCCCTGGAGGGGTTCAAGAGGGGATTGGATGTGGCACCTGGAGCCATGGTTTAGTTGTCAGGAGGTGACTTGATGATCTCTGAGGTCTTTTCCAACCTTATTGATTCTATGACCAATCTTGCAGCCTCTGTTGGATACTCTCCAGCAGCTCCCTGTCCCTCTTGAACTGGAGAGCACAGAACTGGCCACAATACTCCAGGTGTGATCTCACCAGGGCTGAGTAGAGAGGGAGGAGAACCTCCCTTGACCTGCTGGCCACACTCTTCTCCATGCACCCCAGACTCACTCCCAGTCCTGCTGCTCTTGACCTTTAGCCCTTGGTGGGTTGCTCTGGAGCTTCCAGTGAATCATCTGCCTCTCTGGAGATACTCAAAACCCACCTGGATGTGTTCCTGTGTGAGCTGGTGTAGGTGACCCTGTCCTGGCAGGGGGGGTTGGACTGGATGAGCTTTCGAGGTCCCTTCCAGCCCCTGCAATTCTGAGATCCCATGGAGAGGCAGAGTGGCTCCAGGGCTGGGAGCTGAGCTGCTCTCCAGCACATTCCTATTCCACCCAAGTGATGGTCCCTGTGAGTTTCACGTTCCAGCAGGCGATGTCAAGCGGGCACTGAGTGCCCCATCCACTGGCAGAGGCACGGGTCCCTCCCCGCTGCCTGTGAGCCCTAATTACTGTGGTGAGCTGGCAGAGCTGCCAGCTTGAGGCCCTGGCTGTACATCTGTGTTGCACCAAGGAGCAAGTGGAACAGTGAACACCATCATTTGGCAGGAACATGGGGACTCGCCCCTTCCCTGGGAGGGGGGGTGGGGGGAAGAGGCCATCGTGGAAGAAAAGGGCCCCAGGGAGTGGAGAGCTCCTGGCTGCAGCTGGCCTCAAGGTCCTGGATCAGCCAGCTGAAGACATATTTAGAAGCAGTATTTGATCTGCTCTACTCTGCCCTGATGAGGAATGTGGAAGACTGTGTCCAGTGCTGGACTCCCTGGGTCAAGGAGGGCTTGCTGGAGAGGGCACAGGCAGGGTCTGTGAAGGTGCCTAGGGACAGGAACAGCTCTCTTGTAAGACTGCAAAATCTGGGCCCTTTTAGTCTGGAATAAAAACCAGCAGACTGAGGAGAGATCTTCTCAGTGCTGGTCAATACTTAAAGGCTGGGTACCAGGAGGATGGAACCAGCCCACTTTTTCAGTGGTGACCTGTGGCAGGACAAGAAGTAACTGGCACAAAGTTGAACACAAGGAACTTCTTTAAGGCTGACAGAGCCCTGGAACAAGCTGCTCAGGGAGGTGGTGGAGTCCCCATCCCTGGGGGTGCTCAGGAAATATGTGGCCATGGCACTTGGGGACATTGGGTTAGTGGCCATGGTGGTATTGACAGTTGGACTTGATGACCTTAGAGAGCTTCTTAGATGCCCTTAGGGACCTTCTACCCAACCCACAGTATCTCAGTCTCACAGTATAACTGAGGTTGGAAAGGACCTCGAGGATCATCGAGTCCAACCTATCAACACAGACCCCATGACTAGACCATGGCACCAAGTGCCACATCCAATCTCCTCTTGAACACCTCCAGGGATGGGGACTCCACCACCTCCCTGGGCAGCACATCCCAATGACGAACGACTCGCTTGGTGAAGAACTTCCTCCTCACCTCGAGTCTAAACCTCCCCTGGCACAGCTTGAGACTGTGTCCTCTTGTTCTGGTGCTGGTTGCCTGGGAGAAGAGACCAACCCCCACCTGGCTACAACCTCCCTTCAGGGAGTTGGAGAGAGCAAGAAGGTCTCCCCTGAGCCTCCTCTTCTCCAGGCTAAGCAACCCCAGCTCCCTCAGCCTCTCCTCACAGGGCTGTGCTCCAGACCCCTCCCCAGCTTTCTTGCCCTTCTCTGGACACCTTCAAGTCTCTCAATGTCCTTCTTAAACTGAGGGGCCCAGAACTGGACACAGGACTCAAGGTGCAGCCTAACCAAAGCAGAGTACAGGGCACAATGACCTCCCTGCTCCTGCACCCAGTTCTGGTTCTGTGATTCTTGCTGTGCAATTCTTAGCTGTGGTTTCTTCCTCTGATTTCCCAGGGTCTGGCAGTGCTGTGCCCCTTGTGCAGCACTGCCCACCAAACCCCTTGCCCAGCTTATCTCCATTTAGGCAGCTTCCCCTGTGCCTGGGTCAGCCTGTGCAGCCCCTGCCCTCGCAGCTCTGCAGGGGGAGGGTTTGAAGTGGGAGCTCTTCAGCCACCTGACTTTCCTTGCCATAAACGTTTGGCTGGGGCCTGTGCTGTGTTTGCTGATTAGAATCATTTCCTCAGCAACAGCAGCTCTCAGTGTCTCCTCTGAAGTGAGGAGGAATAATTAAGTCCTCTCACTAATGCAAATAAATAATGCCTTTGGAGAGTCCTGAGTGCATTGTAAATCATCAGAGCTGTGCTCCCGAGATGCCACCTCCTTGTGTCCTGGTGCTGAGTGATTACAGCAGGCCTTTATCATGTGTTGTGCACAGACCACCTGCTGGCCCCTAATGCCACCTGTAATGTCACTGCCTGAAGAGGCTGGTGATGCTGTGCTGTCCCTGATGCCTGATTGTGACCTGCTATTGTTGTCTGCAACTCCTTTGTAGTGAGAATGAAACATCTCCCCTATGGGGGCAGGCTGTGAGGGTTGGGGCTGTTCAGCCTAGAGAAGAGAAGGCTCTGGGGAGGCCTTCCCTTCACCCTGGTGAGGGAATGAGCTCACCATGGGGTGAAGTCACAGCTGTCCTCCTCCAAGAGGAACCTTGGACAGAGCAGGGGTGACTTGCTGCTTTGGGAGGCCTGGCTGTGAGCTCTCCTGGCTGAATGCTGACAGCTGAGACAGACTGGCTGCTTTAGCCTGGCCTCTTCATGGTGAACCATGAGCCTGGAGAAGAGCTGCAGGAGCAGCCCTGCGCTACAGGAGCAGCTGTCTGGTGTGTGGACCAGCTTCGCTGAAGGGCTTGTTGAGCACTGGAGCGGGCTGCCCGGGGAGGGGATTGGGTCATCATCCCTGGCTGTGCTGGAAAGCTGTGTGGGTGTGGTGCTAAGGGATGTGGCTGGGTGGTGGACTCAGCACAGCAAGGTTAAAGGTTGGACTCGGTGATCTTGAAGGTCTTTTCCAACCCAAATGGTTCTGTGATTTCCCAAGGGAATGAGGAGAGAGATGTCCCAGGTCATGCAAGCTCACCAGGAGCTCTCAGTGTGCACTTGCAGCCCAGAAAGCCAATCAGAGCCTGGGCTGCATCAGCAGAAGTGTGGCCAGCAGGGCAAGGGAGGTGATCCTCCCCCTCTGCTCAGCTCTGGGGAGACCCCACCTGGAGTACTGTGTCCAGTTCTGGAGCCCCTATGACAAGAGGGATCTGGAGGTGCTGGAAGGTGTCCAGAGAAGGGCCATGAGGATGAGCAGAGGGCTGGAGCTGCTCTGCTGTGAGGACAGAGTGAAGGAGTTGGGGCTGTTCAGTCTGGAGAAGAGGAGGCTCCCAGGTGACCTCATTGTGGCCTTCCAGGATCTGAAGGGGGCTACAGGAAGGCTGGGGAGGGACTGCTGAGGATCTCAGGCAGTGATAGGACTAGGGGGAATGGAATGAAGCTGGAGGTGGGGAGATTGAGGCTGGAGGGGAGGAGGAAGTTCTTCCCCATGAGAGTGGTGAAGCCCTGGAATGGGTTGTCCAGGGAGGTGGTTGGGGCCCTGTCCCTGGAGGTGTTTAAGAGCAGGCTGGATGAGGCTCTGGCCAGGCTGATCTAGTGTGGGGTGTCCCTGCCCATGGCAGGGGGGTTGGAACTAGATGATCCTTGTGGTCCCTTCCAACCCTGACTGATACTGTGATACTGTGACCCCTCTGCAGGGTGCTGGCATCGAAGGAGGAAGAGCTTGTGCTGGGCAGTGGCTGCTCTACTCCTGCCTGCTCCAGGGCTTGTGGGATGAGTGAGGGGTGGTCAAGTGTTTCTGTAAATGTCTGGGAAGGTGAGGATGGAGCAGCTTGTGGCATGGCACTGGCAGCTGCCTGGCAGCCTTGAAGCTGCATCTTGTGCTCCCAGGGCAGCTGGACCCAGAGCTGGTGGCAGAGCTGCTGCCGATGCCTGGCAGAGCTGAAGTCCCTGAGCTGGGCAGGGTGGTTGTGAACCTCCCCCAGCAATTTCCCTTGCAAGCCATCAGGCTCTTGGAATCTTGGCTAAACCAGAAAGCTGCTGGATCTCTAAGGCCGCCCTGCTGAGTGCCCGGGGCTGTGCTGGCTGCGCCAAAGGCAGGGGTGACAAAAAGGGCGGCCGCCAGCCGCAGAGGTGCGGGATGTCCTGTCCTGCCCTGCCGGTGGGTGTGGGTCGGGGGGCTGGGGTCCTACAGCCCCTCCTGGGATGTGGGGATGGGGTGAGAGGAGTTTCATTTCCGGCCGTGCCGGAGCAGAGGGCGCTGGAGCCCGACAAAAATCCCCAGGCTGCGGCGAGTGGCTGCCCGGCTGTCCCCCCGAATCGTCCCTGGCACCCCCTGCCCGGCTGCCCCCCCGAACCATCCCTGGCACCCCCTGCCCGGCTGCCCCCCCGAACCGTCCCTGGCACCCCCTGCCCGGCTCCCTCCTCGAACCGTCCCTGGCACCCCCTGCCCGGCTCCCCCCCCGAACCGTCCCTGGCACCCCCTGCCCGGCTCCCCCCCCGAATCGTCCCTGGCACCCCCCTGCCCGGCTCCCCCCCCGAATCGTCCCTGGCACCCCCTGCCCGGCTGCCCCCCCGAACCATCCCTGGCAACCCCTGCCCGGCTCCCCCCCCGAACCATCCCTGGCACCCCCTGCCCGGCTCCCCCCTCGAACCGTCCCTGGCACCCCCTGCCCGGCTGCCCCCCCGAACCATCCCTGGCACCCCCTGCCCGGCTGCCCCCCCGAACCATCCCTGGCACCCCCTGCCCGGCTCCCCCCTCGAACCGTCCCTGGCACCCCCCTGCCCGGCTCCCCCCTCGAACCGTCCCTGGCACCCCCTGCCCGGCTGCCCCCCCGAACCATCCCTGGCACCCCCTGCCCGGCTGCCCCCCCGAACCATCCCTGGCACCCCCTGCCCGGCTCCCCCCTCGAACCGTCCCTGGCACCCCCTGCCCGGCTCCCCCCTCGAACCGTCCCTGGCACCCCCTGCCCGGCTGCCCCCCCGAACCATCCCTGGCACCCCCTGCCCGGCTCCCCCCTCGAACCGTCCCTGGCACCCCCTGCCCGGCTGCCCCCCCGAACCATCCCTGGCACCCCCTGCCCGGCTCCCCCCTCGAACCGTCCCTGGCACCCCCTGCCCGGCTGCCCCCCCGAACCATCCCTGGCAACCCCTGCCCGGCTGCCCCCCCGAACCATCCCTGGCACCCCCTGCCCGGCTCCCCCCTCGAACCGTCCCTGGCACCCCCTGCCCGGCTCCCCGCTCGAACCCTTCCCGGCACCCCCTGCCCGGCTCCCCCCTCGAACGGTCCCTGGCACCCCCTGCCCGGCTCCCCGCTCGAACCCTTCCCGGCTGCCCCCCCCGAACCGTCCCCGGCACCCCCTGCCCGGCTCCCCCGAACCCCCTTCGTGCATCCCCCGATCTCCCCTCGGCACCTTGTGCTCCCCCCGGCTCCCCGGGAGGTGCTGATTCCGCCGCTGCGGTCCCACGGCTGCGGGGTGGCATCTGCAGGACCGACCTGCTCTCCGAGGTGACAGTGATGGGCAGCTGCTCCCCGGCCAGGGTGGTGAGAGGCCGGGGGAGGAAGCTGAGCTGGAGGTGGCAGGTTTTCCTCCGAGGCAACTCGGAATCCCAGAATCGTTTGGGCTGGACAGGACCTTTAAGACCCTCGAGTTCAACCAGTGCCTCTACCAAGGCTGGTGCTAACCTGTGTCCCTCAGCACCACATCCCTGTGTCTCTGAAACACCACCCTGGGGACCCTGCTCCAGTGTTTGAGAACCCTTGCAGTGAAGGAATTTCTTCCAATGCCCGACCTAAGCCTCTCCTGGTGCAACCTGAGGCCCTTTCTTCTCATCCTCTCACGTGTTACTAGGGAGAAGAGTCTGACCCTGGAGCAGCCCATCACAGCCCAGCTCACACCCAGGCTTGCCTTGCAGGTCCTGCAGGGTTTCCATAGCATAGAATCACAGAATCAGTTTGGTTGGAAAAGACCTTAAAGACCATTAAGTCCAACTTTACCAAGGTTGGGGCTAAACTCTGTCCCGCAGCTCCACATCTCTGCCTCTTCTAGAGCCCTCTAGGGATGGGGATTCAATCACCTCCCTGGAGAGCCTGTTCCGGCGCTCCTACCTTCTTCCTAGCAGCTCTGGACAGTCAGCAGACCCTGGCTGGGGTTTCTGTCTCTTTGCCACCAGCTCAGCTGCAGCACTGCCGAGCCCAGAGAGTGGTGGTGAATGGTGTCACATCCAGCTGGTGGCCAGTCACCAGTGGAGTCCCCCAGGGATCAGTGCTGGGCCCCATCCTCTTTAACATCTTTATTGATGATCTGGATGAGGACATTGAGTCCATCATCAGTAAATTTGCTGACAACACCAAGCTGGGGGCAGAAGTTGATCTGCTGGAGGGTAGAGAGGCTCTGCAGAGGGACCTGGACAGGCTGGACAGATGGGCAGAGGCCAAGGGCAGGAGATTGAACACATCCAAGTGCCAGGTTCTACACATTGGCCACAACAACCCCAGGCAGAGCTACAGGCTGGGGGCAGAGTGGCTGAGAGCAGCCAGGCAGAGAGGGACCTGGGGGTGCTGGTAGATGGTAGGCTGAACATGAGCCTGCAGTGTGCCCAGGTGGCCAGGAGGGCCAATGGCATCCTGGCCTGCATCAGGAACAGTGTGGCCAGCAGGAGCAGGGAGGTCATTCTGCCCCTGTACACTGCACTGGTTAGGCCACACCTCGAGTCCTGTGTCCAGTTCTGGGCTCCTCAGGTTAGGAAGGAGGTTGACTTGCTGGAAGGTGTCCAGAGAAGGGCAAGAAAGCTGGGGAGGGGTCTGGAGCACAGCCCTGTGAGGAGAGGCTGAGGGAGCTGGGGTTGCTTAGCCTGGAGAGGAGGAGACTCAGGGGTGACCTTATTGCTGTCTACAACTACCTGAAGGGAGGTTGGAGACAGGCAGAGGTTGGTCTCTTCTCCCAGGCAAGCAGCAGCAGAACAAGAGGACACAGTCTCAGGCTGTGCCAGGGGAGGTTCAGGCTGGAGGTCAGGAGGAAGTTTTACACAGAGAGAGTGATTGGCCATTGGAATGTGCTGCCTGGGGAGGTGGTGGAGTCACCATCCCTGGAGGTGTTCAGGAGGAGACTTGATGGGGTGCTTGGTGCCATGGGTTAGTTGTTTAGGTGGTGTTGGATGACAGGTTGGACTCGATGATCTTGAAGGTCTCTTCCAACCTGGTCTATTCTATTCTATTCTATTCTATTCTATTCTATTCTATTCTATTCTATTCTATTCTATTCTATTCTATTCTATTCTATTCTATTCTATTCTATTCTATTCTATTCTTTTCTTCATTCCTCCCCAGGGTGCCCCACCTTGCTCCAGAGGGTTTCCAGCACCCCCCTCCCCCCTTCCTTGGCATCCTGAATGGGCCCTGAGCAGCTGGTGCCTCCTGACAAAGTGCCTTCACATGCTGCTGACCATTTGCTTTTGCATTTGGGGTTGACACCACCTTGTCCCCTATTAACCCTTTGGTGCTGGCTCTGTTGCCTGAAGAAAACCTTCAGATTGCTTTTTTGCCTCTTCAGCACACCCATAGCCTTGGTCCAATGACTCTTCTCTCCCCCTCCCCATCCTCTGACCCTGGGGGTTTATTTTCAGGCCTTCCCACGTTTCTGCTGGGCTGCACACTCGTTCCCCACTGCCATGGGGGGCTCTGACTCCTTTGCACTCTCCCATCTGCAGTGGGGAGAGCTTTGTGGCCTCTGCCTGTGCCCTGGGCTGCTGCTGCTCCTGGCAGGGACATGGCACTGCCAGGGACAGGTCTTTCCCAGGCCTTTTCCCCACTGTGGGCATAAACCCTGGGGCTGCAGCTGCCAGGGCCAGGGCTCTGACACTGTGGGCTTGTTGCAAGGAGGAAGCAGAGCCCTCTCAGCCCATCACTTCTCAATCCAAAGGTGTGGAATCACAGAATCACAGAAGGGTAGGGGCTGGGAGGGACCTCTGGTGATTATAGAGTCCAACTCTCTGTTAACTCAGGTATGCCTGGAGCAGGTTGCACAGGAACACATCTGGACAGGAGACTCCACAGCCCCTCTGGGCAGCCTGCTCCAGGCCTCCAGCACCCTCAAACTGAAGAAGTTTCTCCTTAAGTTCAAGTGAAACCTTCTGTGTTCTAGTTTGTACCTGCTGCCTCTTGTCCTTTCACTGGCCACCACTGAGGAGAGCCCAACCCCACACTTATGTTCTCCACCCTGAAGGTATTTGCATGCACTGATAAAATCCTCTCTCAGACTCCTCTCAGTGGCCCAGGGCTCTAAGCCTCCCCTTGTAAGTGAGATGCTTCAGTCCCCCATTCATCACTGAGCCCCAACTGGACTCTCCAATAGTTCCCTGTCCTCATCAGCCTGGGGAGCCCAGAATTGGACACAATACTCCAGAGGTGGTCTCACCAGGGCAGAGCAGAGGGGTGAAAGACCATCCCTTGACCCTGTAGCAGCTCTGCCCTTCCCTTTTAGGAGGAGCAAGTCCCTGTGGGTTTTGCTTTGTCCCTGGTCTGAGGTGTGACAGGTCTCCTGGGCAATGAACTCATGCCCTGAGTGCTTTTGCTGGCTCTTAACCCAAACGTTCACAGTCTCACAGCATCACCAAGCTTGGAAGAGGCCTCAAAGATCATCAAGTCCAACCTGTCACCACAGACCTCATGACTAGACCATATCTTCTCCCACCAGTGAGAGAGAGCAGCAGCAGCCCCCTTTCCCCCCCACTTTATGGAGTGGTTGTGCACCAGGGGCAAGCGGCTGGAGGGAAGGGATCCATCCAGAGGGACCTGGACAGGCTGGAGAGGTGGGCACAAGCCAACCTCATGAAGTTCAATAAGAGCAAGTGCAGGGTCCTGCAGCTGGGTGGAGGCAATCCCAGGCACAAATCCAGGCTGGACAGGGACTGACTGGAAAGCAGCCCTGAGGAGAGAGACTTGGGGGTGCTGGGGGAGGAGAAGCTCAGCAGGAGCTCTCAGTGTGCACTTGCAGCCTGCAAAGCCAACCAGAGCCTGGGCTGCAGCAGGAGAAGTGTGGCCAGCAGGGCAAGGGAGGTGATTCTCCCCCTCTGCTCAGCTCTGGGGAGACCCCACCTGGAGTACTGCCTCCAGTTCTGGAGCCCCTATGGCAAGAGGGATCTGGAGGTGCTGGAAGGTGTCCAGAGAAGGGCCAGGAGGATGAGCAGAGGGCTGGAGCTGCTCTGCTGTGAGGACAGACTGAAGGAGTTGGGGCTGTTCAGTCTGCAGAAGAGAAGGCTCCCAGGTGACCTCATTGTGGCTTTCCAGGATCTGAAGGGGGCTCCAGGAAGGCTGGGGAGGGACTGCTCAGGATCTCAGGTAGTGATAGGACTAGGGGGAATGGAATGAAGCTGGAGGTGGGGAGATTGAGGCTGGAGGGGAGGAGGAAGTTCTTCCCCATGAGAGTGGTGAAGCCCTGGAATGGGTTGTCCAGGGAGATGGTTGGGGCCCTGTCCCTGGAGGTGTTTAAGGCCAGGCTGGCTGAGGCTCTGGCCAGGCTGATCTAGTGTGGGGTGTCCCTGCCCATGGCAGGGGGGTTGGAACTGGCTGATCCTTGTGGTCCCTTCCAACCCTGATTGATACAAAGATACAAAGATGTGTTTAAAGGATTAACTCCTCCTTTGCCTCCCCTCGCTCTAGCGCGGCAGCCGACGGAGAGCGTGCTGGAGCCTGCTGGCTGGTGTGTGTGTGACCACGAGAGATTAATTAAACAGTGAGCCCTAATTACTGAGGCTAAGGCTGGCCGACTTCCTGTGCCTTGTGAAATAGCTGAAGCCTTCATTTACCCTCCAGTGTGGACATAACTCCCCCCATTAGCTGAATAAACAAGGAGCGCCCAAGCTCAACGGATCGGCTGCCTGATAGGTTTCATAGTTTCATAGTTTCATTCAGGGTTGGAAGGGACCACAAGGATCATCTAGTTCCAACCCCCCTGCCATGGGCAGGGACACCCCACACTAGATCAGCCTGGCCAGAGCCTCATCCAGCCTGGGCTTAAACACCTCCAGGGACAGGGCCCCAACCACCTCCCTGGACAACCCAGTCCAGGGCTTCACCACTCTCATGGGGAAGAACTTCCTCCTCCCCTCCAGCCTCAATCTCCCCACCTCCAGCTTCATTCCATTCCCCCTAGTCCTATCACTGCCTGAGATCCTGAGAAGTCCTTCCCCAGCCTTCCTGTAGCCCCCTTCAGATCCTGGAAGGCCACAATGAGGTCACCTGGGAGCCTTCTCTTCTCCAGACTGAACAGCCCCAACTCCTTCAGTCTGTCCTCACAGCAGAGCAGCTCCAGCCCTTTGCTCATCCTCCTGGCCCTTCTCTGGACACCTTCCAGCACCTCCAGATCCCTCTTGTAATAGGGGCTCCAGAACTGGAGGCAGGACTCCAGGTGGGGTCTCCCCAGAGCTGAGTAGAGGGGGAGGATCACCTCCCTCGACCTGCTGGCCACACTTCTGCTGCTGCAGCCCAGGATCTGATTGGCTTTGCGGGCTGCAAGTGCACATTGAGAGCTCATGTTGAGCTTTTTGTCCACCAGCACCCCCAAGTCTCTCTCCTCAGGGCTGCTTTCCAGCCAGTCCCTGCCCAGCCTGGATTTGTGCCTGGGATTGCCTCGACCCAGATGCAGGACCCTGCATTTGCTCTTGTTGAACTTCATGAGGTTGGCTTGTGCCCACCTCTCCAGCCTGTCCAGGTCCCTCTGGATGGATCCCTTCCCTCCAGCTGTCTGCTGCACCACACAGCTTGGTGTCAGCAGCAAACCTGCTGAGGGTGCACTCAATGCCACTGTCCATGGCACCCACAAAGATGTTGAACAAGACAGGTCCCAGGACTGCTCCCTGAGGGACTCTGCTTATCCCTGGCCTCCACTGGGACATGGAGCCACTGACAGCCACTCTTTGGGTGCGGCCATCAAACCAGTTCCTTATCCATCTAGTGGTCCACCCATCAGCAGGGTTTAAACGGAGCTGCCTCCTGCTGCAGGTGTTTGGCTGTCCCCTGCCTGCCCAGCAGGCACAAGAGAGTCGTTTTGGGGTGGGTGGTTCTGGGTTTTTTTTTCTCCCTGCACCAACCAGCCCTAAGCCTGGGGGATCCCCTGCCTGCTGATACTGTTCAGCTTTCAAGCTGCTTATCCCCGGCGCTGGCATTTGCATTTCACTGCAGGTTGGGGAAGACAAAAAGACCACAGAGAAGATGTTGAAAAGGAGGAAAAGCAACCCAAACCCCAGCTCCCACTGCATGGTGGTGGAAGTAGGGCATCTGGCTCCTGTTTCTGCCTTTCAACAGCTTCCTTAACAAGCACGAGAGGTTGTGAGAAGGGAAAGTCAGTCTGCAGCTCCAGAGCTTTGTGTGTGTGTGTGTGTGTGTGTGTGTTGCTCCTTTTCTGTGTGCATTAACCTTGCAGGCCTTGGAATGCTGTGGAGTGTGCACTGCTGGCTTTAATTCCTGATATTCTTGTGTGCTGCATGGCTCCTGGTCTGCTCCTAGACAGAGTAACAGCACATGCACCCATTAACTGTAGTTCATGGAGTGCTTCATCAGACCTCCAGTCTGTCTCTTAAATTTATGCATGAGGTGGATGGGAGGCCCCGAGTGGCTTGGAAGCTTTGCTGAGCTGAGCACTCTGCAGAGGAAAGAGCATCCCAGATTCAGAGAATCACAGAATGGTAGGGGTTGGGAGGGACCTGTGTCCAGTTCTGGGCCCCTCAGTTTAAGATGGACATAGAGACACTTGAAGGTGTCCAGAGAAGGGCAAGGAGGCTGGGGAGGGGTCTGGAGCACAGCCCTGTGAGGAGAGGCTGAGGGAGCTGGGGTTGCTTAGCCTGGAGAAGAGGAGGCTCAGGGGAGACCTTCTTGCTGTATACAACTCCCTGCAGGGAGGTTGGAGCCAGGTGGGGGTTGGTCTCTTCTCCCAGGCAAGCAGCAGCAGAACAAGAGGACATAGTCTCAAGCTGTGCCAAGGAAAGTTTACTCTGGAGGTGAGGAGAAAGTTCTTCCCAGAGAGAGTCATTAGCCATTGGAATGTGCTGCCCAGGGAGGTGGTGGAGTCCCCATCCCTGGAGGTGTTCAAGAGTGGATTGGATGTGGCACTTGGTGCCATGGTTTAGTCATGAGGTCTGTGGTGACAGGTTGGACTCGATGATCCTCAAGGTCTCTTCCAGCCTTAGTGATACTGTGACATCTGGAGATCATTGAGTCCAACCCCACCTGCTAGAGCAGGTCACTCAGGAACACATCCAGATGGGTCTTGAAAGTCTCCAGAGGAGACTCCACAACCTCTCTGGGCAGCCTGCTGAAGGGCTCCAGCAGCCTCACAACAAAGAGATTTCTTCTCCTGTTCAGATGGAACCTCCTGAGTTCCATTTTGTGCTTGTTTCCACTTGTCCTGTCACTGGGCACCACTGTGAGTCCAGCCCCATCTATTTCCCCTCACCCCTTAGCTCTTGCAGAGCACTGATCAGATCCCCTCTCAGCCTGCTCTTCTCCAGACTAAGCAACCTCAGGTCTTTCAGCCTTTCTTCCTCACAGAGGCTCTTCAGACTTCTCAGCATCTTCACAGCCTCCACTGAACTCTCTCCAGTAGTTCCCTGTCTCTCTTAGGGAGACCAGAACTAGACACAGTACTCCAGATGTGGCCCTGCCAGGGCAGAGTAGAGGGGCAGGACAACCTCCTTGACCAGCTGGTCACACTTTTCTTAATGCACCATGGTTTATGGTTAACTTGCTCTCCACTAGGACCCAGAGGTCCTCTTCACAGAGCTGAAGATGGTTCTTCAGTCCCCAGGTTCTTCAGAATCTTAGAGGACCTTGGGAATCCAAACCTCCTACACTTCTAGAATAGAATTAACCAGGTTGGAAAAGACCTCAGAGATCATCAAGTCCAACCTATCACCCAGCACCATCTGATCAACTAAACCATGGCACCAAGTGCCTCATCCAGTCTCAAACACCTCCAGGGATGGTGACTCCACCACCTCCCTGGGCAGCACATTCCCATGGCCAATCTCTCTTGCTGGGAAGAATTTCTTCCTCACCTCCAGCCTAAACCTCCCCTGGCACAGTCTGAGACTGTGTCCTCTTGTTCTGGTGCTGCTTGCCTGGGAGAAGAGACCAACCCCCACCTGGCTACAACCTCCCTTCAGGGAGTTGGAGAGAGCAAGAAGGTCTCCCCTGAGCCTCCTCTTCTCCAGGCTCAGCAACCCCAGCTCCCTCAGCCTCTCCTCCCAGGGCTGTGCTCCAGACCCCTCCCCAGCTTTGTTGCCCTTCTCTGGACACCTTCCAGCAAGTCAACCTCCTTCCTAAACTGAGGAGCCCAGAACTGGACACAGGATTCCAGGTGTGGCCTGAGCAGTGCTGAGCACAGGGCAGAATGACCTCCCTGCTCCTGCTGGCCACACTATTCTGTCACTGTGCATCTCACACCACAGCAGCTGCCAACATGGAGCCCTTTGTATGGCTCCTTCTGTCTGGTTTCTCTCTTTATGCCTGAAGAGCTTCACTGGCCCATCACTCAGAAGATGACAAACTCTTCGACCTTGATCTATCTGTATTTAATGGCAATGCTGAAAATAACCCAGGCAAAGTGTGCCTGCTCCTGCAGGGGGATGTGACACACACCTGACGTGCCAGGAGCTTTGCATAATGCACGGCAGACGTCTGCGGGGGACAAGCGCCGACACCGCTGGCTCCGTGTGGAGCCTGGGAGCAGCCTCTCTTCAACTTGCATTCACCTTTGGGTGAGGGGCTGATGGAATTCCCAAACTCACAGTCTCACAGTATAACTGAGGTTGGAAAGGACCTCGAGGATCATCGAGTCCAACCTATCAACACAGACTCCATGACTAGACCATGGCACCAAGTGCCACATCCAATCCCCTCTGGAACACCTCCAGGGATGGGGACTCCACCACCTCCCTGGGCAGCACATCCCTATGACGAATGACTCGCTCAGTGAAGAACTTTCTCCTCACCTCGAGTCTAAACCTCCCCTGGTGCAGCTTGAGACTGTGTCCTCTTGTTCTGGTGCTGGTTGCCTGGGAGAAGAGACCAACCCCTTCCCGGCCACAACAACCCCTCAGGTAGTTGTAGAGGGCAATGAGGTCATCCCTGAGCCTCCTCTTCTCCAGGCTAAACAATCCCAGCTCCCTCAGCCTCTCCTCACAGGGCTTGTGTTCAAGGCCTCTCACTAGCCTTGTTGACTGACTCTTGCCTCTGCTTTGCCTCTGACTCTCCTTTGCCAATACATCTAGCTCCTGATCTGGACCAGTGGAGTATTGGCCCTGTGTTGGCTCTTGGGATGCTCCTCACCGTTGGATGTTTAGGGGTGATGCTCACGCAGAGCTGAGCCAAGACATCAGTTTGTCTAAAGTCAGACTTGAGAAGGTGTTTTGACATCTAAATGTTGAGAGGCATCTAGGGCTGATTTTCTGAGGAGCTTAAGCAGAGGACAGACCTGAATCTTAAGGAGGATTAGATGTCTAATAATTTTGGTGCTGCAGGCAGATGTGTGCTGAAAGACAGGCTAAGCCTCATCAAACCTCCCTCTCTGCTGATCAACTCATCAGTTGAACTGTTCTCCAAAGCAATGGAAGAGAGGATGTGAGTTGTTGCCCTTCTTGGAGACCAGTGGTGTGTAGAAAATGGTCTTAGAATGCCAAGGAGAATTCACAGAATCACCAATATTGGAAGAGACCTCAAAGATCATCAGGTGAAACCTGTCACCACAGACCTCATGACTAAACCATGGCTCCAAGTGCCACATCCAATCCCCTCTTGAACACCTCCAGGGATGATCATCAAATGCTTTAGGTTGGAAGGGGCCTTCAAAGCTCATCCAGTCCAACCCCCTCTCCCTCCCCACTCTGCAGTCAGCAGGGACATTTTCAGCTGAAGCAGGTTGCTCAGAGCACCAAACAACCTCACCTGGAATGGCTCCAGGGATGGGGCAGCTCCCACCTCTCTGGGAAACCTGTGTCAGGGTCTCACCACCATCAGTGTCAAACATTTCTTCTCTCCACTCTGAATCTCCCTCTTTTAGTTTCAAACCATCCCCCCTTGTCCTGTCACAACAGGCCCTGAGAAAAAGTCTGTCCCCAGCTTTCTGCTTGGCTCCTT
This sequence comes from Melanerpes formicivorus, assembly GCF_026170545.1. NCBI lineage: Eukaryota > Metazoa > Chordata > Aves > Piciformes > Picidae > Melanerpes > Melanerpes formicivorus. The sequence continues at coordinate 3,101,137 of NW_027142429.1, forward strand.
GAAGCACTTGAAAGGTCACCAGAAGGTCTCCCTGGAGCCTTCTCTCCTCCAGGCTGCACAACCCCAACTCTCTCAGCCTGGCCTCACAGCAGAGGGCTTCCAGCCCTGCCAGCACTGCTGTGGCCTCCTCTGGCCCTGCTCCCACAGGTCCCTGGCTGTGCTGAGGACTCCAGAGCTGGATGCAGTACTCCTTGATCTGATCTCCTGGGCTGGAAGAGCTGTGTGGTGCTGTGGATTTGGGATGGTGCTAGCTTGGAGCTCTGTGCACCCCTTCATGCAGAGCTGAAATTGCTGGGCCAGGCAGACCCAGCCTTGGGGCTTTGCTGTCAGTGCTCCTACCCCAAGCCATGAGCTCCCAGGAGCAGGGTGTCTCTCACTCTGCATGTGCACACAGCTTGGGTAACTGTCCCCAGGGGTTTAGGACACTGTGTTACAGACCACACCATGGCTATGGCTTGTGTGTAAGAGGAGATGTATCCTCAGGAGGCCTCTCTTTCCCTTTTAAGCTTTTATACTTGATAAGAAGCAACAGAGCACCTTCCTGCTGGCCTCCCCTCTCTGGTTGTCTTGTCAAGCTGTTCTGCATCCTCTGGCAGGCTGGAGCACAAGCCTCAACAGTTTTGGCTCCCTGTATGGCAGCAGGATTTTCCTCTAGCACAGCTGGTGCAAAATGCCTGCATGGGAGGGAGGAGAGCACCAGTTCCTGGTGAGTTGCTTTGCAGCCAAGCTGCATTTGACCTGGAGCTGTGGACCTTCCTATGGGACTGGAAGGAGCTGTGCAATCTGTGTTCTCTGGTTAGCTTTTAAAGGAAATATATCCTGGGGAGCTGCTCTGCTTGGGCCCAGAGATTGGAGCTGGATGGGGTTGGAATGGTTGCTCTGTTCTTCAACCTTCTTCCAACCTTCTGAGAGGAAAATACCAGCCTGACCAACAGTCTACACCCACTGAGCTCAGCTGGACACAAGGCATGCCAGGAAACCTTGACCTTCCCTCAAGGTGTTGACCCAGCTGCTCAAGGCATAGAGGAGTACCCCAGGGAGGAGGCAGAGCATGGTGGGTTTCCCTTCCTCTCTTAAAGGGAGAATTCTTTTACTTTCCTGCTGCAAAGGTCTCCTTCCTGACCTGCTCAGTGGGGAGTGACAGCCTGGGAGGATGTTGTGCTTTAAGGGGGATGTTGGAGTTGTGTTGGTGGATGTTAGCCCTCACCCCTCATACAGGTCTTGTGTGCTCATATCTCTGCAACAGAGCAAGCTGGAAATCCACTTCCCTGTGGTTTGGCCAGAAAACTTTCCAGCAGTGGATTCAGCCTGTCCCAGGAGTCCCTGTGAGCTGCTTTGCCAGGACAAGTAAATAATACCACTGGTGCTTGCCATGGTCCAAGTGTCCCAATCACCTGACACGCACAGACCTGCAACACTGGGCCATTTTCCTCTGCCCTGCCTCAGCAAGGCTGGCTGCTTTGGCTTCCCAGATGGAAGTGCTGCTCCATTAAACCCAGTCACCTGCCTCAGGCTTGGGATGGAGGTGAAAGTCCAGGGCCATGCTTGGTTGCCTGGCAAAGCTGTGCAGGGAGGAAGAAGGCTTCGTGCTGGAGCCAAGGCAGGCAGTGCTGGAGAGCAGCACGATTCGCTCGCCTCTGCCTTTGGGGCTTGTGAGGAGGAGCTGCTGCTGCCCAAGTCCATTTCTGGTTTTGTCATGAGATGCTCTTTGCCCTGCTGTGGTGGCAGATTACAGACATCTGACCTCTTTCACTGCCCCTGCATATTTATTGTGTGTGTGGGGGCTTTCTTTTGACTCCTCTGCTCCTTTCCTAATCTTAAAAAGCCTGAACGCTTCCCTTCCCAAAGCCAAACCATCCTTGCAATTGCAATCTTCTTCTTGTCTTTAAGGTTTTTCAGTGCTTAAGATCTGTGTGTTCTTCCCTATGGTGTGAAGGAAAAAAAGAAAAGAAAAGAAAAGGAGGGGGAAAAAAAAAAAGCAGAAGCCCTGAGCGTGCAGCTCGAGAAAAGGGCGAGCTGTGGTTTAATAGAACAGCCTCACGACACGCTCACAGCATTTGCTTGCTGTCACAAACACCCCCACCACCCCGTCTGCTGACTTCACTGCAGTGCTGTGGTGTGGGGAGTTTGTTCCTGGAAGAGGCAGGATGCTTTGCTGGCTCTGGGAGGAGAGAATCGTAGAATGGGTTGGCTTGGAAGGCACCTTAAAGCCCATCGGGTGGCACGCCACAGGCAGGGACGCCTCCCGCCAGCCCAGGCTGCTCAAAGCCTCACCCAGCTTGGCCTTGAGCACCTCCAGGGAGGAGGCAACCACAGCCTTCCCTGGGCAACCTGTGTCAGTGTCTCCCCACCCTCCCTCTCAACAATTTCTTCCTAATCTCCAGTCTCAATCCTCTCTCTCCCAGCTCCAAACGATTGCTCTCCATCCTGTCACTGTAAGCCTTTCTAAGAAGTCCCTCCCCAGCTCTCTTGTAGCCCCCTTGAGGTCCTGGCAGGCTGCTCTATGGCCTCCCTGGAGCTTTAGACATCCAGTTTAAATCTCCCCTCTTCCAGCTCTCCTCCTTTGTCCTATCAATACAAGCCCTTGTATAAAGCTGATGTGGGGAGGGTGGGTGGGCAAGGGGCAAATGTTTTTTACCTGCTCCTCAAGATCAGGTGCAGGCAGCAAATGCTGGGTTTTTTTCCAAGCTGTTGTGTAACCCACACCCCCCCTCTCCCCCCTTCCTCCCCTTCCCTTTTAAGCATAAAGAATTGTGGAAAATCAATGTCATTCTCTTTTTTTTTTTTTCCCCCAGATGCTGATTTCCATCAGAAGAGGTGGGGGATTATTCAAAATCAGCACTTCCCCTTCCAGTGGCTACTGCTAAAAGCAGTCACATTTTATTTCCCCCCTCCTCCCCTCACTACAAAACATGAGCCTGCAGAATCTATTAGATTTAGTGACCAGAAGCAGAGAAGTGAAAAATTCAGGCAACTAAATAAATCAGCTGTGGGAGGCTTGATTTAGTTAGTTATTTATTTAATTCCAGATGAAAAGCTAAATTCATTACAGGCAAACTGTAGTAAGGATGAAAATGAAAGTTTCTCCCCCCAGACCATTTTCAGGAGAGCATTTTCCTGCTGTGCTCAGCCTCTGAGCTCAGAGCTCCCTGCACCTCCCTCCTTCCTCCATCAAATAAACTTCCCCTCATGCCCCACTGGCGTGGCTCAGCCCAGCAGCGCTGAAAGCTCATAGGAGGAAGCTCATTTTAACCTCTTCCCAGGGCCTGTTTGAGTGTAACAGGGAGCTGGAGCCGGGCAGAGCTGGAGCAACCTGGTGGCAGCCAAAGCGCAAGGCTTCCTTTCCCAAAGACTTCAGCTTCCTTTCCCAAAGACTTCAGCTTCCTTCTCCAGGCAAAGGTTTTTTCCCCCCCAGAAGACTCCAGAGTTCAGTTTAATCTGCAAATTATACCAAAACTGGCCTTGGGGGAATCACATTCCCAGCACATGCAAAGGAAGAAAACCTACAGGTTGGAACTTTTCCTTGAGCAGGTCCCCAGGGCTTGCAGAACCTGGGTGGCCGTGCCCATGGCGGAGCGGTTGGTGGCTGTTGCTGGGGCTGACCCTCAAGGCAGCAGGATGGGATGCACCTATCTCCCCTGCTGCTTCCCTCTGTGCCTCAAAGAGCAAGTTCTTGGTGCTTCTAGCTCACCAGTGCTGCCTCTGAGGGTACCTTCTGGCTCTGCTGCAGCGAGAGAAAGCCTTTCAGATACCAAAACCCTGGGTGGGAAGCTGGTATCTTCCAGGGAGCCACCCTTCTGGTGGCTATTGCCAGCCCTTCTCTGTGCCATGTGTGGCTGTTGCCAGCCCTCTTGTCATCTCCTGAAGCCAGCAGATGTTATTGCTGCAGACTTGCCTAGTCGGTGGGCTGGTTTCGAACCGCTACAGCTTGGATGACTAAGGCAAAAAAAACACATTAGCAGCAGAGTCCAGGGTTTCCTTGCTGTGGGGGCAGTGAAAATGTCCCCCAGATGGCAGCCCTGGCTTCTCTGGTGGGTCCCTTCTCAAAGTTAAGAGCTTATATCCCACATTCAGCCAAAATGCAATAGCAGATCCCCAGCAGCTACTGCAGTGGCTGTTGAAGCAAGGAGCTCCGGGAACAAGGAGGAGTTAAACGTTCTGACTTGTGGTGGATGGGAGCAACAGAGGGTGTTGGAATAAACAGGATTAAAGGATTTCATCCATAAATACGGGATTAAAGGTATCCAGTGCTCTGCAGGAGTCATTCAAACCAAGGAGAAACAAAGTAAGTTGTCCGGAAGGGCGCAGCTCTCTGCTCTGAGCGCACACTGCCCTGCACCACCTTATCCCCCTGCGCCACCCCCGTCCGTCCCTGAAACGGAGCTGAACCCCCAGGGGCCGGATCTGAAGGGAGCACCACCCCTTGCCCCGCACCCCCAGTTCCCCCCACCTTGCACTCCCACTTCACCCCGCACCCACCCACCACCGGTGCCTCCCAGCCTCCCCTGGGGCTGCTGATGGCACAGGCTGGGCGGGTGGGGGTACTGGGAGATCCGATGCCCAGCGTTGCCCGTGCCCCCGGTCCCCTCCCCCCGCGGATGGGAGCCCCCAAGGGTGCAGCAGCTGGGCGCTGCACATCTGGCCAGCGGCGCGCAGGCGCGGGGGCCGCCTCGCCTGCCCTCCCCCTCCCCAAAAAAAAGCCTGCGGCACCCCCCCTAGACCGGGGCTTTGCGCACCCACGGAGCCCTGCGCAGGGGGCGGGAGGGTCGATCCCTCCTTCCCCTCCGGCTCGGGGAGGGGCCGCGGCTCTGCCGTATTTACCGGGGTGGGCGGCGGCTCCCGGGCCGGGCCGGCTCCATCCCTTCCTCCCTGCCTCCCTCCGTCCCTGCCCGCCCCCCGGTGCCGGTGACTGGAGCGGGCGGAGCCGCGGCGGCCGATTGGCTCCGGGCATCACATGCGGCGGGGCCGAGCTGGAGCCGGAGCCGTAGCCGGGCTGGACTGAACTGGGCTGGGCACGGCGGAGCGTTCCGACGGCGGGCACGGCAGCAGCAGAGCCCCTTCCCAGCCCGGAGCCCCACCGGTCACCGCTGAAGGGACACGCCGGCCACCACCACCTCCCGCAGCCCCCGGCCATGAGGTCGGGCCGGAGAAACGGCACCTGTGCGGGGAGGTGAGCAGAGCCCCGGAGCCTTCCTCCTCCTCCCCGGGCAGCCAGAGCGGCGGGGAAGAGGAGGGGGTGGAGGAAGGGAAAAGGAGATTTTTTTTTCCCCCCCTTTTTTTTTTTCCTTTTGTTTTTTGAACCTATCTCAATATTTTGCTGCGATCGATCCCGACCCCGCCAGCGAAGCCCCCGGAGGGAGGAGAAGTGCTGCGCGCTGTGATGCGTCTTCCTCTCGCCTCGGCTGCCAGTTTGGATTGTAGCGCCCGGCTCCGTGCTCTGCGAGGATGGCTCGGTTTGGGGATGAGCTGCCCACCCGCTATGGAGGTGGAGGGCCGGCCGGGGCTGGAAGAGGGAGCAGCCGGCAAGGTGGCCCCCAGGCCGGCCAGAGGATGTATAAGCAGTCGATGGCTCAGAGGGCCAGGACTATGGCTCTCTACAACCCCATCCCTGTCAAACAGAACTGCTTCACAGTCAACAGATCCCTCTTCATCTTCAGTGAAGATAATGTTATACGGAAATACGCCAAGAGAATAACAGAGTGGCCATATCCTTTCAGGGAGGCTGTGTGGGCACGGTGGGGAAGATGGGGAGGTGGGGAGACTGGGGGAAGAATGAGATTTCTCCCCCTTTCCCCTCCCTCCCCCCAATGGCAGCCAGGGCTGAGGGGCTGGTGCTAATGTAGACGTGTGCGTGCGCTCCGGGGTGTGCGATGGGTGTGTGACATGGAGCCGTGTGTCCGACATCATGCACGGCCGTCTGGCTGGGTGTCAGCTCTGCTGGGGACGGGGGAGCCTGCTGTGGCTGTGGCAGTGGCAGTGGCAGTGGCAGGGGTGTGTGTGTGTGTGTGTGTGTGAGACATACGTGCCTGTCACTGGGCGTTCAGGTGTCGGATGTGCAGCTGGGAGACATTTACGTTGCCAACCGTTTGAGCCAAAGGCAAAGGGGTCTGTGAGAGTCATGCTAATGAACCCTCATTTACCTTTCCATCTCAGAGCCTTTCAACTCCTCTGCCTCACTCTGAGGAGGAGAAGGATCGTGAGATGAAAATGGTGACACCTTAACATTGAAGCTGCATCAATAGTAAGGATGGTGATAGCCAAGGTGCCTTGCAAAGCCCATTAAGAGAACCATTGCAGCCAGGTTTTTAGTACATCACCTTCTGAACCCATTAGAATCAAGATGAATCTTGTCACTCAGGTTAGGTGAGCAGCCTAGTCTTAGGCTGTACTAAAAAAATAGGGATAAAAGGAAAAATAATCTAGGAAATATTTGTAACAGGGGGAGACAGAAAGTGGAGACAAGGATCATCTGCTCTGCTGGGGAAGGGGCAGATGCTTTCTGTCTCAGAAACAGCTCCCAGGCCAAGTGAGCTGCAGAGCGCTTCCTCAGAAGGAGGCTTTGCTTCTGATGGTGCACACAGTGAGGTGGTGAGCCAGGAGAAAAGAGAAGCAGACTGTTTGAGATTACCAGAGTGTAGATATTGTGTGTGTGTGTGTCTGTGTGTGTGTACATTGCACTGGTGATCTCAAGGGAGCAGGTTGTTTTCTTTTCATTTGATATCACACACCTCTTAATCCTCAGCTAATAGCAGCAAGGCCTCCTCCCAGCTTCCTAGCAACACTTTCAATTGCCACAGAGGCCAGCTCCTCTTCAGCCTTCCCCAGTTTTCACTTCCTGAGGGGCTAACAGGGGAAAAAAAAACCCAACCACCAGTGGAGTGCATGCACTTCCCATACCCCTGAACACACAGACACAGGTATTGATCTTCCTGCCCACGTTATACAGCATCCCAGGGATCACTGTACTTCCTCAGCCATTTCTCCTTCCCTGCAATCAAGTAGGAATAAACAATCCCTGAAGTCAGAGCATGGCGTTCCTGGCAAGGCCAGGCGCAGTCTGTCCTCCCCTGCCTCTTGGGTGACTTGTCTGTGTCTGTCTGTTGAAGTGTGTGGAGGGGACCCATCCCTTCAGCAGTGTCTGAGGGGCACCCATCCCTTCAGCGATGTCTGAGGGGGATCCAGCCCTTCAGCAGTGTCTGAGGGGCACCCAGCCCTTCAGCAGTGTCTGAGGGGCACCCATCCCTTCAGCGGTGTGTGAGTGGCACCCATCCATTCAGCAGTGTTTGAGGGGCACCCATCCCTTCAGTGGCGTGTGAGGGGCACCCATCCCTTCAGCAGTGTCTGAGGGGCACCCATCCCTTCAGCGGTGTGTGAGGGGCACCCATCCCTTCAGCAGCGCCACCGGCTCGTCCCCACGGCGGGGCTACCGCTGTCCGCGGTGCTGAGCGCAGCTGAGCAGAGCTATCCGCGGTGCTGCGCTGGGGTCCCAACGAAGCCATCCGCGGTGCTGAGGAGAGCTGTCCGCGGTACTGAGTGCACTCCTCCATGGTGCTGAGCGGATCTTGATGCCCACGGTGCTAAGCTGAGCCACCAGGGTGGTGAGCAGAGCCCTCCGCTGTGCTGAGCAGAGCTGTCCCCAGCCCTGCGGCCCCGCTGCCTCCCGCCAGCGCGGCTCCGCCCTGGGAGCGCAGGGGCTCATCAGTGCCGAGGGCAAGAGGTGCCAGGGCAAGGGAAAGGTCTAACTAGTGTCGGGTTTGTTTCTGTCCCGGGAGGTTCTTGCCTTCAAACATCCGGACAGGGAGCTGTGAGGATCAAATTGTTTACTGTCCCCAGGAGCAGGCATCGTGATCCAGGAGCAGCTCAGGGTTTGGACATGCCTGGGTGTTCTAAACCCAACTTTTCTAGCCCATTGCTTATCTATGCTGTGTTCTCAGCTGAAATGCCAGGGAATTTCTGAAGAACAGTCCAGCAGGGGCTGTTCAGCCCTATCTTCTATTTTAGGGCAGTTTAGTTGGTTGATCTGTGTTGATAGGTTGGACTCGATGATCCTCGAGGTCCTTTCCAACCTAAGTTATACTGTGAGACTGTAATAATAACAATAATACTTAGTTATTTTTATGTACTTTGGATCTTTTGTTTTGTTGCTCCTTGAGCAACAGCTCAGCTGCTGTCTAAGTCACCAATTCTCTCTGAGAAGAGAGACAGTTTCCTGCTTTCCTTCCAAAGCCACCTCAGAAAGAACTGAGCAAGGCAAGGAGGCTGAGTGTCTTGGGGAAAAGACCTTAGAAGGCTCAACTAATGTAGGCAGCAATGGGATTTGGATGAGGCTCTCCTTGTGTTGTCTACTGTCTTCTTTAACTTCTGGCCCCCACTCCATTTGAATACATGATTTTAGCTACAATCATAGCCAATTGTATCGTGCTGGCTCTGGAACAGCATTTGCCGGATGGAGACAAGACGCCCATGTCAGAGAGACTGGTGAGTTGTGTAAATTTCTTGACTCTTCCCCTCCCCTCCTCCTCCCTCCCCCTTCCCCCCCCCCTCCCCCCCTTTCTTTCTGATCTAACACCCAAAGCAGTCAGCCAGCTGGTGTCACGAGGGCTTGTGTCTACTTTGAAGATCCTCACGTAAACAAACGGGCATTGACTTGACAGTCAGGGAAAATAAGTCAGCGACAACAAGTCTGACTCTAACCTCCCAGCCCCAGCTTCACAAGAATGCTTCATCACTCCAGCCAGCCCTGCCTGCATCTTACAATCAGAAGAGCAGCAAACTTAGGTGGACTATAAACCAAGAGAGGAACTGACAGCCAAATGCTCAGGGTTGTCTGTAGAATCAGATGAACCCCGGTGATATTTTCCCAGGAAGTGGTAGAGAAGATTAAGCTTTTAGGTTTGGATATCTTGGGGCTTGTAGTGATGGGATGGGGGGAGGTGGATTTAAGATGGAAGAGGGGAGATTGAGACTGGAGGTGAGGAAGAAATGCTTGAGATTGAGGGTGGGGAGACACTGGAACAGGTTGTCCAGGGAGGCTGTGGATGCTCCCCGCCTGGAGGTGTTCAAGGCCAGGTTGGATGAAGCCTTGAGCAAGCTGGGCTGGTGGGAGGTGTCCCTGCCCATGGCAGGGGGTTGGAACTGGATGATCTTTAAGGTCCCTCCCAATCCAAAGTATGATCTTTCAGCTCTCAGAAGATATCAAGGACCCTACAAAGAAAACTTTGGGTTTAAATGATTACACCTTCCAACAAAATACAACCACCACAAACCAACCAAAAACCCCAAACCGACAAACAGACCCCAACCAACCTCCCCCACCCCCCAAAAACCCCCAAACCAACTTACAGAGGAAATCATTTACCTGCAGGCTCTTTGGGCATGAGCACAATGGCTTTGTTTCAAAAGAAAATACAAGAAAGGCTTTAAACTCATCCTTCCATTTATCATCACTGCAGGCAAAAGGGCTAATAACTTGGTTTGCTTCTTCTCCTGCTGTTAATGACTGGATCATCTCTCATGCCATTAATCTAGGTCCATGTTCAGAGGATGAGTGAATGTGGGTCCGTGTGTGTTTCACATGTAGATATCAACCTATGCCAACAAAGCTGACATTAGGCTGGCTGCCAAAAGCTAGAGCCTCTGAATGCTGATTTCTTCAGGTTCCAAGTTTGGTCTAGAAAGAGCTTGGGGGTCACCTGGTTGCAACTCAGAATCAGAAACATTTGGGCAGCCCTTTAAGATCATTGAGTCCAATCACTCTTTAGCTCTGCCAAGTTAGAGGCCTAAACCATGTACCTCAGCATCACACCTCTGTGTCTTTTTTGAGGGATGGGGATCCAACCACCGCCCTGGGCAGCCTGTGCCAGTGTTTGAGAACCCTTTCAGTGAAGAAATGTCTTCTAATGTCCAGCCTAAACTTGCTGCAGCTTGAGGGCCATTTCCTCTCGTCCTATCACTTGTAACTAGGGAGAAGAGACCAACACCCACCTCACTCCAACCTCCTCTCAGAATGCATCCACCCATGCTGACTGCCCACCTACACTGTGTGTGCTTAGTCTCTCTCCAGTTTGAGCAGTTCTGCTCTAGAAGAGATGAGGAAAAAATTGATACCAAGGATGTACAGTGATCTTCCTGCCATTCAACATGTCCTTGTGTGTTTTGGGCTTGGCCAGCAAGCCAAGTCTGGATTTGTGAGCAAAGCACAGGGTTAGACCCAGGGTACTGACCAAGCTGGGGGAATTTCCTCCTGAATCATGAGCATATAGACTGATAAAAAGGAGAAGTGGTGGCGTGGCTGCTGTGCCTTGGTAAGCCCTTGGTGAGGTGTTCTCTTAGCAGCAGTAGCAATGGTCAGCATGTTGTTTCTATCACACAATCATAGGACTGCTTTGGTTGGAAAAGGCCTCTAAGATCCCCCAGTCCAACCACTGACCTAACACCACCATGGCCATTAAGCTGTGTCCCAAAGTGCCATGTGTATAGATGTCTTGAACGCTTCCAAGGACAGTGACTCCACCACCTCCCTGGGCAGCCTGTTCCAAACCCTGACCTTGCAATCCCTTGCAGCAAAGAAATACTTCCTAATATCCAACCTGAACCTCCCCAGCACAATTCCAGGCCATTTTCCCTCATCTTATCACCTGATGTTAGGAAGAAGACGCTGACCCCCCACCTTACTACAAGCTCCTTTCTGTGTTCCTCTACATCCCTGGCTTTGTAAGGGCACCTTAGAAACTCTTTTTTGGTCCTTTCCCCACTCTATTAATTCCATTTTACAACCCCCAGCACCACACACTCCTCCAGCTGCAGCTCAGATCATCCCAAAGGGAGGCATTGGTGTTGTGGCCGAGGTGTAAGGTGATGGAATCAAGCACTGTGTATGTGTGCACCCTGTTGGCTCTGCCTGGGTGATGAAGGAGGAATTAACCCTGGGGTTTTGTCCCAGACACCATTGTGCAGTGTTGCCTTTGACCCAGCTGTTCTTGAAGCCATTTTAGCCACAGCACATGTGTGCCTCCGAAGCAGAAGAGGGATTTATCATGGAATAACAATGAGAATATCTACAAGTCCTGAAGTGCTTCCTACTTTCAACACGTGCTGGCAAGAGTGAGGCTTGTGGACAGGGAGAACTGACTCTGGGTTTTCAAACTGAAATCTCTTCAGAATGCTCCTGCTGCTTCCACAAACTGCTCCAACTCTGTGTTGAAGCAGAGTGGGCAAACACTTGCAGGTTGGTTGAGCCAAATCAGAGGTCCATGCAGAACAGCAGGTGCTTTATTGCTGCCTTTGGCAGGAGCGGAGTTGGCCTTATTTTTGCTTAATGACTTATGGATATAACTTCCCTTCTCTTGGGTTCATTAAAATCTCCAGATTGGAGTGAGGGCTCATCACAGAGGAGTTAATCAGATCTGAGGGATATGAGATGCACATCTCCAGCCTTTTATGAGCGAGCAATGTAAGCGGAGTCGGTGAAGAAAAACCAAAGCTGCCCAGATAATTTGTGCCGCAGACACAAAGAGAGAAATCTTGAGGCTGGCTGGCTGGCTGTTAAAGCTGAGAGAAAGAGGGAGGAGGAACCCATGCAAACACTTCAGGGTTTTTTTTTCCCTTCTGATCAAAATTTCTTCCTCTGTATCTCCCCAGAGACCCAACAGACAAACCTGCAGTGCAGTCTCCCTTGGCTGTTGCCTGTGCTACTTGCCGAGCAGGGTTAATTAAACACATGGGAAGAGCAAGTGGTGGCTCAGTACATGCAATGCTGGGAGAATTTGAATGGCTGACTTAGGAGGAATTGTCCTCTGCCTGTACTCTGCATGTAGTTGGTAGTACAGAAAAGCATTACTTGGCTTGAGGATGGAAATTCTGGTCAAACCCAGGGCGCTGGTAAAACACTCATCTGGTGGTCAAAGCATTTAGCGGTGAGCTCAAGCATTAGCTTCCAGTTCTTGTTCTTCAGACAAGAGAAATAAGGCCATTCTTCCCTGAGCAGCAATACCATAGAATGGTTTGGGTGGGAAGGGATCTTACCATCTAGTTCCAACTCACCACACCCACCACCCATGGGCAGGGGCACCTCCCACCAGCCCAGGTTGCTCACAGCCTCATCCAGCCTGGCCTTGAACACCTCTAGGGAGGAGGCATCCACAACCTCCCTGGGCAACTTGTGCCAGAGTCTCCCTACCCTCACTCTCAAGAATTTCTTCCTCATTTCCAGTCTCAAGCTCCCCTCTTCCCGCTCAAAACCATTGCCCCTTGTCCTGTCACTCCCAGCCCTTGGCAGAAGTCCCTCCCCAGCTCTCCGGTATCCATCTTCAGGTTCTGGAAGGCTGCTCTAAGGTCTCCCTGGAGTCTTCTCTTCTCCAGGCTGAAGAGCCTCAACTCTCCTAGCCTGTCCCCATAGGGAAGGTTCTTCATCCTTCTGATCATCTTTGTGGCCTCTTCTGGACTCACTCTAACAGCTCCATATCCTTCTTGTGTTGGGGGGACCAGAACTGGATGCAAGACTTCAGGTGGGGTCTCAGGAGAGCAGAGTAGAGGGGGAGAATCACCTCCCTTGTCCTACAGGTCACACTTCTTTTGGTGACCTATTCCCTAGACTCTTGCCTGCTCTGAGCTGTGAGTCTCTGTGTGCTTTGGCTGCTGGAGGTGTTTACTTCATGTCAGTAAATCTCCCCTGGAATGGAGGTGCCACAGTCTTGCTGCTGTCCATCTCCCTGAGTGCCTCAGCCACCAGGCTGCAGTCAACCTCTCTCTGTTCCCGTAAATATCGCATTGTTTGTACACGCTGGAGCCACGCCAGCCTAAAAGATGCTGAGGGAGTTGTATTGAGTGGCCCAGAGCCTGGTGGTGAGAGCTCCAGACGTGGGAATGTGAGCCCTGAATGGCCTTGTGGGTGTTTGCCTTGCTCACAGTACCCTTGGCTGCCCAGGCTGAGGCGTGCTCCTTCTCTCCCTGTCTCCTGCCTCATTTCTCAGTTTGCTGTGAGAAGCTTCAGCAGACCTTAGATTTGTCCAAGCCTGCCTGAGATATGAGAACATGCAGGAGGGGAAATGCTTTTTGTGCTTCTCTCTGGGGGACATCCTGTCTGAGGAGACCTGTGGGTCTATAGGACACTCTTCTGCTGCAGGGCTCTGAGCATTTGGCTCCCCTGGGTGTTTTAGATGTGAGGGCAGAGCAGAATCTTCCTCAGCTATTCAGCATGGCAGCTTGTGCACTTCAGCCCATCCACTGGCACTTCCTCCAGTCACACCTGAGCTGTTCACATCATCATCCTTTGGATGTGGTAGCCTTGATAGGTTTGAGTGTGTAAGGCTTCCTTCATGCAAAGGCCAAGGAAAGACACTAGGACAGGGACTAGGGATAGTAATGACTTTCCAGACTCAGAAGTTGTTTCTGATGTGAAACCTATTGATTAAATGTGTGTTTGGCCCAGCATCAAGCTTTGCTGTGCCCACATCAAGCAACCTGCTGGCACAGCTCTGACTGCTGCCCAAATCCTCCACCCTCTTTCCAAGCATGCACACTGAGACTCATTCTAACCTGCATTCCCACCCTTCAGGCCAGGCAGCAGCACAGCCTCCTGTCTGAGGGTGGCTGCAGGGCTTCTGGATTGACAGTGGTGTCCTCTCGGTGCTGCACAGGGCACGTCACCCATGTTATGTGAGTCTTCTAGGTGTGGAAAGTCTGCCTTTCCGTACCAAGCAGATTGAGAGAGGTGATTCTGCCACTCTAGTCTGCTCTGGTGCAGACCTCACCTGGATTACCACATCCAACTGTGGAACACCAACACAAGAGACACATGGACCTGCTGGAGTGAGTCCAGAGGAGGGCCACAAAGATAATCAGGGGGCTAGAAAACCTCTCCTACAAGGACAGGCTGAGAGAGTTTGGGTTGTTCAGCCTGGAGAAGAGAAGGCTGCAGGGACACCTTGTAAATATATTTTAATAGATGAAGAGGACCTGCAGGAAGGCTGGGGAGGGGCTGTGCAGAAGGGCCTGTGGGCATAGGACAAAGGGCAATGGTTTGAAACTGGAGCAGGGGAGATTGGACATGAGGAGGAAGTTCTTTACAAAGAGAATAGTAAAATGCTGGAACAGGTTGCCCAGGGATGTGGTTAAGGTCCCATCCCTCAAGACATTCAAGATCAGACTTGATGTGGCCCTGGGCAGCCTGCTCTAGTTGGAGATGTCCCTGCTGCCTGCTGGGGGTTTGTGGCAAGCTGACTTTGAGGGTCTCTTCCAACTCAATGTAATCTGTGAGTCTGTGACAGTAGTGTGCCCACAACATGGGCCAGTGCTGGGGCAGAGGTGGCCAGGAGTTGCCATCCTTGTCAAATGAATTCTTGTATCCAAGCTGTGGCCTCAAGACTTGACACTTGTCTTCTTTCTGTAGAAGAGAACTGAAATCCCCTTCTGTTGTCAGCAGAAATGCAAAATGTAAGCAGCTGTGCATGGAAGAGGAGCTCAGCAATTTGGCTCTGCTGGTCAGGACTGGAGAAGCTTTCCAGCTCCTTCCATCACACACAGTCTTGTCAACACCTTTTTACATCTTCAGCCCTCACTGCCTGATGGGGCACAAGTTGCATTATTTGCCCTGTTTGCCCCTCTGCTTGGGCTAGATCAGTGTGACTCTAGACAGCTTTACAAAAGGGGGTTGGACTCAATGATCTCCAGAGGGCCCTTCCAACCCCTAACATCCTGTGATCCTGTGACCCTCCTTCTATCCCCTCTTATTTCCCCAGCTGCTCACTCCCAACCCTCTAAATGACAGCTTCTCTTCCTAATACACACCCAAGCCCATCTGTGAGCCTTTCTACTTCCCTAGAAGCTGACAAGAACTTCTTTGACCCACTTCCTCAGAGCTTCTGTGTAGTCCTAGCTTTGGGAAGAGCATATCCTGTCAAACCCTTGAGTACCTGAAGCCCGCCTCAGCTGGGAGCTGTAATTGCAAGGCACCTGACCTAGATTGAGCAACTGACTGGTGGCAGAGTAGATATAAAGCTTCCAGGAAGCGAGGGAGTAGTGTGGAGGAGTGCATGTGGGGAAAGGTATGGTTTTGGGTCTTCTTTTTTTGTTTTGGTGTGTTAGGAGGGTTATTTTTGGAGGCTTGCTAGTAGTTGTGGGATGGAGTGATAGGCTATGCTGGGAGGCCTTTGTCTGCAAAGATTTGGCCTGCTTGTTGAAGTAGAAGGTGGTGGGGGGTTGAAGAGTGAGTGCACCAGGCTGTCAGAGTGCTCCTGTGTGCACAAAGGGAAAGCAGAGGAGCAGCAGCAGCAGCAAGGTAGCTTCTGGCAGAGGAGTGTGGCCAGTGCTCTGAGGGAGCTTCTCCTTCCTTCCATTTACTCCCTCCTGGTGAATCCTCACCTGGAATACTGTGTCCAGCTCTGGGCTCCCTCCTGGTGAAGCCTCACCTGGAATACTGTGTCCAGCTCTGGACTCCCTCCTGGTGAAGCCTCACCTGGAATACTGTGTCCAGCTCTGGACTCCCTCCTGGTGAAGCCTCACCTGGAATACTGTGTCCAGTTCTGGGCACCCCAGCTCAAGAAGGACAAAGAACTGCTGGATAGAGTCCAGTGCAGGGCCATGAAGATGCTGAGGGGACCGGAACAGCTCTCCTCTGAGGAAAGGCTGAGAGCTGGGGCTGTCTATCTTGGGGAAAAGGAGGCTGAGGGGAGATCTTCCCAGTGCTTACAAATATCTAGGGGGTGGGTGTCAGGAAGATGGAGCCAGACTCATCTCAGTGGTCTCCAGGGACAGGACAAGAGGCAATGGATACAAACTGGAAACCAGGAAGTTCCTTCCATCCAAACATGAGAAGAAAATTCTTTGCCATGAGGGTGGCAGAGCACTGGAACACGCTGCCCAGAGAGTTTGTGGAGTCTCCTTTTCTGGAGAAGTGCAAAGCCCACCTGGATATGTTCCTGTGTGACCTGCCCTGGGTGACCCTGCTTTGACAGTGGGGTTGGACTGAATGATCCCTGAGGTCAATTCCAACCTGAGATTCTCTGACTTCTGACCCTCTTCTTCCCTGTTTTCTCTACTGGGATGCAGTCCTGGGGTGTCTCTAGTTCCTGCTGTGGAGAAACTGCTGGGGGAATACTCTTATTGCAGGATTTCTCTGAAGGTCATAGAAGACCTGCTGGCCTTGCCTTGTTCTTGTTTCTCTGTGGGTAGTTAGCACTGAGATGGTTAGCTGGAGTTTCTCAGTCTGTCATTGTCTCCCTCTGTGGAGGGCAGAGGGCCTGCAGGTGCTGCTGTTTGTGAGAAGCTAGTCTGGGGCTTTTGTTTTCTTTCCCTTCCACTTCAGCCAAGGGCTGATGGTGTGAGGTCAGGAGTCTCCTGCTCTGTTTTGCTGGCTGGCCAGTCAGAACGTGTGAGATCTGCAGGGGACTGCTCATCTTGCCTGGCCGTGGGGCAATGGAAGGTGGAGCTGCATGGGCTGTGAGGTGAGGAAAAGTGCAGGAGAGAAGAGATGATGTTGGTTGGAAGATGAAGCACCTGGAGGAGCTGGGGTCACTGAGGTGTGCAGGGCTGAGAGGTGCTGCTTGCTAGGGAACAAATATTTTCTTGGGCTGCTGATGGAAGAGCCTGCCCAGAAGTAGTAGTTGCCAACAGCTGGGAGGCATCTTCTGTGGCTGACTCACTGAGTTGGGTGTACAATGATGTGCCAAGTGCCTCTTTGGGAGGGGGATGCTGTTATGTGGCTCTTCTAGGTGTGAAAGAGCTGCCTTTTGTAACAAGCAGCGTGCCCAAAACGTGGGGCAGAGCTGGGCAGGAGTTGCCATCCTCGGCAAACCAATGCTTGCATCCCAACTGCTGCTGGCTTTGTTTTGTGGCCACAAGACTTGACATTTGTGTTCCTTCTGTAGGAAAGATCTACAACCACCTTTGGTCATTAGCAGCAGAACTGCAGAATGTAAACAACTGTGCACCAAAGAGGAGCTCAGCTCTTTGGCTCTGCTGCTCAGAAATGCTGAAGCCACTGAAACAAAGATTCCTAATCTCTTCACTTGGGCATTTGCTTCCATTTGGGGCAGGGCTGCTTTGCTTCCATTGGCTTCAGCTGAAATCAGGGAGCTGAGGCACATTTGGAAATTGGGTGCAGGTGCCAAAGCTAATTAACATGTTCTGGAGATGGATGCCCATCACTTTCACCTCTTGCTTTGTTCCCATTTCTTGCCTCTATCTTCTTTCCAAATGTGAATGCTTCCATTTGGCATCGAATTTGTCATGAGATTTATCAAAATGAAGTATAAAGCTGAAGGATTTGGTGGCACGGGGTGGGGGGGAGAATAAAAAAGGTTTAGTTAAACTGTGGAGACTAAGCTTAGAATCATACTATCAGTCAGGGTTGGAAGGGACCACAAGGATCATCTAGTTCCAACCCCCCTGCCATGGGCAGGGACACCCCACACTAGATCAGGCTGCCCAGAGCCTCATCCAGCCTGGCCTTAAACACCTCCAGGGACAGGGCCCCAACCACCTCCCTGGACAACCCATTCCAGGGCTTCACCACCCTCATGGTGAAGAACTTCCTCCTCCCCTCCAGCCTCAATCTCCCCACCTCCAGCTTCATTCCATTCCCCCTACTCCTATCACTGCCTGAGATCCTCAGCAGTCCCTCCCCAGCCTTCCTGTAGCCCCCTTCAGATCCTGGAAGGCCACAATGAGGTCACCTTGGAGCCCTCTCTTCTGTAGACTGAACAGCCCCAACTCCTTCAGTCTGTCCTCACAGCAGAGCAGCTCCAGCCCTCTGCTCATCCTCCTGGCCCTTCTCTGGACACCTTCCAGCACCTCCAGACCCCTCATGTCATAGGGGCTCCAGAACTGGAGGCAGTACTCCAGGTGGGGTCTCCCCAGAGCTGAGCAGAGGGGGAGAATCACCTCCCTTGCCCTGCTGGCCACACTTCTTGATTCTTTTTCTTTCTAGTGAGTTAGGACAGAAAGCTGTGATCCCATGGTGTGCTTTAGTCTGCACCATGGGCCTGAAAGACAGATCTCACTGCTCCTGCTGTGAAGGGAGGGAGTGGGGATTTCTCCTGGAATGAGATACAGGCTGAAGGGAAACTAAGTGAGACTGGAAATTGAGAAAATGGAGGCAGAAGAGGGAAGGAAGAGCTGATGTAATAAGGGACAAACAATTTCCTGCCAGTGTTTGCAGGCTTGCTGTGCAAGTGGGAAGCACAGGTTTTCTTCCATGGCAATAGGCACATAAATAATAGAATCATAGGGCTTGGAAGGGACCTATGAAGATCAAGTCCAATCTCCCCTGCCAAGTCAGGGTTGTCTTAGGGCAGGCCACACAGGAACACATCCAGATGGGTCTTGAAAGTCTCCAGAGAAGGAGACTCTGCAACCTCTCTGAGCAGCCTCTTCCAGCACCCTCACAGTAAAGAAGTTTTTTTCCTCATGTGGAGGTAATCTCAAGTAGAATCATAACCTTAGAGCAACATTTCAACACTGAAATTCCCTCCAGGATGTTAAGTGAAGGTGGAAAGCGTGAGGTGAAATGATTGACATAAAACCAGATGGAGTTTTCTAGGCAAACACCAAAACCCCCCAAACAGAAAAACAAACAACCAAAAAACCCCAAACCCAAACATTCCTCTTCAGATAAAGAATATTGAAATTCTTTTTCTGTGCCTCCAGTGAACTTAAGGCTTTTGGTTTGGAGTCCAGAGAGCTGAAGAGGGCAGGAAGTTGGTGCAGAGGGTTGTTTATATGACAACCATGTTGCCAGTGCAACAGCATTGGGTATAGAATCACAGAATTGGAAGGGACCTCAAGGCTCAGCCAGTTCCAACCCCCCTGCCATGGGCAGGGACACCTCACACTGCAGCAGGTTGCTCACAGCCACCTCTAGCCTGGCTGCAAACCTCCAGGGATGAGGCTTCCACCACCTCCCTGGGCAACCTGTGCCAGGCTCTCACCACCCTCATGGGGAACAACTTCTTCCTAACATCCAATCTCAATCTCCCATTTCTAGTTTTGCTCCATTCCCCCTAGTCCTATCACTCCCTGATACCCTTAGAAGTCCCTCCCCAGCTTTCTTGTAGCCCCCTTCAGATCCTGGAAGGCCACAATTAGTTCTCCTCAGAGCCTTTTCTTCTCCAGACTGAACAGCCCCAACTCCCTCAGCCTGTCCTCACAGGGGTGATGCTCCAGCCCTCTGCTCATCCTCGTGGCCATGCTCTGGCCATGCTCCAGCATCCCTGATGCCTCCCATTTTTCTTCTTTTCCAGGATGACACTGAGCCCTACTTTATTGGAATATTTTGTTTTGAAGCTGGCATAAAGATCATCGCTCTGGGGTTTGTTTTTCACAAAGGCTCTTACCTGCGGAACGGTTGGAACGTGATGGATTTTGTCGTGGTCCTCACAGGGTAAGTTGCCACCCCTTGCCCGAAGGTGAAGGGCCACTCTGCTTTGATTTGTGTTGTCTTTCAACTGTGCTGTGAGTGATTTCAATGAAATAAGGCTAGACCCCTGCATTTCTGACCTTATTGTCTTTAACCAAGGCCGAGTGAGTCGCTTCAAAGCGTTCTTTGAACCACCTGAAAGAGGTTTTGAGGCTCTTTATTTGTGCATCTGTTGGCATGTCCCTCGGCCAGATGCTTGCTGACATTTCCTGGGCTTTGCACTAGGTGCTTGAACCTGATTTAAATCAATCTACCTTCTGCCATTACAGGGTGGCTTGAAAAGCCGAGGTGGTGTGAGCTAATGAATTAAATGCATCCCATTTTTAAGCTGTTACAGCTCTGACACGAGTGAAGCTCCTGCAGGAATCAATTTGGTCTGCTTGGAAAGAAAAGAAAGAACTGCCCTGAGAATAATTCAAAGGAAAAATGTGGCCTGTGCTTTGCAGCCTGGGTTTGAAAGGCTTCATTGATTCCTTGCTGGGGGAGGCTCACAATATAGCTGAGTGTTACACCTTGCAGTGGTTTCTTTACCTGTGGAAACGTCGTAAGTGGCTAATGAGAAAGCAGACCTGAAGTAAGACTTATGGCCTAAAACTGTGCTTGAGAACTCCAGAGGAAATGCCAGGAGGCTGTTCCCTGTGCTCTGCACCCTGGTTTGAAATGCTGCATTGATTGCTTCCTTGGGAAGGCAGTGTTTGTGTGGTGTTATATGTGTTGCAATGGTTTCCTTACCTCTGTCGTGTTTAAGTCTAGTGGGTGACGAAAACACAAACACTAAGTAGCACTTTTGGCCTGCTAATTGTGTTCACAGACATTAAATGCCACTTATGGCCTCCCAGTTGTGTTTGAAAGCTTCAAAGGAAACGTTCCAAAGGCCTGCATGAGGCCCTGATCTTGCAGCCTTCGCTTTGGGAAGGATTTCTGGGGGAGAGTCTGGCTCTGGTGACGGATACGCTCTCGCTCACAAATCTTCTCTGCTCTTGCCTGTGAAGAACAGAGCATTCTTTGGTTGGGTTAGTGGTGCAGAGTAGGATGCTGATGGGGAGGGAAAGTCCTGCATCCATAGCCAAATGTGTTCATCAGATGGATTATTGCTGTAATTCTATTTGCACTCGGTGCACCATGTGATAGGGCAATTGAGAGGCTGAAGGGAGTTCTTGATGTGTTGAGAGGAGGAAAATCAACATGCAAGGGCTTGCTAGTCCTGCTGCTGGGGCTGGGTGTGTTTGATCCATAGGAATTTCAGTGGAGCCACAGGGAGAATTGAATTTACATACCTGGAAGCATGGAAGTGTGTGTGAGTGTGAGTTACCAGGGTGAATCAATTGTTTGTGCTGATGGGAGGTTCCAATTCCTGGTTTGCACGGTGCCCTTTGGTGTGGTAAAAGCAATAAATCAAGGCCCTGATTTAGGGAAGGACTGTGGCATCTGGCTTGGTTTATCCTTCAGCAGGGCAGTCAAGCAGATGTTTGTGTTCAGCTGACTCCAGCAGTTCTGTGTATCAGGTTAAGGTGATAGGTAAAAGCTTTCCTGAAGCACAGCAGAATCCTTTGGTTATGGTTTAGGTTTGTGGGTTTATAAACACTATTGATGATGCTGGGGAGGGGTCTGGAGCACAGCCCTGGGAGGAGAGGCTGAGGGAGCTGGGGTTGCTTAGCCTGGAGAAGAGGAGGCTCAGGGGAGACCTTCTTGTTCTCTCCAACTCCCTGAAGGGAGGTTGTAGTCAGGTGGGGGTTGGTCTCTTCTCCCAGGCAAGCAGCACCAGAAGAAGAGGACACAGTCTCAAGCTGTGCCAGGGGAGGTTTAGACTGGAGGTGAAGAAGTTGTTCTTCACAGAGAGAGAGATTGGCCATTGGTGGTAGAGTCACCATCCCTGGAGGTGTTTAGGAAGAGCCTGGATGGGGTGCTTGGTGCCATGGTTTAGTTGATCAGATGGTGCTGGGTGATAGGTTGGACTTGATGATCTCGAAGGTCTTTTCCAACCTCATTAATTCTATTCTATCTTCTCTAACCTCATCAATAGCTGAAGGGTGGGGGGCATGAGGGTGGTCCCAGACTCTCATTGAAAGCACTCAAAGGCAGGACAAGGGGCAGTGGGCAGAGCCCAGGAGGTTCCATATGAACATGAGGAGAAACTTCTTTGGTGTGAGGGAGCCTGGAGCAGGCTGCCTGGAGAGGTTGTGGAGTCTCCCTCTCTGGAGAGCTTCCAAACCCACGCTGGCCATTGCGATGCTGGGCAAGCTGCTGTGAGTGCCCTGCTTTAGCAAGGGGTTGGACTGGGTGATTTTCAGAGGCCCCCTCCAACCCCTGCCATGCTGGCACTGTCTGCTGAACACAGGCTAACAATCCAAATAGGTACTTTCTTTGGAAAAATCATACAATAGAAACAACAAGGTTGGAAAAGACCTCAAAGATCATCAAGTCCAAGCTGTCATTCAACACCTCATGACTACTAAACCATGGCATCAAGTGCCACATCCAATCCCCTCTGGAACACCTCCAGGGATGGGGACTCCACCACCTCCCTGGGCAGCACATTCCAATGGCTAACAACTCTCTCTGGGAAGAACTTTCTCCTCACCTCCAGCGTAAACTTCCCCTGGCACAGCTTGAGACTGTGTCCTCTTGTTCTGGTGCTGCTTGCCTGGCAGAAGAGACCAACCCCCACCTGGCTACAACCTCCCTTCAGGGAGTTGGAGAGAGCAAGAAGGTCTCCCCTGAGCCTTCTCTTCTCCAGGCTAAATAACCCCAGCTCCCTCAGCCTCTCCTCACAGGGCTGTGCTCCAGACCCCTCCCCAGCTTTCTTGCCCTTCTCTGGACACCTTCAAATCTCTCAATGTCCTTCTTAAACTGAGGGGCCCAGAACTGGACACAGGACTCAAGGTGTGGCCAAACCAGTGCTTAGAAAACTGTCTGGTTGGGAGAGCTTCAAAGTTCTGCAGCAGCAGCAGCTGTGGCAGGGTGTGTGTGTGCCCTGCCTCTGGAATCACCACCAAACGTGTGATGCTGCAGGCGTGTCACCAGCATCTTCCTGGCGCTGGCTTTGCGCTGCGTGCCGGCGCCGTTTGATCGCCGAGTGCTAATTGCGGCCCAGCGCCGTGATTAGGCAGCTGTAATGAGGCCCCCCACTGCCAGCTGCAAACATGCCTCTGCTGCTTCTGAAGTACAGTCCTGTTAACGTCAGAGCTGCTGGTTTCCAACGGTGACACTCGCTGAGCTCCGGTGGAGTCCTCTTGTACGTGGACTTCCCACCAGGCAGGCGGTGCGGGGAAGGCAAAAGTGCGAACCCAAGAGCCATCTCCCCCGGGGGAGTGCAGAGCTCTAGTCCTGGGGCTCAAGAGTTGGATTTAGCGAGGGGCTTGAGATCATGCCAGAGTTTTGGTGCCCTGGTGTGGGACCTTGCTGAAAATAACAGGGCTGCTATTGTGCTTGGCTGGAGAATTGCTCTCCTGAACCTGGGGCTGTTGGTGTAGGAAAGAGGTTGACTTGCTGGGAGATGTCCAGAGAAGGGCAAGAATGCTGAGGAGGGGTCTGGAGCACAGCCCTGTGAGGAGAGGCTGAGGGAGCTGGGGTTGCTTAGCCTGGAGAAGAGGAGGCTCAGGGGAGACCTTCTTGCTCTCTCCAACTCCCTGAAGGGAGGTTGTAGCCAGGTGGGAGTTGGTCTCTTCTCCCAGGCAAGCAGCACCAGAAGAAGAGGACACAGTCTCAAGCTGTGCCAGGGGAGGTTTAGGCTGGAGGTGAGGAAGAAATTCTTCCCATCAAGAGATATTGGCCATTGGAATGTGCTGCCCAGGGAGGTGGTGGAGTCCCCATCCCTGGAGGTGTTTAGGAGGAGACTGGCTGGGGTGCTTGGTGCCATGGCTTAGTTGATCAGATGGTGTTGGGTGATAGCTTGGACTTGATGATCTCTGAGGTCTTTTCCAACCTGCTTAATTCTATTCTAATTCTAAATGCTCTCCTGAAGCTGGGGCTGCATTTCCAAACCCAGTGATGAAGTGCAGGGGCCTACAGTCGAGAGAAAAACGTTGATAAAGCTGCAGCTTCCCACAGGGGATTGAATTAGTGTTTCCTCTGTAGCCTGTTGTGTTTTGCTCTGAATTTCCTAGATCCTTATTCATCGCTCGCTCCGGCGTTGCCATGGGTCTGTGCTAGAAAGCGACATCTCCTCTGCCTAGGGCTGAGGCTTCCTTCTCTGTCCAGAAACCCTTTGATCTGCTCCTCACCTGCCCTGGCTCAGCTCGCAGGGAGAAGCCTGTGCAAGGCTGTTTATTGGGACAAACCTTTTCCTGCCATTTCCACATCGTGACTTTAGAGGCAGCTTGCTGAGGGAGAACGTTTCCCACTGACAAAGCTTCTCCAGGGAGGGGCTCTGAGGGGGTGACATAAGTGGGGCTTTAATTTTCTTTTCTGTGGAATCACAGATCATAAAATGCTTTGGGTTGGAAGGGACCTCAAGGATCATCCAGTTCCAATCCCCCTGCCATGGGCAGGGACGCCTCCCACCGGCTCAGGTTGCTCAAGGCCTCATCCAGCCTGGCTTTGAACACCTCTAGGGAGGAGGCAGCCACAGCCTCCCTGGGCAACCTGTGCCAGTGTCTCCCCACCCTCCCTGTAAAGAATTTCTTCCTCATCTCCAGTCTAAATCTGCCTTCCTCAAGCTTCATTCCATTTTCCTCCTGAAGGAAGGTGGCCTCAGATTTGCCAGGCTCAGACAAATGATCCAGCAGGCTCTGCAATTTATTGGGGAATAATAAAAAGGAAAGTGCTGAACTCCTCCTGAATGTCTTCTTACAAATATAGAGAGGTAGGAGAGCAGCTTTTGAAATATCATTTTACTACTCAAAAAGCTTTGCTTTGCCATATGTGCAGGATTTCTACTGGGGGGGAGAAAACATGTTGCTTCATGTTTCTGAGGCAGGGCTCAGTTTCACAGGGATGCTCCATATTATGGAGGGCCTTTGAGTTGTCTTTTCTTCTTTTCCCCATGTGAGTAGGAGAGAGCAGGAGCACACATTTGTGACCCTGCACGTGGAGCTGTGTGCCTGCTCGTCCTGTCCAGTGCACAGGCCATGAGGATGAGCAGAGGGCTGGAGCTGCTCTCCTGTGGAGACAGATAGAGAGAGTTGGGGTTGTTCAGTCTGGGGAAGAGAAGGTTCCAAGGAGACCTAATTGTGGCCTTCCAGTATCTGAAGGGGGGGCTACAAGAAAGCTGGGGAGGGACTTTTGAGGGTGCCAGGGAGTGATAGGACTGGGGGGCATGGAGCAAAACTAGAAATGGGGAGATTGAGATTGGATGTGAGGAAGAGGTTCTTCCCCATGAGGGTGGTGAGAGGCTGGTGCAGGTTGCCCAGGGAGGTGGTGGAAGCCTCATCCCTGGAGGTGTTTGCAGCCAGGCTGGATGTGGCTGTGAGCAACCTGCTGTAGAACAGAACAGAATTAACCAGGTTGGAAAAGACCTTTGAGACCATCGAATCCAACCTATCATCCAACACTATCTAATCAGTTAAACCATGGCACAAAGCACCCCAGCCAGTCTCTTCCTAAACACCTCCAGTGTTCCCCTCAGTTTAGGAAGGAGGTTAACTTGCTGGAACGAGTCCAGAGAAGGGCAAAGAAGTTGGTGAGGGGCTTGGAACACAGCCCTGTGAGGAGAGGCTGAGGGAGCTGGGGTTGCTCAGCCTGGAGAGGAGGAGACTCAGGGGTGACCTTATTGCTCTCTACAACTACCTGAAGGGAGGTTGTAAACAGGCAGAGGTTGGTCTCTTCTCCCAGGCAGCCAGCACCAGACCAAGAGGACACAGTCTCAGGCTGTGCCAGGGGAGGTTCAGGCTGGAGGTCAGGAGGAAGTTTTACACAGAGAGAGTGATTGCCCACTGGAATGGACTGCCCAAGGAGGTGGTGGAATCACCATCCCTGGAGGTGTTCAGGAGGAGACTTGATGGGGTGCTTTGTGCCATGGATTAGTTGATTAGGTGGTGTTGGATGATAGGTTGGACACAATGATCTTGAATGTCTCTTCCAACCTGGTTTATTCTATTCTAGTGTGAGGCCTCCCTGCCCCCTGGCAGGGGGGGTTGGAACTGGATGATCCTTGAGGTCCTTAACGATTCTGTGGATGTCAGAAAACCTGATCTCGTTTCCAGCTTTTAGCTGAAGCCCCTGAAAGCAAAGAGCAGCTTTGCTCTCCTTAGCTGTTTCCATAGGAAGGAGGCCAGCCAGTGTCTGGGTGTGCTCCGGAGGAGGCTGTGGGGGAAGGCTCTGCGCTGATCGAACTCACCCTTATGTAAACACTACAGTGCACACTCACTAACCCTTCCCACCTCTTTTTCTTTTCCCAACCTATTTTTTTTTGCCTGGTGGGAGCTGGATGCCTGCATGCTGGCATTAGTGATACATATGGATGTTAATTTCTTTCATTTACCTGCAATGATGGATGAGGCTTTGTTTTCCCTTCTATGTTTTCTTTTTTGGGAGGGTCACAATCAGACAGTAGAAGCTGTTAATCAGGGAACAAATCAGGGCTGTGCTATCTGAAGCCAGGATCAATATCTTATTGAGCTAAACTGGAGACTAACAGATAAGGGCTCAAACCAGCTTGGTTTGCTGTTCCAGAAAGCACTCCTGCAGATTCTTTCCTCAGCACTGCTCTCCTGGCTGGCTTGTTTACTTCCAAGGAAGCCTGTGGATTTGCTGCTAACACCAAGGCCTGAGGAAAGAATAGATTCTGCTCCTGGAAGGATGGGGTTTGCTCTGGAATTTTACTTCATCTTATCCCCACCCCCCCAGTTATTTCTTCTTAACTCCTCCAGTTGTAGCTGAGGCTGGAGGGCAGGCTGCCCTGCTGTGATCTGCCTGTTGCTCTCCTGGAGAGCCACAAGGATGTTTTATAGCTCCTGCTCAGCTTATTTTTCACGTGTTTATGGGTTTATATTTGCTCCAGTGATGACATCACTCCATGAGCAGCTCCAAATCTCAGGAAAATGCAATTTCCCAGCTGGCCTGGGACTCTATGAGCTTAATGCACTTTTCCCAAGGTAGGAGTAAAGAGGCTTGCTTTTTTCCCTCACTTGATTGCTGCAACCTGTCTTGGGCTGGAAACCTCAGAAATCCACAGCTCTCTTGGGAACAAAGTCATGCCTCAGATGGCAGGGAATGGAGCTATGAGGCCTCAAGGGCTCAAATGTAGAACAGAACAGAATAAAACAGGTTGGAAGAGACCTTTGAGATCATAGAGACCAACCTATCACCCAACACCATCTGATCAACTAAACCATGGCACCAAGCACCCCATGAAGTCTCCTCCTAAACAGCTCCAGGGATGGTGACTCCACCACCTCCCTGGGCAGCACATCCCAATGGCCAATCTCTCTATGAAGAACTTCTTCCCAACATCCAGCCAGTGTGTTCCTGTTGGAGTTCATGGGAAGAATTCTCATGGCATCCTGGGCTTTGGATACAAGAGCCCAAAGAGCTGCTGGGTTGAACTCCAACCATCCCTTCCAGCTGGAGCTGGTGCATTAGGGTGGCTGCTGAAGGGAATAATGGAGACCAAGGCATGGATAAAATGATCCTTACCTTCTTTATTAGCCAAAGTTCAGGTGTCTAGGAATTTTTTGAGGGGAGAGAAACCCATATGGACCTGCTGGCAGGTCTGGGACTGTCCATGGTTGTGTTTTGGAGCCTGTTTGTACTTTTGGCTTCATCATATCCTGGGTGATGAGTCTCATGGTTGAACTGCACACCACACAAAGGGGTGATGCTTATCCCTTTCTTTTTGCATCACTAACTACCTCAGACTTCCACTGGTGCCTGCTAGGTGTTGGACAGTCAGGCCTGGAGAGCACTCATTCCTTTTTCTGCATGGTTGTGGTTTTATCAATCTCCAGCATTTCCCTAGCCAGAGATGGGTTTGTTTTGCTGCCCTCAACCAGAGAGCTTTCCTGTGCCCTACTGACCTCCATGGCTGCTCTGGTCTTTACCTAGTTCTCCCATGACCTTTTGGAAGCAGTGACCACAGCCTGGTATAAATAAATATGGAGCACTTGAAAGGATCCTGCTCTGTCCTCTGTGAGCAGAGGTAATATTTCTCTGGCTTTCAGTCAGGTTGGAATAAACACTCTCCAAGAGTCCTGGGAGCTTCTTGAGCCAGTTGGATCTGCTGCCTAGATCTCTGGGTGGGACTGGCAGAGACAGAGTGTGCCAGGTCTGGAGGTGCCAAATGATGTGCACAAAGTCTCTGTGCTGCTGCTGCTGCTGTTTTGGTCTGTCAGGAACAAATTACAGGGGCTAGAATTATCCTGATTATCTGGATGCCTGAGGAATGTGCTCCTAGCTCCTGCCTGGTGATGCTCATCACTTGGAAGGGAACTCATTTAGTAGCATAATGAAGACCTGTTCATCTTTGATGTTCGTTTTGCTATTCACCAGGATCATCTTAGCATGTGGGCAGTCTGAGATGCTATTCCTGGTGCAGTGTATGAGGAGCAGCAGCCTTGGTTGCAGTGATGACTGTCAAAGGGGGAGGCATGAGCACCACCCAGCCTGGTCTGTGCAGCAGGCTACCCACCCCTGGCCTTTCAATTCAAGGTGGATGTACCTCTGACAGCGTGGAGTGAGATGTGACTGTGGAAGGATTTGGCAAGCAGAAGTCTGCTTAAAGGTTGGGATCCCTAAAGCTGCTAAATACACAGATGATCATATCCTATAGCACTTTTTTCTTCACAGGCATGTTCCTGTGCATGCAAAAGCCCTTGGACTGGGGCATCTGCATGATGGGGTCCTGTGTGACTGCCTCCTGCGTCCTCCCCACCACACCTCAGTCTTGTCACCCCCAAAGGGCTGTAGGGCATCATCAATTTTGAAAAGCAAGATTAAAATGAATGAAACCCCTCTGGGTGCCCTGCCAGCAGCATGATCAGTGCTTTGCTTGTAGGCTTTAGAGCCAGACACCTTGGGAACAAAGGGTCAAGGGGCAGGGAAATGAAGGTTTCTCTCTGCTTTCCCAGCATGGACCTTTTGTCACTTCTGTGCTAGAAAGCAAAGCTCAGCAGCAAGAGGAGTGGGGGAAGTGGCCACTTGGAGAGGGCCAAGCTTCATCTTGATGAGCGGCCACGAGGGAAAGGAGCAACCCTGTTTGCCTGGTTACACAGTAGGGGTGGTGGTGGTGGAGGACTGAGGCTGATTGCTATTAGCATTGACCATGAGTCATGCAAGAGCCAAACCTCTATGGATTTCGATGGAGCTAATCCTTGTTTTCTGTTTCTTTTATGCCCCAGTGAAGGATGGATAATTGTTGGCTCAGAAAAGCTAAGGGTAGCTTCTGAAATCAAATCAAAGAACTGGAGAAGGCAAAGGGAATTTGCCTGCTCTGTGTGGGTGGCCCCAGTATGGGGCAGTAATGGGGGAAAGCACCTGGGCTTATTTTGAGGCAGGGCAAAGGAGAGGTTGGTAACTGGAAGGGGAAAAGGGGGGGGGGGGGGTGAGGTTTTAGTCTGAATAGCCAATTCTTTTACTTCTTCTATTTATTTGTCCCTTGGCCTTATGGGTTCCTGGGGAGCTGAAGTTCTTCCCTTCAAAGGGGAAGATGCTGGAGAGGGAGAAGGAATTCATGGGCTCCAAACCTGCCTTGGCAAGTGTTCCTGTTTCCTTTTATGCCCTACTGCAGCCAGGTTGTCCCAGTGGGGCAGCAGGCTCCTTGGGAACTGGAGCTTGCTTTCCCTCTGGGCTCATTTCTCCTAGCAAAGGGGGTCCTGGGCCCTGCTGAGCCTGTTGGGGTGTTAATTAGGGCTCATGTCTCTGTTTTGCTACTTAGAGTGGCTTTTGTGCATTGATTTTTGGTGGGGGTGGGTAGACACGGGTTGAGCTGAGCAGGTGGGTGTGTAATTGTGTGGCTGGCTGCTAAATTAGAAGGAGACTTTCCTGAGCAGAGGGAGGTCTCAGGGCTGTGCTTCCAAGGAGGCTACAGATGGTCACAGCCCCTCAGAGGACCTGCAGGTGGGGTGGGGTGGGTGGCCCTTCCCTGACAGAAGGTCTCCTTGAAGCATGGCTCTGCTCTGGTTGTGGCAAATCAAATGTTTCAGGTCAGAGTACTTCTCAAGGGCAAAAAGATAATGAGATTGATGTACATCTCCCTTACTTTATTAGAAGTGACTGCAAGGTATTGAACACCTGGCATGGGAGCTGATAAACGAGGGGACTGCACAACAAGGAGCCAGCAAGTTGGGGCACGGACACAGAGCTCTGCTCCAGAGAGGCAGGAAACAAACACTTGAGGCCTCCACCTTGCTCTGCTTTCTGTGTTTCCTGCCTGTTTATGCTCCCTTGAAGCTTTTCTATTCACAGACAGGGGAGTGCCAGACATCATCTGATGGTGCTTAGAATCATAGAAGTGTCAGGGCTGGAAGGGACCTCAAGGATCATCTACTTCCAACCCCCCTGCCATGGCCAAGGACACCTCACACTACAGCAGGTTGCTCACAGCCACATCCAGCTGGGCTGCAAACACCTCCAGGGATGAGGCTTCCACCACCTCCCTGGGCAGCCTGTGCCAGGCTCTCACCACCCTCATGGGGAACAACTTCTTCCTAACATCCAATCTGAATCTACCCATTTCTAGTTCTGCTCCACCCCTCCAAGTCCTATCACTCCCTGACACCCTCCAAAGTCCCTCCCCAGCTTTCCTGTAGCCCCCTGCAGATCCTAGAAGGCCATGATTAGGTCTCCTTGGAGCCTTCTCCTCTCCAAACTGAACAGCCCCAAATCTGTCTGTCCTCAGAGCAGCTCCAGCCCTCTGCTCATCCTTGTGGCCCTTCTCTGGACACCTTCCAGCACCTCCAGATCCTTCCTGGAACAGAGGCTCCAGAACTGGCCACAGAGCTCCAGGTGTGGTCTCTGCAGGGTGGAACAGAGAGGGAGAATCACCTCCCTGGCCCTGCTGGCTATGTCTCTCTTGCTGCTGCCTGGCTCACGTCTCCCTGCCTTGCAGGAGGTGAATTTGGGCAGTTGCAAAGTGCGAGCAGCTGTCCCAAGCAAAGGGAGGTCTGACTTTGCCTCAGAGCCAGGCAGGATCGTTAGTCCAGAGTCCAGACAGCCTTTTTTAGATGTTTATGGCTCTCAAAGGGAAGTTGGAGGCAGGAAATATTGCCTTCTGTTGAAGGGACCAGCTGGGCTATGCAAAATCAGTGGTGGAGACTGAAGGTGGGGAAAGGACTCTGGACCTTATGGTCTGCTCTTAATATCTGCTCCTGCCTTAGGGATGATGTAGTGTGGGCATTTGTTTGACTGCTTGCTCTTCCCTAGAGGTGGGAAGCATTGCATCTCTAGCTGCTGTTACAGCTGGGTGTGAATTCTGGGGATTGAAAACTGTAACAACAGCTGTGGAGAGATCTGAAGTTTGTCTTCATGCTTCTCAGGTGAAAAAACGGACAGGGAGAGCCCCCTGCTCAATCAGAGCACCCAAGTCCTCTCTCTGCTGAAGAGAAGACTGAGAGGGGATCATATCAGTGTTTATGAATGTCTGAAGGGTGAGTGTCAAGCAGGGGCCAGGCTCTTTTCAGTGGTGCCCTGTGACAGGACAAGAGGCAGTGGGCACAAACTGGAACCCAGGAAGCTCCACCTGAACAGGAGCAGAAACTTCTTTACTGTGAGCTGGAGCCCTGGAGCAGGCTGCCCAGAGAGGTGGTGGAGTCCTTATCTCTGGAGACTTTCAAGACCCATGTGGATGTGTTCCTGGGGGATCCTGCTTTGGTAGGGGGTTGGACTCAATCATCTTCAGAGGTCCCTTCCAACCCCTCCCAATCTATGCTTTTGTGATTAGCTGAGGAGAGCTGTGCAAGGCTGCTCAGGCTGCTGTTTCTCAAATGTTTGTGCTGCTGTGTCTCAGTTCCCAAGTGGCTACATTTTGATGGCAAAGTGTCTGCTCATGTGAGATGATAAGAGCCTGGCTGTGACTGTGGAAAAGAATGAGAATTTAGAAGATTAGTTTTCAGTTGTAATCTCACCTGAGTGCCAGGAGCAATGGTGTCTCCTTTGCACATGCACCCTTGGATCCACAACCTATCCCAAAGGGTTTGGGTGCTTTGGGACCATTGCCTTCCACAGGGCTCCCTGACAACACAAGGGGAGCTTCTTGGAGGTGGAAAATGGAACTTTCATTTTGTTCTTTCTGATCCATTATCAAGGTGTGTGGGACCCTCCTCTCAGCACAAGGCTTCAGTGGAAGATGGAACTGGGAGGATGAGTGGCTCAGGTCCCAGTATAGGGAACTCAAGCTCTAGGGTCAGTACCTGGAGATGATTTTACAATGCCAAGTTTAGGCTCTTTGCTTAATTTCAGCTATGAATGGATCGTCTCTGTGCTGAACAATCTGAACTAGGATGGAAGGAAGAGGATGCTCAGTGGATGAATCCAGTAATGCTAGTGCCTGCTGGATGAATCAGGGCAGTGTTCATTGCGTGGACCAGGGATCAGTGCTGGGCCCCATCCTCTTTAACATCTTCATTGATGATCTGGGTGAGGGCATTGAGTCAGTCATCAGCAGGTGTGCAGGTGACACCAAGCTGGGAGCAGATGTTGGTCAGTTAAATGGTAGAAGGGCTCTGCAGAGGGACCTCGACCGACTGGACAGATGGGCAGAGGCCAACAGGATGGCATTCAACAAGTCCAAGTGCCAGGTGCTGCACTTTGGCCACAACAACCCCAGGCAGTGCTACAGGCTGAGTGGCTGAGAGCAGCCAAACAGAGAGGGACCTGGGGGTGCTGATTGACAGCTGCCTAAACATGAGCCAGCAGTGTGCCCAGGGGGCCAAGAAGGCCAAGGGCATCCTGGCCTGCATCAGGAACAGTGTGGCCTGCAGGGAAGTCATTGTGCCCTGTGCTCAGCACTGCTTAGGCCACACCTTGAGGCCTGTGTCCACTCCTGGGCTCCTCAGTTAGGAAGGACATTGGGAGACTTGAAGGTGTCCAGAGAAGGGCAAGAAAGCTGGGGAGAGGTCTGGAGCACAGCCCTGTGAGGAGAGGCTGAGGGAGCTGGGGTTGCTTAGCCTGGAGAAGAGGAGGCTCAGGGGAGACCTTCTTGCTCTCTCCAACTCCCTGAAGGGAGGTTGTAGCCAGGTGGGGGTTGGTCTCTTCTCCCAGGCAAGCAGCACCAGAACAAGAGGACACAGTCTCAAGCTGTGCCAGGGGAAGTTTAGGCTGGAGGTGAGGAGAAAGTTCTTCCCAGAGAGAGTTGTTGGCCATTGGAATGTGCTGCCCAGGGAGGTGGTGGAGTCCCCATCCCTGGAGGTGTTCAGGAGGGGTTTGGATGTGGCACTTGGTGCCATGGTCATGAGGTGCTGGGTGACAGGTTGGACTTGATGATCTCTGAGGTCTCTTCCAACCTTAGTGATACTGTGACTTCTGGCTCAGCTTAGGCTGAGAAGTTGTGCATCCCACACGTGGCAAACCTGTAGTGCGAGCCAGAGGGTTTGGGAAGTTGCTTGCTGCTTACAAAGGAGCATGGCCACCTCTTCAAATATGTATGAGGACTCTTCCCCTCGTGGCATGGTCAGCATTAGCTAAATCAATGGCTGGCAATAAGCATGAGGCTTTGTGTCTCCTCTCTCCTCCATTTTCCTCTCTGCTGGTGGTCAGGAAAATCACCTTTCATTATTTTTGATGAATAAATGAAACACTGATTTGATCAGTGATCCCAGGGTGGAATTAGTGAGGCAGCAGGTCAAGTTTTTCTGGTGGATAGTCTTCTGTGATAAAAGAGTGGAAGTGCCCTGAAATTGTGCCAGGGGAGGTTTAGGTTGGGGATTGAGAAAATTTTCTTTGCTGCAAGAGTGGTCAGGGATTGGCACAGGCTGCCCAGGGAGGTGGTGGAGTCCCCATCCCTGCAGGGGTTCAAGAAGTATGTGGCCATGGAAATGGTTTAGTGGCCATGGTGGAGTTGGGTTGAAGGCTGGGCTCTGTCTTAGAGGTCTTTTCTAGCCCTCCCCCAAATTCCATGATTATTGCTGTCAGTGCTGGAAAAGATGTGTTGGTTTCAAGAGCTGGCTACAGAGGGATGTGTGCATGTGCAGCTGAGTCTCTTGATCAGCTGTGGACCCTTAAAACCATTCCTTTGAAGCAGGAAGGTCAGGTCAGCCCTGAGTTTAAGCCCAAATGGGTTTGGCTGTTGGCTCAGACCAAGTCAGCTCATGTTGGGCTGTGTAAGATTTAGAATGGAATAGAATAAACCAGGTTGGAAGAGACCTTCAAGATCATTGTGTCCAACCCACCTAAATAACTAAACCATGGCACCAAGCACCCCATCAAGTCTCCTCCTGAACACCTCCAGTGATGGTGACTCCACCACCTCCCCAGGCAGCACATTCCAATGGGCAATCACTCTCTCTGTGTAGAACTTCTTCCTAACATCCAACCTAAACCTCCCCTGGTGCAGCCTGAGACTGTGTCCTCTTGTTCTGGTGCTGGGGGCCTGGGAGAAGAGCCCAACCCTCACCTGGCTACAACCTCCCTTTAGGGAGTTGTAGATAGCAAGGAGGTCTCCCCTGAGCCTCCTCTTCTCCAGGCTAAGCAACCCCAGCTCCCTCAGCCTCTCCTCACAGGGCTGTGCTCCAAACCCCTCACCAACTTCATTGCCCTTCCCTGGACTCGTTCCAGCAAGTCAACTTTCTTCCTAAGCTGAGGGGCCCAGAACTGGACACAGTACCCAAGATGTGGCCTAACCAGTGCAGTGTACAGGGGCAGAATGACCTCCCTGCTCCTGCTGGCCACACTGATGAGAAGTACAGACTTGAGCGGTGCTGTGCTTCCCTGGGAAGAGAAGTTGCATGCTGGGCTCTCCAAAGAGGAGAGGGCTACTCCCAGCTTGTCACACCCAGACCATAATTCTCTTTGGAGCTGTGGTGAAGGTTGCTCCTTGGGGATGCTTCTGGAGAGAGGTGAAAAAAAGATTCCCTGCCTTAGTGTCTTTAAATGTGTAAAAGCTCCCTGCAGGGATCTGCCCAACAGGAAGCACCAAGGGTTTAGGAGCATGTTGCTGGTCCATGGGGGGTGGGGATGGAGAGGTAAAGGAGTGAAGGACACAAATGAGCTGCTTAGAGGAGATGAAAACTTTTTCAGCTACTGAATGTCCTTGTTCTGGAAAGCTCTCAAACTAAACTGTAAATCAGCCATCCTTGGTTGGCTCTAGCTTGGTTCTGTTTCAAAGAGGGCTAAGAAGTTAAATTAGAACTCTTGGCTTGTTTTCCAGTTAAAAATAAAGAGAAAGGGGGGGAGGAAAAAAAAGTGAGTCTGAGAGATTGAACTGTCTTTTGGCTTAGTTCCCCATCTCAACCATCCTGAACCAGCATCCTGGAATAAAGTTTGGGCATGGGAGCTTAGGAGGAAGGCTGTGAAAATGATTAAAAGGTTGAAGGAATGTCTATTTAAGGAGGAATGAAAAGGGTGAGAGAGTTAAGAGGAGAAGTCTCCAGAGGGTGAGACAGATAAAGGCAAAAAGAGGGAAAGATGACTTCCTCTATCTATTTTTGACAGGATTCTGAAAGCATCAGGAAAGAGCTTGGAAGTTTGAGAACTTCTTTGCTAATGGAAATGTAATTAACTCATGGAACTCATCACAAGGGCTTGCTTCAGCTGAAATGGTCTTGGTTTTGGTCCTGAGACCAAAGGAGCCTTGGAGATCATCTGCAGCTTCATGAGAGGGGGAAATGGGTTTCTGAAGGGGGAGGATGATTAGGCCCTGTCCATGGTGCTCCCTGAAGGAAGTTAGGTGGAGATGTGAAGAGGCTGTTTCATAATTGTCTTTCTCTTGATCTTGTAACTTCTTCTGAATCATGCTGGAGACCAGGACTCTGGAGCAGCAATGCAGCCTTGTTACAGCAGGACCCAGCAAGTACAGCTCTGGGTGGCGAGGCTGCACTTGGTCTTTTGCTACATGAAATGATACCAATAGGAGCAGTGGTGCTCCATCACCTCACCTCTGCTTTAAAGCTCAATCATTGTCCTGTGAGCCTGTGCCACAGTTTAGAGAGAAACTTCAGCACTCCATTGCTGTGCTAAGTGTGCCCTCAAAGCCTGCAAGCCTGAGCTCCAGGGAAGAGCTGGGTTTGGAAGTTGCCCCTCATTGAAAATGAATCCAAGGTGGTTTCTACTACCTCATCCACTTTGAAGGTGCTGTGGTTTTGTACAGCAGTGAGGGCTGGCACCATCAGGCCAGGTGCTGCAGAGGGGTTACTGCTGTCTTTATGGTGGTACATTACCCTGACCTTGCTGTGAGGGGAGAGAGCTTTCCTCAGCTGTGGTCTCCAACCTTTGCAAGATTTGGTACGTGGAAGAAGGTTGTGGCAGGTGAAATTATCTTCTCAGAGGGGGGGCCCTGTCCTAAATGAGGTTTCAGTCAGATCTGAAAACATCCAGCAGCTAGGAGTCGGGCACCAGAACTCTCCTGCTGGGTAGGAGTGTTAACAAACCTCCTGCCCAATGCCAAAGACAAATCTCTGCTGCTGGCCTGGCCTCGGGTGCTGGGTGAGGGGTAGCAGCCAAGAGCTGTGTAAGAAGCCTGTGGTTTTGGCTGGTCCATTGGGTAGTAGATGGGTAGCACCTCTCTTGATGGTCACCAGAAGTAGGTCTAGGGGAAAGCTGAGATGAAAGCCTCAAGTCTTGGCTTGATGAAGATGCCAACCACTGTATCCTGGCTGCAGGACAAAGACTGAAGCCCAGCACTCCTTTTTAATCCCACTCTTTTCAAAAGCTCATAGCCATGTGCTCCATGGGGGTGATCCTGTCTCAGTCCAAACCCATTTAGCTGATACCATCCTCATCACTGATCCATGCAGATTATCTCTACCCTGAGCAACGTGCTGGAATTTTACCTTTCCTCTCTTCTGCTGCCAAATGCAAGCTTTGTGTAGCCGCTTCCTGAGCAGAAGCATGACAAATGGCCTCAAGTTGCACCAGGGGAGGCTTAGATTGGATATTAGGGGAGAGTGTCATCACTGAGAGGATCACCAGGCAGTGGTGGTGGAGTCACCATCCCTGGAGATGTTCAGAAGACATTTGGATGCTTAGGGACATGGTCTAACACTTGTGCAGGGGGAGCTGTTGGGTTATGGTTGGACTCAGGGGTCCTCAGGGTCATTTTCAGCCAAGCCATGAAACTCCTGAAGTCCTGTGATCAAACTGCTGGCCTGGCCTGGGCTGGCAGGATGAATCCTGAGCTGCTTGTGTAGTTAAATTATTTTTCTATAGCACTGAATAAAGAACTTAAAAGGGTGAGGTGCAATGTAAGGACATTTGGAAAGACAAAACTTGGCTTCCAGTTGGGGGAAAAGGGGAAGAGTACTCCATGATTCACTGCAGTCTGTGGTTAAAAGCACCCTGCAGGGTGCCCCCCGCCCCAGGTTACAACATTAAAGCTAATTATAACAGGTATAAAATAATGCTAACCCTTGACTTTCACAAGAGGTGAAAAGAACAAAGGAAGCTCAGCATGATCCAATTTCCTTCCTTTAATTGGGAGGTATGAGAGAACATGAGACTACAGCAGCAGCTAGTGCTGTACCTGAGAGATCAAGGATAGTGCTCTCAGTTCTCCTGCCTGGCAGGCTGGATAATGGAGAAGGATTTTTGGGTGTCCTGTGATTCTCTGCCCATGTCACTGGCTACTGAAAAGACTTTTTAATCATAGAATCAATACAGTTGGAAAAGACCTCAGAGGTCATCAAGCCCAACCGATCACCCAACACCATCTAATCAACTAAACCATGGCTCCAAGTGCCATGTCCAATCCCTTTTTGATCATCTCCAGGGATGGGGACTCCACCACCTCCCTGGGCAGCACATTCCAATGGGCTTCTTTCTGGGAAGAACTTTCTCCTCACCTCCAGCCTAGACCTCCCCTGGCACAGCTTGAGACTGTGTCCTCTTGTTCTGCTGCTGCTTGCCTGGGAGAAGAGACCAACCCCCACCTGGCTACAACCTCCCTGCAGGGAGTTGGAGAGAGCAAGAAGGTCTCCCCTGAGCCTCCTCTTCTCCAGGCTAAGTAACCCCAGTCTCTCCTCATAGGGCTTGTACTCTTGACCACTCATGAGCCATTACATTTCTCTTGCATCCACAAAGATGTTCCAAGGGCTGGAGCAGCTCTGCTGTGAGGACAGGCTGAGGGAGCTGGGGCTGTTCAGCCTGAAGAAGACTCTGAAAGAATCTTAGTGCTGCCTTCCAATACCTGATGGGATCCGACAGGAAGGCTGGAGAGGGACTTTTCGTCAGGGTGACCGATAATAGGACAAGGGGGAATGGTTTTAGGCTGAAGGAGAGTAGGTTTAGACTGGATTGTAGGCAGAAGCTCTTCAGTATGAGGGTGGTGAGACTCTGGAATAGGCTGCCCAGGGTGGCTGTGGATGCCTCCTCCCTGGAAGTGCTCAAGGCCAGGTTGGATGAGGCCTTGAGCAACCTGGGCTGGTGGAAGGTGTCCCTGCCAATGCAGAGATATTGGAATAGATGACTGACAGCTGGTTGAACATGAGCCAGCAGTTTGCCCAGGGGGCCAAGAAGGCCAAAGGCATCCTGGCCTGCATCAGCAATAGTGTGGCCAACAGGAACAAGGAAATCATTGTGCCCTGTGCTCAGCACTGCTTAGGCCACACCTTGAGTCCTGTGTCCAGTTCTGGGCTCCTCAGTTTAAGAAGGACATTGAGAGACTTGAAGGTGTCCAGAGAAGGGCAAGAAAGCTGGGGAGGGGTCTGGAGCACAGCCCTGTGAGGAGAGGCTGAGGGAGCTGGGGTTGCTTAGCCTGGAGAAGAGGAGGCTCAGGGGAGACCTTCTTGCTCTCTCCAACTCCCTGCAGGGAGGTTGTAGCCAGGTGGGGGTTGGTCTCTTCTCCCAGGAAAGCAGCAGCAGAATAAGAGGACACAGTCTCAAGCTGTGCCAGGGGAGATTTAGGCTGGGGGTTAGGAGAGAGTTCTTCATAGAAAGTGAGATTGGCTATTGGCATGTGCTGCCCAGGGAGGTGGTGGAGTCCCCATCCCTGGAGGTGTTCAAGAGGGGATTGGATGTGGCACTTGGTGCCATGGTTTAGTTGTCAGGAGGTGTTGGGTGACAGCTTGGACTTGATGATCTCTGAGGTCTTTTCCAACCTTGTTGATTTTATGATCTCTAGGGCCCCTTCCATTTGAAGGCAGCCTGTGATTCCTCCTTCATGAAAAGTGATGATGATGATGGTCTCCACATTTGTCCAGTACTAGTGGGGAAAAGGCAGGCTGAGAGTGGTGAGAAGAGGGTTTAAAATGCCTCAAAAAGAAGTAAAAATAAGTCGGGGGGGGGGAGGGGAACCATCATGAAGAATGTTGAAATCAAGTGAGGAGAATTTGAATCAGAAGTAAAATAGATGGTAACAGCATAATCTTCTAGAAATGCAGATGCTCACTCACAGTGAGTGGGAGAGCCTCGCATGGAGCTCAGCGTTCGTGTACCACGGGGAATGTGTTAGGAGGCTGGCGTGCCACACAGGGGGGACTGCAACTGTGGGTGTCTGTCAGATTTGAACCTGAGGAAGGATGGGACCTTTGGGGGAGGTGACATGCTTGGAGGCAAAATGTCCAGGAGGCTTCTCATTGATTTGTTGGAGAACCACCCCGCCCCAAAGACCCCAAACCAAAAGGGATGGCTCTGCTTTTGCTGGGCAGGAAGGGCCTGGATGGAGAGCAGAATGTCCCCCAGGGCCAGGGCAGTCCCTCAGGATAATCATAGAATCAGAAAGGTTGGAAGAGACCTCAAGGATCATCAAGTCCAACCTGTCAGCCAAGACCATCATCACCTTCAGTTTTCATGAAGGAGGAGTCACAGGCTGGCTTCAATTGGAAGGGGCTCTAGAGATCATAGAATCAACAAGGTTGGAAAAGGCCTCAAAGGTCAAATCCAACCCAGCACCCAACATCTCATGACTACTAAACCATGGCACCAAGTGCCACATCCAATCCCCTCTTGAGCACCTTCAGGGATGGGGACTCCACCACCTCCCTGGGCAGCACATCCCAATGGCCAACAACTCTCTCTGGGAAGAACTCTCTC
Organism: Melanerpes formicivorus; assembly: GCF_026170545.1. Lineage (NCBI taxonomy): Eukaryota > Metazoa > Chordata > Aves > Piciformes > Picidae > Melanerpes > Melanerpes formicivorus. The sequence continues at coordinate 3,140,606 of NW_027142429.1, forward strand.
CTATAGGGTCCTGGTTTTGAATTGCTTGGGCCATGGGTTGCCTTTGGTGCATTCAGGGAGTGAATAAAAGGGAGAGGTTGGAAATCCTTGCCTGGTTTCTCTGTCCACAGAAGGAGGCTGGAGGCTGGGAGGGTTTACTGCAGCACAAGCATTGCTGACTGGAATCCCTTGCCAGGTTCAGCTGTTTGGGTTTCCAAGGCCTGATCTGAGAAATCAGCCAATGTCTGCTTGGTAGGAAGGAGCCCAGAGAACAAAAACAAGCAGGGCATGGATTTTCTTTCTCTTTTTCCCCAAACTCTGGAAGATCTCCAGCTCTTCTGCTCACTCTAGGGCTTCCCTCTGATCTTGCTTGTGGGGCAAGGGTGAGCAAACCTTCCCTTGTAACTGTAAACCTCTGTCTCTAGCAGTGATGGGATCAATGCTACGTGGGGTGGAATAGCAGTGGTGGGATCAATGTCTCATGGGATGGAGTATGGGGAATTAGTATCATAGAATTGTCAGGGTTGGATGGGACCTCAAGGCTCAGCCAGTTCCAACCCCCCTGCCATGGCCAGGGACACCTCACACTACAGCAAGTTGCTCACAGCCACATCCAGCCTGGCCTTAAAAACCTCCAGGCATGAGGCTTCCACCACCTCCCTGGGCAACCTGTGCCAGGCTCTCACCACCCTCATGGGGAACAACTTCTTCATAACATCCAATCTCAATCTCCCCATTTCTAGTTTTGCTCCATCCCCCCCATTCCTATCCCTCCCTGACACCCTCAAAAGTCCCTCCCCAGCTTTCTTGTAGCCCCCTTCAGATCCTGGAAGGCCACAATAAGGTCTCCTTTGAGCAGTCTCTTCTCCAAACTGAACCACCCCAACTCTCTCACCCTGTCCTCACTCACAGGAGAGGTGCTCCAGCCCTCTGCTCATCCCTGTAGCCCTTCAGGTCCCTGTTGTACCTCCTCACCCATTAACAGGAGCAGAGTTGCCCTCCCCTTGCATCTTTGGAAACCTGAGTTCCTAGGCAGGAGGGTTTGGGTGAGGTTTAATTTCCACCTAATAGGCTGTTAAAATCTTCACATCATTTCTTGGAGAATGCCATTAGAAATCAATTACAGTAATGGGGCTCTGCTGGAGACCTTCTCAAATATGGATGGGAGCAGGGGAAGTGACTTTGCAAAACAGGGCCCTTGGCACTGCAGGCACTTTCTCTGCTTCATCTTCCCAGGCACATGGATGGCCCAAGCCTGATCTTTGGTATTAGCTCTGTGGGAGATGCCCAAGCTGTTCAGGAACAGATGGGAGATGTTCTGCACTGTGGTGGAAACCTGTTGTCACTGGGGTCAGGAGGGAGTAATCCTCTTGTCCTGTGGTAGATGCTTCCCTGACCATGCTGTTGGGCTCCTTGCCCAAAATCACTCCAGCATCACTGTCAGCTCTGGTAGCTTTTGAAGGCCTTGGGCATCCAACTCTGCAGAGCAGATATCTGCCACCTTAGAAATCTGTGGTGCTCCTTGCTGCTGGCATTGTAGTATCGCAGTATCACCAAGGTTGGAAGAGACCTCGAGGATCATCAAGTCCAACCTCTCACCACAGACCTTATGACTAAACCACAGCACCAAGTGCCACATCCAACCTCCTCTTGAACACCTCCAGGGATGGGGACTCCACCACCTCCCTGGGCAGCACATCCCAATGACCAATGACTCTCTTGGTGAAGAACTTTCTCCTCACCTCGAGTCTAAACTTCCCCTGACACAGCTTGAGACTGTGTCCTCTTGTTCTGGTGCTGCTTGCCTGGGAGAAGAGACCAACCCCCACCTGGCTACAACCTCCCTGCAGGGAGTTGGAGAGAGCAATGAGGTCACTCCTGAGCCTCCTCTTCTCCAGGCTAAGCAACCCCAGCTCCCTCAGACTCTCCTCCCAGGGCTGTGCCCCAGACCCCTCCCCAGCCTTGTTGCCCTTCTCTGGACACCTTCAAGTCTCTCAATGTCCTTCTTAAACTGAGGAGCCCAGAACTAGACACAGGACTCAAGGTGTGGCCTAAGCAGTGCTGAGCACAGGGCACAATAACTTCCCTGCTCCTCCTGGCCACATTCTTCCTGATGCAGGCCAGGATGTCAATGGCCTTCTTGGCCATCTGGGCACACTGCTGGCTCATGTTTAGGCAGCTGTCAGTCAGCACCCCCAGGTCCCTCTCTGTTTGGGAGCTCTCAGCCACTCTGCCCCCAGCCTGTAGCTCTGCCTGGGGTTGTTGTGGCCCAAGTGCAGCCCCTGGCACTTGGACTTGTTGAATGCCATCCTGTTGGACTCTGCCCACCTGTCCAGTTGGTTGAGGTCCCTCTGCAGAGCTCTTCTACCCTCTAACTGACCAACATCTGATCCATGAGCTTCTGCTGTCATGTGGCAAATGGCCCATGGTCTGGGCCCAAACCCACCCAGTGGCCGGACACCAGCCTGGGAGAGTGGAGATCAGCTTTGCTGTGTGGTGGCCACTAGAAGCTGGGTCACTTGGCCCCATCTGGGAAACAACAGCACTGCCCAAGTGTTTAAGAGTGCTGAGGCAAAAGCATTGGAGCATCCTAAGTAAGGGAGGTTGTGTGGCTGTCTGAAATCGTCATCGGAAAGTTGTTTTGGTTGGAAGAGACCTTTAAGGTCATCCAGTCTAACCATTCTCTAACTCTGCCAAGGCTAGGGCTAAACCATGTCCCTCAGCACCACACTTCTGCCTCTTTTCAACACCTCCAGACATGGGGATTCAGTCACCTCCCTGGGCAGCCTGTGCCAGTCTTTGAGAACCCTTTCAGCAAAGAAGTTTCTTCTGAAGTCCAACTTTAAACATCCCCTGGTGCAGCTTGAGGCCATTTCTTCTTGTCCTGTCACTTGTTGCTTGGGAGAGGAGACCAACCCCCACCTGGCTCCAGCCTCTTTACAGGGAGTTGTAGAGAGCCAGAAGCTCTCCCTCAGCTTCTTCAGGCTGAACACCCCCAGGTCCCTTAGCTGTTCCTCACCAGACCTCTTCTCCAGGCCCTTCACCATCTTCATTGCCCTAATGGTCAGAGCATGCTGCTCCCATCCTGCCTGCACTGAACAATGTCTTCACCTCTGATTCCTCGTTTGCAGTTCACCATCCTCTCAACTCTTATTCAATGCACAGCTGCGAGCTACCATTTGTCACACTGCTGCCATGTGGAGCACAGGTCCTCATCTTCACCAGCAAGCCATTAGGGTCATACTTAGGTCAGCTTTCCTTCTTAGGAATGAGGGACTTCAGCAAAACAAAAGCCACCACTAAAATCCCTCAAGCACCGGGAGGAATGGGCTGAGGGCCCAGGTGGATGCTGCTGTGTGCCTTGACTGAAGGACTTCCAAGGTGCAGCTGAGAAGAGCTCTCTCTTGCCTTTGCTGAGGCATTGACGTAGGGCGACAGGTAGAAAAGTGCTGATCTGGTACCCTTCAGCAGAGCTGCCTCCTGTCCAAGGGCTTCAGTGGGTGTGTTGTCACCCTTCAGACCTCGGGGCTGAAGTCTAAGACAACACGTGAGCTCCCCAGGCTGCCTCCCCTGCCTTGGCACCGCTGCCAGCCGCCTCGTGCAGCCTGCGGCTGGGCCGGGGCTCAGCGGGCAGGAGATGCTGCAGACCCTGGGAAGGTGACTTGATGGAAATCACTAGTGAAACGTTCAGCCTTTGCTTTCTCACCTCGGGGCTGGATGAGTGCTGTCCCTCTCATGAGGCTCCAGCGGGAGCGGCTGGGGCTGGGGCTGGGGCGTGCGGCAGCCTCTCCTGCAGCGGGCGGAGCAGAGCCTCAGCCTGTGCCCGCACGGGAGCCTCTTCCCATGCCCGCTGGGGAGCCTCTTCCCTTCAGCTGTGATGAGAGCAGCTTCTCAGCAGCACAGAGCCCACCTCTTGCCACTTCCCACCTCCTCCGGCCTCGAGGCTGGCTTGTGTGAGAGGGATCACTAAATCCATGAGCTGGATCTGGGTGCAGGCATGCAGCGGGGAGACGGAAAGGGCGATGCTTGGGGCCAGCCCCAGCCAGGCTCCCAGCAGAGCGTTCCTGGAAACAGGAGAAGTTTCAGGCAAATATCTGGGAGAGAGGCTATTGTATTTTATATTTTTTAGCCTGTCTCTTGCTGTTCCTTTTCTGCCTGGCACTGGGCTGTGATTCCAGGAACCCAGCCTGTACATGGGAGCTGCCTCTCGAACAGGGAGAGAAGTAATTAAAGCTTCCAGCTTGCTCCCTTTCAGACTGGTGGTGTTTCTTCAGCTGTAGAAGGAAGGTGGGGACAAAATGTACAAGCTGAGATCTGACATCCTGTTCCAGCATGGAGCAGGTGAATGAAAGAATGCAGAGACTATTCAGAGGGCTTTGGGGCCGCTCCTGAAGCGAGCAGAGCCGGTTGGCTGCTGCCAGGTGCAGCCTTTCTTGCTGTTGCTGCCTTCTCCTCCCCATAATTAAGTAAATTTAGCTGTCTGATAGGTATGGAAATGTCTGTGGAGCAACTGCTTTGGCTGTACAAATGAATTGACTTGCTTGTAGCTTGGAGGGGGGGGAGGGGAAAACCCCACCATAAAATAAATCAAGGCAGTGGTTTTCTGCCATGCACAGGTATTGACAGACCTGAGGTGCTGAGGGAAAGCAGATTTGAAAGGCAAAGCTATTGGGTAAAAGTATTGAATGGTTTGGGTTGGAAGGGACCTTAAAGATTATCCAGTTCAAATCTCCTTGCCATGGGCAGGGACAGCTCCCACTAGATCAGGTTGCTCAATGCCCCTTCCAGTCTAGGCACTGAACATCATGGGCAGAGTCCAACAGGATGGCATCCAACAAGTCCAAGTGCTGGGTGCTGCACTTTGGCCACAACAACCCCATGCAGAGCTACAGGATGGGGACAGGCTGGCTGGAGAGTAGCCAGGCAGAAAGGGACCTGGAGGTGCTGACTGACAGCAGCTGAACAAGAGCCAGCAGTGTGCCCAGGTGGCAAAGAAGGCCAATAGCATCCTGTGGCCAGCAGGAGCAGGGAAGTCCTTGTGCCCTGTGCTCAGCACTGCTGAGGCCACACCTTGAGGCCTCTGTCCAGTTCTGGGCTCCTCAGTTAAAGAAGGACATTGAGAGACTTGAAGGTGTCCAGAGAAGGGCAACAAAGCTGGGGAGGGGTCTGGAGCACAGCCCTGTGAGGAGAGGCTGAGGGAGCTGGGGTTGCTTAGCCTGGAGAAGAGGAGGCTCAGGGGAGACCTTCTTGCTCTCTCCAACTCCCTGAAGGGAGGCTGTAGCCAGGTGGGGGTTGGTCTCTTCTCCCAGGCAAGCAGCACCAGAACAAGAAGACACAGTCTCAAGCTGTGCCAGGGGAGGTTTAGGCTGGAGGTGAGGAGAAAGTTCTTCCTGGAAAGAGAGATTGGCCATTGGAATGTGCTGCCCAGGGAGGTGGTGGAGTCCCCATCCCTGGAGGTGTTCCAGAGGGGATTGGATGTGGCACTTGGAGCCATGGTTTAGTTGTCAGGAGGTGTTGGGTGTTGGGTTGGACTTGATCATCTCTGAGGTCTTTTCCAACCTTATTGCTGCTATGGTCTTGGGGTGGGGCATCCATGACCTCCTTGGGCAACCTGTTCCAGTGTTTCACCATGCTCCCAAGAAAGAATTTTTCTGGTGTCCAGTCTAAATCTCCCCCCTTCCCACGTCAATCCATTTCTCCTTGTCCTGTCACTGCAAGCCAGAAGTCCCTCCCCAGCTTTCTTGTATCCCTCTTCAGGTGCTGGAAGGCTGCTCTGAGGTCTCCCTGGGACCTTCTGCAGGCTGAACAATGCCAACTCTCTCAGCCTGTCCCCACGGGGGAGGTTCTCCATCCCTCTGATCACCTTTGTGGCCTCCTCTGGACCTGCCCTAGCAGTTCTATGTTGCCTTTCTGCTGGGGGCTCCAGGAGTGGACACAGTGCTGCAGGTGGGGGGAAGAAATGTTCTCTCTAATCTGATGTAAGAATTTTTTGGGGGTGCTTTTAATGCTCTCAGTACCCTCAGTTTCATTTGGGGAAGTGAAAACCTAACATCCTCCCATGTAGAAAAGACCAAAGTCTGAAACTATCAACTGAACAGTGCTGACATACAAAATATGTTGGGTTTTTTTCCCCACCCTGTTCCCTTCAAGGAAAGGCTTTGGGAAACTTGGCTTGGGTTACTGCTGTGATGTGGTTGACCTGAATCTGGGGGGGTGGGTGTGGGATTGTGGCATTCTGTTTTGGGCTCTCTAGTTCAAGAGGGACAGGGATCTGCTGGAGAGAGTCCAGCAGAGGGCTACAAGGATGATCAGGGGACTGGAGCACTGCCTGGTGAGGAGAGGCTGAGGGAGCTGGGGCTGTTCAGTCTGGAGAGGAGAAGGCTGAGAGGGGAATCTAATAAATGTTTATCAATATCTGAGGGCTGGGGGTCAGGAGGGAGGGGACAGGCTCTGCTCACTTGCTCCCTGGGATAGGACAAGGAGCAATGGAGGTAAGCTGCAGCACAGGAGGGTCCACCTCAACTCAAGGAGGAGCTTCTTCACTGTGAGGGTCATAGAGTACTGGAGCAGGCTGCCCAGAGTGGTTATAGAGTCTCTCTCTGGAGACTTTCAAGCTCCATCTGGATGTGTTCCTGTGTGACCTGAGCTGGATTCTATGCTCCTGCTCTGGCAGGGGGGTTGGACTTGATGATCTCTTGGGTCCCTTCCGACCCCTGACATCCTGTGATCCTCTACAACTCAACAAAGGGTTATCCATCTGAAAGCATCTCTCATGCTGCTGTGATAACTTCTTTTCTGGGTGGATGTGAGGGGCAGAAGCCAGCCAGAGCAGCCTTCAACTTCAGCCTGCTGAAATGGGCCACAAGGATGGTGAGGGCACCTTGGGCTGTTTAGCCTGGAGGAGAGCAGCCTGAGAGGGGATCTTCTCAGTGCTGATCAACGGCTAAAGGTGGAGGCCATGAGGATAGGGCCAGACTCTCTTCAGTGGTGTCCTGTGATAGGACAAGGGGCAAAGGCTATGACCAAGAACCCAGGAGGTTTTACTTGAACTTAAGGAGAAACTTTGAGGATGCTGGAGCCCTGGAGCAGCCTGCCCAGAGAAGCTGTGGAATCACTTTCTCTGGAGAGATTCCAAACCTACCTGGCCATCCCACTCCTGTGCTGCCTGATCTGGTTGTCTCTCTCAGACTGGATTATCTCCAGAGGTCCCTTCCAAACCCTACCATTCTATGTTGTCTCTGTCCCTGAATCTTCCTATTTTCTCTGTGCTTGCTGTTGCAGAGTGAGGAGCCAGCCTCCAGAAGCTAGACTTCAACCTGCTTAGGCTAATTTATGGTTGCACAGCAAAGCTGTGGTCCTTGGTTTTGATGCCCTGTGGGTCTCCATCACCTGGGGAGCTGGGCTGCTCTGAGTCACCCTGCTCCACCCTGCCCTAATGGGAGCCATTGCTTGTGCCCCTCAGTGAAGGGTATGAGATGGCCATGATGGAGTGCACCAAGTGGGTGACCATCAGCCTTGGGTGCCCATGGGATGGTGCAGGCTGTGCTGCAGGGTGCAGATGACCTCCTCACTGTCAAACACTAACTTGTCTCTGTAGCATACCTGCCCCTGCAACCTTTTACATCCTCTGTGTGCAGCACACACGTGGTGGGTGGTGTCCAGCTCTGTTTGCTTTCAGTGCTTTACTCCTGGGGGGTGGCAGGGGGGAAGGCTTCTCCTCTGCCTCATCCTGGTTGCACCTGTGTCATGAGTGGGGAGGAGGGAGCACAAGAATTGCTCTGTGGGGATACTCTTAGGAGCAGGGACAACCCACCAGGCACCTGGTCCACCTCCAGGCTGCTTTGTCCTGTCACAGAGCCAAGCTGGTATTCCAGAATCATTTTCTGCACAGTGAGGAATTTGTAGGAACCAGGGAAGTGTCGAGGTGTCTGGCACTGTGTCTGCTCCATGCTGGCCTTTGGTCACCTCCATGTCTCTCTGCTGGGCTCCAGCTTTGTCTGAGGCTGTAGAAGGGACTGTGCTAATCTCCTTTGCCATCTTTGTTGCTTGGTGCACAGCCTGGGGTCTTGCTCACAGCTCATTGCTCCAGCCATGGGCTGGAGATGATGGGGAGTTGTCCTTTCCTCCCAGGTCACTCTTCATGGAGCCCATTGCTACAGTAAGAGTGCTTCACACATTGATTCACTTTCACAGTGGCCCTGTGAGGTAGACTGGGATGTTTCTTCTTTTGGGGAGGAAAGGGAGGTACAGAAATAGGAAAGACAAAAGTAACCATAGATTTTCACTTCATGCTTTGAAAGGATGATTTGGGGGATCAGCAATAGGCTCATTTGTCCTGTGGGGGGGCTCATTCCCTTTCAATCTGGAGTGTGGCCAGAGAAGGGCAACAGAGCTGGTGAAAGCTCTAGAGAACAGAGCTGATTGAAGCCTCTAGAGAACATATCTGGTGAGGAACAGCAGAGGGAAGTGGGGTGGTTTAGCTTGGAGAAGAAGAGGAGGCTAAAAGGAGGTTGCAGTGAGGTGGGGGTTGGTGTCTTCTCCCTAGCAGCAGGTGATGGAATGAGAAGAAATAGCCTGTAATTGTGCCAGGGGAGGTTTAGGTTGGAGATTGAGAAAGCTTTCTTTGCTGCAAGAGTGGTCAGGCATTGGCACAGGCTGCCCAGGGAGGTGGTGGAGTCCCCATCCCTAGAAGTGTTCAAGAAATGTGTGGCCATGGCGCTTTGGGATATGGTTTAATGGCCAGGATGGTGCTGGGTTGATGGTTGGGCTGGATGATCTTGGAGGCTTTTTCCAACCCAAACAATTCTAGGATGCTTAGGTTGGACATTAGAAGAAACTTCTTCAATGCAAGGGTTCTCAAATGCTGGAGCAGGCTGCCCAGGGAGGTTGGGGAGTCTCTCTTCTCCCAGGCAACCAGCACCAGAACAAGAGGACACAGTCTCAAGCTGCGCCAGGGGAGGTTTAGACTCGAGGTGAGGAGAAAGTTCTTCACCGAGCGAGTCGTTCGTCATTGGGATGTGCTGCCCAGGGAGGTGGTGGTGTCCCCATCCCTGGAGGTGTTCCAGAGGGGATTGGATGTGGCACTTGGTGCCATGGTCTAGTCATGGGGTCTGTGTTGATAGGTTGGACTCAATGATCCTCGAGATCTCTTCCAACCTTAGTTATACTGTGAGACTGTGTGATACTGTGATACTCTCTCTCTGGAGGTATTCAAAACCTGCCTGGATGTGTTCCTGGGTGATCCTGCTCTCTGGGTGATCCTGCTCTCTCATGGGGGTTGGACTGGATGAGCTTTTGAGGTCCCTTCCAGCCCCTAACCCTCTGTGATTTGTCATGAAGCTCCTGGAGTTTTCTTGACTTAGGAAGGGGCCCTGCAAGCTTCTGGAGTTTTCTTACTCATCCCTCCTGATTTAGGAGGAGGCCCTGGCACTCAGTTCCTAAAGAATGCTCAGACACCTAGAAAACTTCACCTAAAAGTAGAAAGCTCTCAACAATGAAGAGGTGGGAGTGCAGGGCTCTGCGTCTGCTGCTATCTTGGTGCGCTTCTCATCTCGTGGTGCGTGGGGAGGGGAAAAATCCCGTAGGTGAGGGTGGCAAAGAACAGCTCAATGGACTCTTTAGCTCCAAGATGACAGTTTATGCAACTTGTACTGAATGCTCATCTGAAACCTTCTGCCTCTCACAGAAGACACAGAAAAATTCAGGCAGGGAACGACCCTCAGGGTCACCAAGCCCAACCCCCAACCCTACTCTGCAAGGTTCAGCCCCAAGCACCACATCCAACCCCCCTTTAAACACACCCAGGCTTGGTGACTCAACCCTGGGCAGCACATTCCAGTGCCTGATCACTCTGTCTGAAATATTTTTCCTACTGTCCAGTCTAAACCTCCCCTACTGCAGCTTGAGGCCATTCCCTCCTCTTCTATCACTAATTACCTGGCAGAAGAGACCAGCAGCAGCCTCTCCACAACCTCCTTTCAGGTAGTTGTAGAGATCCAGGAGGTCTCCCCTCAGCCTCCTCTGTTTCATGCTAACCATCCCCAGCTCCTTCAGTCCCTCTTCATCAGATTTATTCTCCAGGCCCTTCCCAGCTTCCTTGCCCTGCTCTGCCCTGGCTCCAGCCCCTCCACAGCTCTCTTGTATTGAGGTGCCCAAAACTGGACACAACCCTCGAGGTATGGCCTCCCCAGAGCTGAGCCCCAGGGGACAATCCCCTCCCTGCTCCTGCTGGCCACAGCATTGCTGATCCCAGCCAGGAGGCCTTTGGCTTTCTTGGCCACCTGGGCACACTGCTGGCTCCTCTTCAGCTGCTTGTCCATCAGAGCCCCCAGGTCCCTTTCTGCCAGGCAGCTTTCAGCCACACTGCCCCAAGCCTGGAGCATTGCTTGGGGCCGTTGTGACTCAAGTGCAGGCCCTGGCATTTGGCCCTGTTGAAGCTCCCTCATCCCATCATTTAGCTCTGTTTGCCATCTGTTAGTGAAAAGGGATTTCTGAAGTTGTTGGTGATGGAGCTGCACTGCGGAGGGGGAGAAAACCCCAGCCCTTGGTGGGATTCTTTCTTTGCTTGGTATATTGTGTGCTTGAGGAGGAAAGTGTCCAAGAATAATTGAGATGAATCAGTTTGCTATATGTGGCTTGCTTGAATATTTAACATCTAGAGATCCTGTGAAGCAAAAAGGGGCAAGGAACAAATGCTGTTTATTTTTAGGATGAGCAAGTGGATGGAGCTGCTGGCCTAGATCGTGTACTCCTTCCAGGAGCACAGGAGGAAACAATCCAAAGCAGAGGGTGGCTCTGTGTGCTGGGGAGGGTTTCTCGTGCTTAGTGAAGCTGGCAGAAGCAGCTGGTGTTCGTGCAGAGTTGTTTCAGTTGTGGAGGGAACAATCATGGGAGGCCTCCTGGAAACCTAGAATAAAATCTCTTCCCTCCTCCCTCTGCCCCTTCCCCATTCCTCCTTCTGCCTCTTCCCCATTCCTCTCTCTCTGCCTCTTCCCCATTCCTCCCTCTGCCCCTTCCCCATTCCTCTCTCTCTGCCCCTTCCCCATTCCTCTCTCTCTGCCCCTTCCCCATTCCTCCCTCTGCCTCTTCCCCATTCCTCCCTCTGCCTCTTCCCCATTCCTCTCTCCCTGCCTCTTCCCCATTCCTCTCTCCCTGCCTCTTCCCCCATTCCTCTCTCTGCCTCTTCCCCATTCCTCTCCCTCTGCCTCTTCCCCATTCCTCTCCCTCTGCCTCTTCCCCATTCCTCTCTCTCTGCCTCTTCCCCATTCCTCTCTCCCTGCCCCTTCCCCATTCAACCCCAGGTTATTCCTCTGGTCAGGGGCTGTGGGCTGCCTGGTGAAAGAAGCTCCCAGAGCCCACTTTGGGCCAGAACTGTTGTAGATGGGAAGGTTCCCTGGGACTCAGAGGCCACCTTAAGCCTTTTTGTTTCGACAGGACGAGAATGGGCATGTTGCATGAGATAAGAGGGGAGCTGGCTGGTGCCAACCTGCAGGAGGGGTCCATAGAATCACAGAATGGTTCTGGTTGGAAAAGACCTCCATCCTTAATCTCCTACCCTTTATGTCCTGCTCCATGGCAATAAGGTCTCCTCTAAGCCTTCTCTTCTCCAATCTGAACAAACCCAGCTCCCAGCCTTTCCTCACATTGCCCCTGTTTCCCTGGCCAGTGGTTGCTTCCTTGCTTTCCCAGCTGTCCCAGTATGAAAATCTGGGGAGTTCTGTTGGCACTTTCCAGATTGCTCCTCTTTCCTGTGCCATTCCTGGCTCTTTGCATGGCTTTCAGTGGAAAACAGAGGAGAGGCTGAGGGAGCTGGGGTTGCTTAGCCTGGAGAAGAGGAGGCTCAGGGGAGACCTTCTTGCTCTCTTCAACTACCTGAAGGGAGGTTGTAGCCAGGTGGGGGTTGGTCTCTTCTCCCAGGCAAGCAGCCCCAGAACAAGAGGACACAGTCTGAAGCTGCACCAGGGGAAGTTTAGGCTGGAGGTCAGGAGAAAGCTCTTCACAGAGAGTTGTTAGCCATTGGGATGTGTTGCCCAGGGAGGTGGTGGAGTCCCCATCCCTGGAGGTGTTCAAGAGGGGACTGGATGTGGCACTTGGTGCCATGGTTTAGTCATGAGGTCTGTGATGACAGGCTGGACTTGATGATCTTTGAGAGAATCCAACAGAGAGCCAGAGGGATGGTTAGGGGACTTGAGCCTCTCCCCTGTGAAAAAGGACTGAGGGCCCTGGGGCTGTTTAGTCTGGAGAAGAGAAGGCTGAGAGGGGATCTGACCAATATCTATCAATATCTGAGGGGTGGGGGGCAAGTGGAGGGAGCCAAGCTCTTTTGGGTGGTGTACAGTAACAAGAGAAGGAACAATGGATGAGGCACTTGGTGCCATGGTTTAGTTGATCAGATTGTGTTGGGTGATAGGTTGGGCTTGATGAGCTCAAAGGTCTTTTCCAACTTGGTCTATTCTTTCTATTCTATTCTATTCTATTCTATTCTATTCTATTCTATTCTATTCTATTCTATTCTATTCTATTCTATTCTATTCTATTCTATTCTATTCTATTCCTATTCCTATTCCTATTCCTATTCCTATTCCTATTCCTATTCTAATGGAGACAAACTTGAACAGAGCAGGTTCCACCCCAACATGAGGAGGATCTTCTTTGCTGTGAGGGTGCCAGAGCCCTGGAGCAGGCTGCCCAGGGAGGTTGTGGAGCCTCCCTCTCTGGACACACTCAAAACCTGTCTGGATGCATTCCTGTGCAGACCTGCCCTATGGGATCCTGCTCTGGCAGGGGGGGTTGGGCTGGATGATCTCTGGAAGTCCCTTCCAACCTCTACTGCCCTGTGATTCTCTAACCTGCTCACGAACCCTCAACTGTTTGAGGTTGATATGAATAATCCCCAGATTCAGCCATAGGTGCAGGTAGGGAAGAAGTCTGTCTGTGTTCCCTGCAGTTCTTACTGGGAGGTGTTGCTGTTGCTTTAAGACCAAGCCATACTACAAGGAGGGAAATAAGTGAGGGGAGGGGGGAGGAGGGGGAACTTTGTCTTTCTGCTGAGAAATGGAAAATTTCTACCCCCAAAGAAGAGCATTTCAGGAAATGACAGCTCAATGGAAGTGCATCTCTCTAATTCATTCACTGTCAAATGATCCTTATTTGAATGGGAGGAGAGAAGCCTGCTGTGGGGTAAGTTATTTGGCTCCATGCTTGGGGAGCAAAAAACCAAAGAGGGGAAATCCATGAGCAGCCATTCTCAGTTTGCAACTGGGGAGACTGGGATGCAGGGAAGATGAAGGATGAAGACTCCAGACTATTGCTCTTGCAATTTGCATTTTGTGGGTATCTATAAAATTAAATCCCAATTACATTAGCTTGAAGCAGGAGTCCTTACCAGGCAGGGGGAAAGCTGTCTGCAGCATTAAATGTCTACTCAGGCTAGTTTTCTTGGAATGAAATCATTAGCACTAAATAGCTTGCTGCTCTTGCTGAGGTGGGATCGTGTTCTCTGTGTTTTAATAGCAAACCCAAAGCCATTTTGGAGGAGGGTTTTTTGGGGAGAGAAAACACATTCTCAGCCATGTGATCCTGCAAGCAGCTGTTCCTGCTTGGATGCTTCTTGCTCCAAAGGGGACAGGCAAACCCCAGCTGACTTGGGCTGATTTGTGTGACTGACAGCTCTGCTACAACTCTTAGCAGAGGTTTTATTCTTCCTTCCCTATAGAGGAGACTAGACTAAACCAGGTTGGAAGAGACCTTCCAGATCATCGTGTCCAACCCATCAACCAATCCAACACCACCTAATAACTAACCCATGGCACCAAGCACCCTCTGAAGTCTCCTCCTGAACACCTCCAATGATGGTGATTCCAGCACCTCCCTGGGCAGCACATCCCAACAGCTAATCACTCTCTCTGTATAGAACTTCTTCCTAACATCCAACCTGAACCTCCCCTGGTGCAGCCTGAGACTGTGTCCTCTTGTTCTGGTGCTGGGGGCCTGGGAGAAGAGACCAACCTCTGCCTGTCTACAACCTCCCTTCAGGTAGTTGTAGAGAGCAATAAGGTCACCCCTGAGTCTCCTCCTCTCCAGACTAAGTAAGCCCAGCTCCCTCAGCCTCTCCTCACAGGGCTGTGTTTCTAACACCTCCCCAACTTTGTTGCCCTTCTCTGGACTCATTCCATCAAGTCAACCTCCTTCCTAAACCGAGGGGCCCAGAACTGGACACAGGACTCAAGGTGTGGCCTAACCAGTGCAGTGTACAGGGGCAGAATGACCTCCCTGCTCCTGCTGGCCACACTTTTCCTGATGCAGGCCAGGATGCCATTGGCCCTCTTGGCTGCCTGGGCACACTGCTGGCTCATGTTCAGCTGCTGTCCACCAGCACCCACAGGTCCCTCTCTGCCTGGCTGCTCTCAGCCACTCTGCCCCCAGCCTGTAGCACTGCCTGGGGTTGCTGTGGCCAATGTGCAGAACCTGGCACTTGGATGTGTTCAATCTCCTGCCCTTGGACTCTGCCCATCTGCCCAGCCTGTTGAGGTCCCTCTGCAGAACCTGCCCCTAGCTTGGTGTCATCTGCACATTTATTACTGATGGACTCAATGCCCTCATCCAGATCATCAATAAAGATGTAAATGAGCATGGGGCCCAGCACTGATCGTTGGGGCACACCACTAGTGACCCAAAGACACCACTAGTGATCTTTTAGTAAGAGATATCCCTGCCTATGGCAGGGGGTTAGAACTGGATAAGCTTTAAGGTCTCTTCCAACCCAAACCATTCTATGACTTTATGATTTCACTCAGCCCTTCCAAAGGTTTCATCATGGTTTGGGCTCTGTAGTTGTGTGCTGCTGCTGTTCCTATAGCATGGGCTCTGGGTGCCTCTTGCTGGCACCTACAGCTCTGAGGATGTTTGGTGTGTCAAGTTCTGCACAGAGATAAGAATGTGATGGGAAGGTGAGTGAGCTCCCAGAAGTCCTTCTTTTTCCCAGCTCAAGAGTGTTCCTCTTGTGTACAAAAGAGGTTTCCCCTCATGTCCATCTTTACTGCAGTCTTCTGTGTGGTAGTGGTGGCTGAGACCCTTTGCCCCCTGCTGCCTGAGACCCTTTGCCAGCTGGTGCCTGAGCAGGTTGGTCACCAGCATCTTTGCAAAGGGCCTTTCCTTTGCCCAGAGGGAAAGGCAGAGGCTGTGTGGTTAGATTTTAGCAGTTTGCTGTAGGTGGCAGGTCCTGGACACTCTTTTTGCCAGCCTCAGTGGGCTTCAGAGCAGTCCAAAAAGCATTTAACTACGTTTCAGAACAGAACTCCCAGCTTGGGACTGGCTTGGTTTGTGCAGCTGCTGGCAGAGGTCCCACGGGCTTCTCATGGCTCCACAGAGGGTTCAGGGCAGGGGGAGATAGGATGGTGCCACATCTGTGCAGGGCAAAGAACTGAGCCCTCCTGCTTAATGGCTCTTTGTGCTCACCTTCTCCCAGACCAACATGCACAGGGGAGACCTTATTGCTGTCTACTACTCCCTGAAGGGAGGTTGCAGCCAGGTGGGGGTTGGTCTCTTCTCCCAGGCAAGCAGCACCAGAACAAGAGGACACAGTCTCAAGCTGTGCCAGGGGAGGTTTAGGCTGGATGTCAGGAAGAAGTTCTTCCCAGCAAGAGAGATTCACCATTGGAATGTGCTGCCCAGGGAGGTGGTGGAGTCACCATCACTGGAAGTGTTTAAAAAGAGCCTGGATGAGGCACTTGGTGCCACAATTCAGGCAACCAGCACCAGAACAAGAGGACACAGTCTCAAGCTGTGCCAGGGGAGGTTTAGGCTGGAGGTGAGGAGAAAGTTCTTCCTAGCAAGAGAGATTGGCCATTGGAATGTGCTGCCTAGGGAGGTGGTGGAGTCACCGTCAGTGGAGGTGTTTAGGAGGAGAATTGATAGGGTGCTTGGTGCCATGGTTTAGTTGATTAGATGGTGTTGGGTGATGGGTTGGACTCGATGATCTTGAAGGTCTCTTCCAATCTGGTCTGGTCTATTCTATTCTATTCTTCTGTGATATGTTGGACTTGATGATGTTGAAGGTCTCTTCCAACCTGGTCTGGTCTTTCCTCTTCTCTTCCTCTTCTCTTCCTCTTCTCTTCCTCTTCTCTTCCTCTTCTCTTCCTCTTCTCTTCCTCTTCTCTTCCTCTTCTCTTCCTCTTCTCTTCCTCTTCTCTTCCTCTTCTCTTCCTCTTCTCTTCCTCTTCTCTTCCTCTTCTCTTCCTCTTCTCTTCTCTGATAGGTTGGACTTGATGGTCTCAAAGCTCTTTTCCAAGCTGGTTAACTCTGTACACTGAAGGTTGGGGCACAGGTGTGCCACTTGTACACTCCATGGGCAAGAGGTGGGAAGGCACAGCGTCGCTGGCTGGGGACCTGTCAACAGCTGCTGCTTGGGTGTGCAGAGCTCCTGCACCCTGCTGAATTATTCCTTCAGCAGTAAAGGCAGTCAGATTGACAGCTCAAACATTTTTTTTTCTCTCTTTGTAATGCCTTTTTTTTTGTTGTTGTTGTTGTTTTTGGACTCAGGATTGATGGCTCTCTTTGTGCTCGTAAAACAGAGAGCACATCCTCTGTCCTGTTCCAGCGTGGCAGGCGTCAGTTTGAATCCATCACTTTGAAATGATATCATTGCAAATGGGGGGCAGGATGAAGAATGAAGTCTCTTGAACCCTCCTCACTTCGAATTAATGTCCTTTCCTGCAAGTAATTACTGTCCCATAGACAAATCCCTTTTGTACCTCGGAATAAGGCTTGCTAGACCCTCGTGCCGCCGAGTCCTTCATGCTGTCCCTTTCAAGCTGCTCTGAACCAAAAATACACAGAGACTCCAGGGCATGATGAATTTTCAGCCCCTTTTAATTGGTTTTGTAGAACTATTTGAGGTTGGGAGCGAAGCTGGAGAACATCCCTGGGTGACTTTGTCCTGGACACCAGTGGGATTTCTCTGGTGAGACCCCCCACCTGGAGTACTGCGCCCAGGTCTGGACCCCCAGTACAGGAAGGATCTGGAGGTGCTGGAAGGTGTCCAGAGAAGGGCCAAGAGGATGAGCAGAGGGCTGGAGCTGCTCTGCTATGAGAACAGACTGAGGGAGTTGGGGTTGTTCAGTCTGGAGAGGAGAAGGCTCTGAGGAGACCTAACTGTGGCCTTCCAGTATCTGAAGGGGGCTACAGGAAAGCTGAGGAGGGACTTCTGAGGATGTTGGGTAGTGATAGGACTGGGGAGAATGGAGCAAATCTAGTAGTGGGTAGATTGAGATTGGATGTGAGGAAGAAGTTATTGCCCATGAGGGTGGTGAGAGCCTGGCACAGGTTGCCCAGGGAGGTGGTGGAAGCCTCATCCCTAGAGGGTTTTGCAGCCAGGCTGGATGTGGCTGTGAGCAACCTGCTGTAGTGTGAGGTGTCCCTGCCCATGGCAGGGGGGGTGGAACTGGCTGAACCTTGAGGTCCCTTCCAACCCTGACAATTCTATGATTTGCCCTGTTGCTTTTCAGGTCTGCAAGCAGCAAGCTGATTTTGTAGCTCATCCTTTGACCCTCCTGGCACAGCTAACAAATGGCTGCAGTCATCTTTTGTTGTAAAGATATTCTACTTGTTCTTAGGGCTGTGAATAGCTACTTCCAGGAACATCTCATGATGGGTTTTGTGCAGGTGAAAGGAGAGGAAAAGCTCCAAGCCTAGGAGTAGGCTAACATAACTCATGTCCTGTCTGTCAGGCTTGCTTCTGTTTCTCAGTGCCTGTGGCACGATGAAGGCAAATCTGTCCCCAGTTGTTTCCTGTGCAGCAGAGAAACCACTGGTGTCTCTGGCTGTCTGGAAACTTCAAACCTCTCTTCTCCAGGGGATTCTTTTCTTCCCACTTCAGCACTGCTTTGTGACTGATCCTGTTGGGTTCTAAAACTGCTCTCTTGGTTATAGCTGATGGACCAACTTGCTGTCTGAAAGGAGCCTTAACAACGTGGATGTTGCAGCCTAGGGATGCAGGCTTCTCCTAGGCTGGAGCAAGTGGGCTAAGGAGAATCTCTTGAGGTTCAATGAGGCAAACTGTGAGGTCCTGAACCACAGTGGGGGCAATCCTTGATATCAATACAGGCTGGGGATGAAGAGATTGAGAGCAGCCCTGCAGAGAGGGACTTGGGGATGTTGGTGGATGAGAAGCTGGACATGAGGCAGCAACGGGCACTTGCAGCCCAGAAGGTCAATGGCAGCCTGGGCTGCATCAAAAGCAGTGTGGTCAGAGATGGAGAGAGGGGATCCTGCCCCTCTGCTCTGGGGAGATCTCACCTGTGGTGCTGTGTCCTGCTCCAAACACAAGAAGGATATAGACCTCCTGGAGCAGGTCCAGAGGAGGCCATGAAGGGCTGGAGCACCTCCGAGGTCAGGATGAGAGCATTGGGGCTGTTCAGCCTGGACAAGAAAAGGCTTCAGGGGGACCTCAGAGCAGCATTTCAATATCTGAAGGGGGCCTACAGGAAGGCTGGGGAAGGCCTGTGGTGATAGGGTGAGGAGCAATGGTTTGAAACTGGAGCAGGGGAAATTCAGGTTAGACGTCAGGAGGACGTTCTTCACTGTGAGGGTGGTGAAACACTGCAACAGGCTCCCCAGGGAGGTGGTGGAGGCCTCATCCCTGGAGACATTCAAAGTCAGACTTGATGTGGTTGGACTTGATGATCTTTGAGGTCTGTTCCAAGCTTGGTGATTCTGTGAGCAACTTGCTGTAGTTGATGTCTCTGACTGTAGGGAGGTTGCACAAAATAACCTTTGGGGGTTCCTTCCAGTCTGATGCTTTCTATGGTTCTGTGATTCCTCCACAATATTTAGGGTGATTCCTCTGTCTCACAGGCTACCAGGCAGCTGTTTCCCTCTGTTGTGTGTGCATGTGCTCTGCACTCTTATGTCTTCCATTTGTCAATCTTTCTACCACTATTCAACCTGTTCTCATCAATCTGACCCCTGGGATTTGCCTCTTTGCTCCTTCTTATCACAGGGTGGTGGGGATTGGGATTTATCCTTTTCTTCTGAACTTATTTTTAACTAAATCAATGCAAATAGCTGAACTGTGCACAAGGTCTCCAAAAGTGTACCTGGAAGTCTTAAGGCTTGGTGTGGCCTCACTCCCGGGGAAGACAAAGAATTGAAATGGTTTAGTGGTCATGGAGCTGTTGGGTGGAGGGTTGGAATTGGTGATCTTAGAGGTCTTTTCCAAGCTTAATTATTCTGTGACCTCTGGGTATCATAGAATCAATAAGGTTGGAAAATATCTCAGAGATCATCAAGTCTATCCTGTCACCCAACACCTCCTGACAACTAAACCATGACTCCAAGTGCCACATCCAAGCCTTTTTTGAGCACCTCCAGGGATGGGGACTCCACCACCTCCCTGGGCAGCACATTCCAGTGGCCAATCTCTCTTGCTGGGAAGAACTTTCTCCTCACCTCCGACCTAAACTTCCCCTGGCACATCTTGAGACTGTGTCCTCTTGTTCTGATGCTGGTTTTCTGATGCTGGGAGAAGAGCCCAACCCCCACCTGGCTACAACCTCCCTTCAGGGAGTTGGAGAGAGCAAGAAGGTCTCCCCTGAGCCTCCTCTTCTGCAGGCTAAGCAACCCCAGCTCCCTCAGCCTCTCCTCACAGGGCATATTATCTGGCAGATCATGCAGAGCAGGTATCACTTGAAACAGGATGGTTATGAGCACAAAGCTATGCAGTCAAGTCCTTTCCAACCCAGAGCCTCTCAGAACATGAAAGACTGGACACCAGAGTGAAGAGAGGATAGGATAGAATAGAATAAACCAGGTTGGAAAAGACCTTTGAGATCATCAAGTCCAACCTATCACCCAACACCATCTGATCAACTCAACCATGGCACCAAGCACCTCATCACTTCTCTTCCTAAACACCTCCAGGGATGGGGACTCCACCACCTCCCTGGGCAGCACATCCCAATGGCCAATCTCTCTTGCTGGGAAGAACTTATTCCTCACCTCCAGCCTAAACCTCCCCTGGCACTGCTTGAGGCTGTGTCCTCTTGTTCTGGTGTTGGTTGCACCAACCCCCACCTGGCTACAAGCTCCCTGGCCCTGTTGGGGTGTTAATGAACCTGCTCCACAATTACTTCCTTTGCTAATGATTAGCTGGCACCAGAAGCTTCGGGACAAATCAGCCCCAGCCTGTGCGGCCATCGCTCCGTGTCCTTAAGCAGGCACTGACCCAACCAGGCAGAGCTGGTTAAAAATGTCAGTGTAACCTCTTGGGTGTCTGCCTCCCCACCAGCCTCTGTGTTAGGTCTTCTGAGAGAAGTTTTCAAGAGAGATTTAATTTCTCTCTCTCTCCCTCTCTCATGCTTTGGATCACAAGCGAGGTGGCCCTGATGATCTAAGCAAATGGATGTGCTGCTCTTGGCCATTTCATCTTCCTAAGGGCCATTTAGCACTCTTCTATTAGTTTTTCTCCTTTTTTTCCCTTCTGCTGGTGCAAAGAAGCTCTTCAAAGTAAGTGTCAAGGAACTTGATGCAGACAATTGATGCCATCCTCTGAGCTGTCCTTGCCAGCCCAGCTTTAAATATCTCGGATGACACTGTGAAAGGCTCCCCGCAGGGCTCTGAGAACCCAGAATGAGCGAGCATCCTTGGATTAAATGATGATTAAGTGGCTGATGAGATGGGATGAATGAGGTGCCTCGAGGCAAGAACTCCTCCATTATCCCAGCTGACCTGGGGCCAAATCTCCTCCATCTCCCCATCTGTAAAAATAGGAGGTTATTGTGTCAGGAGTTAAGGTTGAAGTTAGAGCCTCAAACCGACTTGCTCTGGAGGGCAGAGGTCGCCTTTCTGCTCGTGGCACCCACCCCAGTGTTTCTGCACCACTCATCATGTTCAGCAGAAACTCTCTTATTCATAGAATGGTTTGGAAGGGACCTTTGAAGATTACCCAGTTCCACCTCCCTGCTGTGGGCAGGGACAACTTCCACCAGCCCAGCTTGCTCAAGGCCTCATCCAACCTGGCCTTGTACACTTCCAGGAAGGGAGCATCCATGACCTCCCTGGCCACCTGTTCCAGTGTCTCACCACTCTCAGTCTAAAGAAGTCACTACAAGCCCCTGTAAAAAGTCCCTTCCCAGCTTTCCTGTAGCCCCTTCAGGTACTGGAAGCTGCTCCAAGGTCTCCCTAGAGTCTTCTCCAGGCTGAGCAGCCCCCAACTCTCCCAGGCTGTCCCCACAGGGGAGGTTCTGCAGCCCTCTGATCATCTTTGTGGCCTCCTCTGGAGCCTCTCCAGCAGCTCCAGGTCCTTCTTGTGCTGGGGGCCCCAGAGCTGGAGGCAGTGCTGCAGGTGGGGTCTGAGCAGAGCAGAGCAGAGGGGCAGAATCCCCTCCCTGTGCTGCTGCTCTCCCTGCTCTGGCTGCAGCTCAGCACTCAGCTGGCTCTGGGCTGCCAGGGACCATTGCTGGCTCCTGGGGAGTTTGTCACCAACTGACACCCCCAAGGCCTTCTCCTCCAGGCTGCTCTTGAGCCACTCCTCACCCAGCCTGGATTTGTGCTTGGGATTGCCCTGACCCAGGTGCAGGACCTTGCACTTAGCTTTGCTGAACTTCATGAGGTTGGCTTGGGCTCAGCTCTGCAGGCTGTCCAAGCCTCTCTGGATGCATCTCTTCCTTCCAGCATGCCAACCAGAGCACACAGCTTGGTGCCATCTGCTATGATGGACTAAGATACGAGGTAGGTTTGTTGGTAGGCTGATATCCTTTGGGTGAGCTCTGCACCAACTCAAAATGGCTTCACAAAGTTGTCCCCTAAGCAAGTCTTGATGAGGCCTGGTGGGGACCATCGTGCCTCCAGCTCCTGTGCATCTTTCAATGGGGAGCTTGCAGCAGCTGGCAATCAAGCAATCATCAAATATCTCATGAAAGATGAGAGAGAAACATAACCATCACCCCTCTTCTAGGAGAGGAAGTGGAAAGGGGGGGTTAGAAGAATAGTAATAAAGCAAGAGAGAAGAAAAATGCAGTCCTCTTGATGTTTCATTTAGGCAGCTGCCTGCTTTTTTAAGAGCAGGAAGAGGAGAGGGTACAGAGCATGCTAAATTTCCTCCTCCTCTAGAGCTCAGTGTGAAGCTCATTGCAGATCTTCCTGGTGCAGATAGAGAAGTGAGGCCCCAACCCAGCAAGGTCACGGAGCCCACATGGCACTTCTCACTCAACTGTTGTTTTTTTAGTCCTAGCATCCTGGCAGTGACACATCTTAGCAGCTGCCTCCATAAGCCTTCCTTGCACCTTTCATTGCATATGGGCTCTTCTTGGCTTCCTGGCCAGAGCTTCAGAGCATCACTGTAGGCTGGCAAATAGCTCCCTGCCACCCCTCCCAGAGGTTGCATCCCCTGTGCTATGGGAAGCGACTGAGGCTTAGGTTGGATGTTAGGACAAAGCTCATCTCAGCAAGAGAGACTGGCCATTGGAATGTGATTCCCAGGGAGGTGGTGGAGTCACCATCCCTGAAGGTGTTTAGGAAGAGACTGGATGAGGCAGGGCCAATGGCATTCTGGCCTGCATCAGGAACAGTGTGGCCAGCAGGAGCAAGGAAGTCATTCTGCCCCTGTACACTGCACTGGTTAGGCCACACCTTGAGTCCTGTGTCCAGTTTTGGGCTCCTCAGTTTAGGAAGGAGGTTGAGTTGCTGGAAGGTGTCCAGAGAAGGGCAACAAAGCTGGTGAGGGGTTTGGATCACAGCCCTGTGAGGAGAGGCTGAGGGAGCTGGGGTTGCTCAGCCTGGAGAAGAGGAGGCTCAGGGGAGACCTCATTGCTCTCTACATCTACCAGAAGGGAGGTTGTAGCCAGGTGGGGGTTGGTCTCTTCTCCCAGGCAAGCAGCAGCAGAACAAGAGGACACAGTCTCAAGCTGTACCAGGGGAGGTTTAGGCTGGAGGTGAGGAGAAAGTTCTTCCCAGCAAGAGAGCTTGGCCATTGGAATGTGCTGCCCAAGGAGGTGGTGGAGTCCCCATCCCTGGAGGTGTTCCAGAGGGGATTGGATGTGGCACTTGGTGCCATGGTCTAGTAGTCAGGAGGTGCTGGGTGACAGCTTGGACTTGATGATCTTTGAGGTCTTTTCCAACCTTGTTGATTCTATGTCACATTCCCTGGGTGCACTGGAGAAAGGGCTCTCCAGAAGGCCAAAGAGATGGTTAAGATCATCCATAGAGACAGCAGCAGTCTCACCAAGGAGAAAGACATGAGATTAGAAAGACATCTGTTAATAGACAGTTGAAAGATGGAAATTCGAACCTAAAAATGGGGAAGGAAGAAAATGTGAAGTGCTTCATTTTGGATGCCCTGAAATACATTGACTTTGCACATTTGACTTTGTGCTTGGAAACCCCACTGATCTAAACTGCAAGCTCCTAAATGGGAGCCCCTATGACAAGAGGGATCTGGAGGTGCTGGAAGGTGTCCAGAGAAGGGCCAGGAGGATGAGCAGAGGGCTGGAGCTGCTCTGCTGTGAGGACAGACTGAAGGAGTTGGGGCTGTTCAGTCTGGAGAAGAGAAGGCTCCCAGGTGACCTCATTGTGGCCTTCCAGGATCTGAAGGGGGCTACAGGAAGGCTGGGGAGGGACTGCTGAGGATCTCAGGCAGTGATAGGACTAGGGGGAATGGAATGAAGCTGGAGGTGGGGAGATTGAGGCTGGAGGGGAGGAGGAAGTTCTTCCCCATGAGAGTGGTGAAGCCCTGGAATGGGTTGTCCAGGGAGGTGGTTGAGGCCCTGTCCCTGGAGGTGTTTAAGCCCAGGCTGGATGAGGCTCTGGCCAGGCTGATCTAGTGTGGGGTGTCCCTGCCCATGGCAGGGGGGTTGGAACTAGCTGATCCTTGTGGTCCCTTCCAACCCTGACTGATTCTATGATTCTAAATGATTCAGACATCATAAATCCCTTACCTGCTGCTCACACTGAATGCTTGGTTGACCTAGTATGGCTTTCTCCCTGGGAAAGCACCTGGCCTTGCAAACTTCTTTCTTATGTTCTCCAGTTGGATCATTTCAAAATCCAAAGCTGCCTTGCCCAACTCCAGGTGTCCTGAATATTTTTTTGCATTGGTTCTACCCTCAGAAATGTGGTGAGGGATTTTTTTAACCCCCTGGAGAAGCCTCTGCAGCCAAGATTTTCTAGTCTCCTGTGAAATGCTCTCCTCTTCAATTAGAAAGGTCCTGCCTGCTGGCATGGGAAGGGCTGAAGCCTGATAGGGAAACAGGACAAAGTAAACACAGGGGAATAAAAGAGCCAAAAGAATGTTTGAACATGGACCAAATGGCAGGTTCTGCATGAGGGTCAGGGCAATCCCAGGCATTGATACAGGCTGGGCAGGGACTGGCTGGAGAGCAGCCCTGAGGAAAAGGCCTTGGGGGTGCTGGGGGAGGAGAAGCTCAAAAGGAGCCAGTAGTGAGCACTTGCAGCCCAGAGAGCCAAGCAGAGCCTGGGATGCAGCAAGAGAAATATGGCCAGCAGGGCCAGGGAGGGGATTCTGCCCCTCTGCTTCACTCTGCTGAGACCACAGCTGGAGCTCTGGGGCCAGTTCTGGAGCCCCTATTACAGGAAGGATCTGGAGGGATGGAAGGAGGATGAGCAGAGGGCTGGAGCTGCTCTGCTAGGAGGACAGACTGAGGGAGTTGGGGCTGTTCAGTCTGGAGAAGAGAAGGCTCTGAGGAGACCTAATTGTGGCATTCCTGTATCTGAAGAGGGCTACAAGAAAGCTGGGGAGAGACTTTTGAGGGTGTCAGGGAATGATAGGACTGGGAGGAATGGAGCAAAACTAGTAGTGGGTAGATTGAGATTGGATGTGAGGAAGAAGTTGTTCCCCATGAGGGTGGTGAGAGCCTGGCACAGGTTGCCCAGGGAGGTGGTGGCAGCCTCATCCCTGGAGGTTTTGAAGGCCAGGCTGGATGTGGCTGTGAGCAAAGTCCCTCCAAAGTCCCTGCCCAGCTTTCCTGTAGACCACTTCAGTTCCTGGAAGGCCACAATTAGGCCTTCTTGGAGCCTTCTCCTCTCCAGACTGAACAACCCCAGCTCCCTCAGCCTGTCCTCATAGGAGAGGAGCTCCAGCACTCTAATCACCTGCAGTGGGGTTGGCCTGGCTGAGCTTCAAAAATCCCTTCTGACCCAAACTATTCCATGATCCTAATGTCTCAAAACACTGTAAGGATTTCATGCTCTTTGTGACTAGCTCTGTGCTTACAAACCAGGGCTTTGGTGAGGAAGAGGAGGAACAATCTTTCAGGCAAAAAAAAAAACCCAACCCCACACTCAACCAGGCCTTCTCTCAAACCAAGGATTTGTGTCCATTCTGCCTCTCCCTGTGAGGGAGGAGGGTTTGAGGCTGAGTGGAAAACAACCACAGAGTTTTCAAAGCAAATTCCTGGATGGAGTGTGCCAGCTGCCAGTCAGCCCTGAGTGCTGGGTGCCTGTCTCCTGTGTCTGGGCTTTTTGAAGCTCTGAGCTGTGCAGCACTGGGTTGGTCTTACAGCCTGTTTGTACACTCTACCAGAAACCAATTTACCCCAGGTGGCCCTGGTCCAGTTGTAAGCCAGTCCTGAAAGCCCTCAGGCAGGAGATAAGCAGCTGGGCTGCCTATCCGTATTCAAACACTTCTCTTCCTCTCTGGAGACATTCAGCCCCATCTGGATGTGTTCCTGTGTGACCTGCTCTAGGTGCTCCTGCTCTGGCAGGGGGGTTGGACTGGATGAGCTTTTGAGGTCACTTCCAGCCCCTAATATTCTGTGACTTCTTCTGCCTTCAAGTGTGTGTTCAGATATCTATGCACACACAGAATTTCAGGGGCTGGAAGAGACCTAGAAAGAGCATCCAGTCCAACCCCCTTGCCAGAGCAGGATCACCTACACCAGATTACACAGGAATGCATCCAGGTGAGTTTTGAATCCCACCAGAGATGGAGACTCCACAACCTCCCCAAGCAGCCTGCTCCAGTGCTCTGTTTTGTTTGGAGCTGGGAGGTTTGATACCTTCACACCTTCTTTTCTCAGGGTTTCATAGAATGGTTTGGGTTGGAAGGGACCTTAAAGATCATCCAGTTCCAACCCCCATTCCATTAGCACGGACACCTTCCACTAGACCAGGTTGCTCATCCTGGCCTTGAACCTTATCTCATGCTGCTTGTTCCACCAGTTTCATATCTTAGCTCAGGAAAGAGCAGGACAGGTTTCAGCTGAATTAGGAGGAAGAAGCTGAACTGTTGAGGACTTTATTCAGGATTTGGGCATGGAATCATAGAATGGCTTGGGTTGGAAGGGACCTTAAAGATCATCTCATTCCAGCCCCCTGCCACAGTCAGGGACACCTTCCACTAGACCAGGTTGCCCAACCTTCCACAACCTCCCTGGGCAACCTGTTCCAGTTTCTCACCACCCTCACTCTAGAGAATTTCTTCCTAATCTCCAGTCTAAGCCTCCCTTTTCCCAGCTTCAATCCATTGCCCCTGGTCCTGCCACAACAACCCTTTGTGAAAAGTCCCTCCCCAGCTCTCCTGTAGCCCCCTTCAGGTACTGGAAGCCTGCTGTAAAGTCGATTTTATGCCCCACATGGGACCAAGGGCTGCTTTCATTTCACATAGGATCTTCCAAAGAGGAGCCAATCTCTAGGGCAGTTAAGCTGGAGAAGCACACATTAGTGTATTGTTTTATCTATGTTTATGTCTATCTATATATGTAGCCCTCCCTTCTTGCCCCCCCACACAGATACTTTTGAAGCCCTTTCTTCCAGTGTCCTTAAATCCCAACCCTCTGAAAGCTGGCTTTTAATTTAAGTGCATTTCTCATCACAGCTTTTCAGCAGAAGTGGGGCTCAATCTTAGCTTCCCAAGCAGCATGTCCCAAAATGTTTTAATTTAAGGAATTATTGCATCCCATTTGGTTTTATGAACCTCTTTCTCTGCATTTGCAAAGAGCCCAGAGATGATCCAGGGCTGCATTGTACCAGGGCCTATGCAAATAGGAGTTGGATCTGAAACCAATTAGAGGCTCAATTTCCACATGTAGGGCAGTCATTAATCTCTGGTTTGCCAGACATTAATAGCTACTTTCTCCAGGACAATAGCTACACATCTACATTTTGGGAATGGGATTCAGCAGAAATTAAGCTTGCATGCAAGGCAGTAATTGTTGCATCTCTGCTAGCAGGAAAGATGAGCAGCAGCTGGTTTAGCACCCATGTATAATGTATTTGTTAATGGGCCAGAAAAGTGGGCAGTGACGATACAAGGGTCAAAGTCTCGTGTAATTAGTGAGATTAGCCAAGACTGAAGGCTTTCAGGAGGTGGGGACCAAGCTGGCAGGATTGGCAGGATGATTGAAGGTGGAAGTCAGAGAATCCTGGGATGGCGGGGGTTGGAAAGGACCTTTGGAGATTGAGCCCACCCCCCCGACAGAGCAGGATCACCTACCATAAATCAGCCAGGAAGACATCACAGAATGGTAGGGGGTGGAAGGGACCTCTGGAGCTTGATTCCAGCCCCCCCTGCCAAAGCAGACCTAAGGTAGATCACACAGGAGTGCATCCAGGCAGGTTTGAAAGCTCCAGAGATGGAGACTCTGTAACCTCTCCGGGCAGCCTGCTCCAGTGCTCTGCAACCCTCAAAGTAAGGACAAAATTCTTCATAGTTACATAAACTCCTGGGTTCCAGTTTGTGTCCCTTGCCCCTTGTCCACAGGAAGGCAGCCTACACCATGGAAGGGGAATCTGAGCTGCTCATGTGACAATTGCACCCTAAATGGGTGGTAAATGGGGAAGAGGGGTGAGGAAAAACCAAGTGATGCTGTGAAGAGTGAGTGGAACATCTATTCAATGCAGGGCTGGATGGTAGGAAGAAGTTCTTCACAGAAAGAGAGATTGCCCACTGGGATGTGCTGCCCAGGGAGGTGGTGGAGTCCCCATCACTGGAGGTGTTTAGGAAGAGCCTGGATGAGGCACTTGGTGCCATGGTTTAGTTGATCAGATGGTGTTGGGTGATAGGTTGTACTCAATGATCTTGAAGGTCTTTTCCAACCTGGTTAATTCTATTCTGTTCAGGGCAATAGTGATAAACACAGTAGGGTTCAGCAAGATTCAATATAATGACAGAATCATAGAATTGTCAGGGTTGGAAGGGATCTCAAGGGTCATCCAGTTGCAATCTCCTTGCCATGGGCAGGGACACCTCACACTACAGCAGGTTGCTCACAGCCACATCCAGCCTGGCCTTCAAAACCTCCAGGGATGAGGCTTCCACCATCTCCCTGGGAAACCTGTGCCGGTGTCTCACCACCCTCATGGGGAACAACTTCTTCCTGACATCCAATCTGAATCTACCCATTTCTAGTTTTGTTCCATTCCCCCCAGCCCTATCTCTCCCTAACACCCCCAAAAGTTCCTCACCAGCAGAAAGTCCCACAGCAGAGGACCCTTTCCTAGTCGCTCTCTGATCCTAATGGAGTAGAGGGAATAAAAATAGAAGGTGTCAAGATGAAACCCAGAAGAACTAAAGCAATCCTAATGAAAAGTCTGGGGTCATTTAGTGTAAAAGAGATGACTAAATGGGAACATGAGAGGTGTAAAAATAAGAAATGATAGGCCAGTGAATCAGCAGCTCCTTCTCTTATTTATGAAGCAGAAGTAGAAATTGCGTGTAGCTGTTGGAAATAGTAAAACCCAAAACCCCCACATGGGAGGAAGGATGATGTTTGTGCTGCTTTCTGCAGAGGAGACAAGCTGGGCAGCTTAGACTCAAGGTGTTATGAAGGCTCAGGCCCTGTGTATGTGACATAGAATCAGAGAATCAATCAGGTTGGAAAAGACCTCAAAGATCATCAAGTCCAACCTGTCACCCAACATCTCCTGACAGCTAAACCATGGCTCCAAGTGCCACGTCCAATCCCCTCTTGAACACCTGCAGGGGTGGTGACTCCACCACCTGCCTGGGCAGCCCCTCTCAGGACAGTTCAGCATGGCATTACAGGTGTGGTGCCATGGTTGTGTTTCATAGAATGTTTTTGGGCTGGAAAAGCTCTCTAAGGTTATCAAGCCCAACCATCAACCCAATACCACCATGGCCATTGTGGTGGTTTTAGCCTTAACTAGGAGTTAAGAGCTCAGGTGGGGGCAAGGCTGAGAATCTCTCCCCCACTCCGCCCCCCCATCCCTCCCAACAGAGAGGGGAAAAAAAGGAAGGAGCAAATCCACCAAGCAATAACTTGGAGTCAGCCTGGAAGTAGAGAGGTAAAGAGTTTTCTTTATGTAATATATATATAACAATACCAGGTATGGTTCACAAGGGCAAGGAACAAGGATGGATGGGAAAAAAGAAGAATACAAAACCAGTCTCTCTCTGAAGAGGCACAGAGGCAGCAGGGAGAAGGATCAGGCCTGACCATGTGGCAGAGGAGCAGGAAGGCAGCTGCAGTAGCTGCCATCCAGGAGAGGCAGGAGCCAAAAGGAGAGCTAGTAGCTGCAGTGCCCTGCTTTTTCTAACCTAGCTGGGCAGGGAGGGGGGAGTGGAACAAACTCAGTTTCCCCTGGGGAAAACACCCTGCAGGGAGGGCAAAGCACCCACAAGCCCTGCCCTCTTTGTTTTCAGAAAGGGCGCTAACCCACCACAGCCATTAAGCCATGTTCCCAGCTGCCATGGCCACACATTGCTTGAACACCTCTGGGGATGGGGACTCCTCCACCTCCCTGGGCAGCCTGTGCCACTCCCTCTCCTTGCAGCAGAGAAATTGTTCCTAATATCCAACCTAACCCTCCCTTGGTGCAAGTTCAGTCCATTTCCTCTTGTTCTGTCAGTTGATTCCAGGGAGGAGAGACTGACCCTCACCTCACTCCAACCTCACTTCAGGGAGCTGTAGAGAGCCAGATGATCTCCCCTCAGCCTCCTCTTCTGAAGAAGCAGCAATCCTAATTCCCTCAGCTGTTTCTCACAAGACTTGGTCTATAAAGACTTCTTGACACCTGCAAGCCTGGGAGGGAGGGAGGGAAGGAGGTGAGTGGGGAACACTTTGGGGTTTCCTGCCTTGTCTCCCCAGTATTTCATAGAACTGTGGCATCATTTTGGTTAGATGAGAGACCTTCAAGATTCATAGTTATAGATTCATAGAATGGGTTGGGTTGGGAGGGCCCTTGAAGATCATCCAGTTCCAACCCCCTGCCATGCACAGGGACACCTCCTATCAGCCCAGGTTGCTCAAGGTCTCATCCGACATGGCCTTGAACACCTCCAGGGAGGGAACATCCACAACCTCCCTGGGCAACCTGTGCCAGTGTCTCCCCACCTTCACTCTAAAGAATTTCTTCCTCATCTCTAGTCTCAATCTCTCCTCTGCCAGCTTCAGTCCATTTCCCCTCATCCTGTCTCAGTTATCTGGTCCAGGCTGCAGCTGGAGATGGTTTTTCTGAGGCATTTCTCTCTCTCTTTCTTCAGGACAGGCCTTGTTGTGTACAAAGTTCTCCAGGCTGGGGCTGGATTTCAGTCTGTGTTTGTAAGAAGAAGGTTCAGGGGCTCTGTGATCGACTTCCTGATCGTTTCCCATCCTGCAGCAGTGAAAGCTGCAGCCGAGCAGGGTCCTTGCTCCCTGCTGCGTGCTGAGTGCGGTGGAGGTGCCGCGGGCCCAGGCACAGAGCGGCACCATGGGGACGCTGTCGCAGAGGGGGGTGGGTGGCTGGGGAGGGAGCCTGCCTGCCGCTAAAAATAAGGCCTGGGGGGCGGGTGGGGGATCTCCCCTCCAGCACACATCTGCTCCTGGGCTGGCAGCGCTCCAGGCATCCCTCTCGCCTACCCTGCCTTGGTCCAGAGTGGTTTGGTCTCTCTGGTTGCTGCCGTGTTGGAATTAGCTGGGGAGAGACACTTCACCCATTTCCTCGCCTGGTTTCTATGGTGATGTTCCACTCAACGGTTTCCAGCAGGTCTGAGTTTATCTCCCTGCAGCTAAGGCAGCCTGTGCTGATCCACCACAGTCTGGGCTCTACACCTGGGCAGAGAGCCGAGGGCTCACACCACCCAAAGTGAGATGGCACTGGGTGCAACCTTTTGCCTGCTGGCTTTGGCAAGAGCTGGCATCATCTCCTGAAATAATGTTGGGATTGTTTGTTGCTGCTGTTTGGCACCCTGAGCTTGGAAGGCTGGGAAGCACATGGAAATGTGCACCCTCATGTTCTTCCTCTCTGCTCCTTCAGTGCAGACAGCTCAGGGACAGCCAGCTTGGGCTTGGTGAAGGCTGAAAATGCAGTGCATGATGTGGGAGGGAGAACGTGTGAGAGAAGGGTGTTGGAAGCAGTTGGGAGAGGGGCTGTGCTGGGGATGTTCAGCCTGGGTATATCTGTGTTGACTCCAGGTGAGTAATTCACACCCTTTTCCTCCATGAAGTTGATGCTGCAGTTCCCATTCCAGCTCCATCGAGAATCATAGCATCATAGAATGGTAGGAAAGGACCTCTGAAGATTGAGTCAAATCCCCCTCCTAGAGCAGGATCTCCTAGGGCAGGTCATATAGGAACGCATCCAGATGGATCTTGAGCATCTCTGGAGAAGGTTTTGGGGAATAGACCTTCTAATATGGCTTGAAGACATTGGGTGCTGGCAAGGAAAGGTGATGAATGTCTCCCCATGCTCAAGGAAGGTGTTGGGGATCACTTTCTTCCTGCTCTTGAGGCTGGTGGAGTCCCAGTCCAGGCTGCACTGGACACCTTCCCTTGTGCTGGCTCACAGGGCTACAGCTCATCCATTCCCACAGGCACTTGGTCATGAAGATTCCTCAGGGACTCTGTACGTCATTTGTATCCTAGAGAAGAAGGCTCAGCACCACTGCTTGGTGCACCAGCTTAGCTTTGGCTGTGGTGTTGTTTTGGAATGGAGATGTTCTCTTTAGCCTTCCCCAGAGAAAATAGGCTTCCAAACTTGCCTTTGCCTTAGCACTGTTGTAGTCATAGAATCACAGAAAGGTTTGGGCCAGAAGGGACCTGCAAAGGTCATCCAGTCCGACGCCCCTGCAGTCAGCAGGGACATCTTCAACTAGATCAGGTTGCCCAGAGCCTTGCTAAGCCTCACCTTGAATGTCTCTAGAGATGGGACCTCAACCACCACCCTGGGCAACCTGTTGCAGTATTCTACCACCCATCTCCCTCATGAGCAGAGCCTGAGGGAGCTGAGGGCTCTGGAGCTTGGAGAGGAGGAGCCTGAGGGTGACCTCATTGCTATTGATCAAGATGTGCAGGGTGAGTGCCCAGAGGCTGGGGCCAGGCCCTGCTAGGGGATGCCCAATGCCAGCACAAGGGGCAGGGGTGGGAGCTGAGGCAAAGGAAGTTCCACGGAAACAGGAGGAAAGTTTTTTTCCCTGTGAGGGTGCCAGAGCCCTGGAGCAGGCTGCCCAGGGGGGTTGTGGAGTCTCCCTCTCTGGAGACATTCAAAACCCTCCTGAATGTGTTCCTGTGTGATCTGGTCTAGGTGACCCTGCTCTGGCAGGGGGCTTGGACTGGATGTACTTTTGAGGTCCCTTCCAGGCCCTGGCACTCTGTGATCCTGTGGATCTCTCAGTTCCAACCGCCCACCAGCCCAGGTTGTCCAAGGCCTCATCCAACCTGGCCTTGAATGACTCCAGGGAGGGAATATTCACAGCCTCCCTGGGCAACCTGTTCCAGTGCCTCCCCACCCTCACTGTGGGGAATTTCTTCCTACTCTCCAGTCTCAATCTCCTCTGCTCAAGCTTCAATCCACTCCTTGTACATCCTTCTCACTTCTTCACCTCCACATCCCCAGGACTAAAGCTCGCTTCTGAGGGCTGCCAGCTCGAGCAGTGCCTTGGAGTCTCAGCAGGGCTGCCTCTTCCCGTGGTTGCTGGGTGAGCAGGCAGGGAAGGAGCTCTGCTGTGGGCTCAGACAGCATCTGTGCCTTCCCAAGGAAATGTGGCTGCACCGTCAAGTCTCCTGCGATGTGACGCAGGTAGTTGGCTGCCTCCCTGCTCCGCTTCACACCTCTCAGCAGTGTGAGTGATCTCAGCAGTGGCATTTGAACATGCCCACAGCCCAAGCTCCAGCAATTTCTCTTCCTTTTCAAAGGGCCACCGTTGAGAGGAGATATGTGGAAACAAATGAAGGCTTCACTGAGGGACTTGCAAACAGCCCAGGCTTCCCCCAAGGGTGATGAGGAGACTGTGGGTGAAGCAAACCCTGGCCTCTGCTCCCACCACCTGTGATCAACCCTCAGTGCTTAGGCCAGCTATGGGAGCCTGTCTGTGGTAGGGAGAAAGTACTCCTGGTCCAAGCTGGAGAGAGAGATTTGGGGAAAATCACCTTTGTTTCTGCCCACTTGAATAAAACAGAAATAACCAGGCTGGAAGAGACCTTTGAGATCATCAATTCCAACCTATCACCCAACACCATCTGATCAATAAACCATAGCACTGAGCACCCCATCCAGTCTCTTCCTAAACACCTCCAGGGACGGGGACTCCACCACCTCCCTGGGCAGCACATTCCCATGGCCAATCTTTCCTTCTGTGGAGAACTTAACGGAAAGCTACAGCACATCAAGAGGAAACCTTTGGACCTGCATCCACTCCTTGAATCCTAGAATTACAAAGGTGAGATGGCTGCTTGCTGCCCTTGGAAATAGAATGGAATAGTTGGGTTGGAAGGGACCTCAAAAATAATCAAGTTTCAACCCCTGCATTATGGGCATGGACACCTTCCACTAGCCCAGGTTGCTCATGGCCTCATCCAGTCCAGCCTTGAACACCTCCAGGGAGGGGGCAGCCACAACCTTCCTGAGCAACCTGTTCCAGTGTCTCCCCAGCCTCACTCTCAAGAATTTCTTCCTCATCTCCAGTCTTAACCTCCCCTTTTACAGTTGCAGTCCATTTCCCCTCATCCTATCACTATAAGCCCTTGCAAACAGTCCCTCCCCAGCTCTCCTGTAGCCCTCTTCAGGTACTGGAAGGCTGCTCTAAGGTCTCTCTGGAGCCTTCTCTTCTCCAGGCTGAACAGCCCCAACTCTCTCCACCTGTCCCTATGAGGGAGGTGCTCCAGCCCTCTGCTCATCTTCATGATCTTCATCTATACTTTTGAGAACGAGATGTTTTCTTGGACCCAGATAGAGGATATTTATGCAGCAGGTGAGGTTGGACAGTTCAAGAAACCACCTAAAATTACTCCAAACCTCCAGAGCCCTCCCTGGTCTAGGGCATGATCCAACTCAACATTCTGTAAGGGAAGTTTAGTAAGGTGATGGCCTGCATCAGGAGCAGTGTGGCCAGGAGGAGCAGGGAAGTCATTGTGCCCTTGTATTCTGCTCTGGTTAGGCCATACCTTGAGTACTGTGCCTAGTTCTGGGCCCCTCAGGCTAAGAAGGACATTGAGAGACTTGAAGGTGTCCAGAGAAGGGCAACAAGGCTGGGGAGAGGCCTTGAGCACAAGCCCTACAAGGAGAGGCTGAGGGAGCTGGGGTTGCTTAGCCTGGAGAAGAGGAGGCTCAGGGGAGACCTTCTTGCTATCCACAACAACCTGAAGGGAAGCTGTGGCCAAAAGGGGGTTGGTCTCTTCCTTCAAGCAACCAGCACCAGAACAAGAGGACAGAGTCTCAAGCTGTGCCAGGGGAGGTTTGGACTCAAGGTGAGGAGAAAGTTCTTCACAGAGAGAGTTGTTAGCCACTGGAATGTGCTGCCCAGGGAGGTGGTGGAGTCCCCATCCCTGGAGGTGTTCAAGAGGGGATTGGATGTGGCACTTGGTGTCATGGTCTAGTCATGAGGTCTGTGGTGACAGGTTGGACTTGATGATCTTTGAAGTCTCTTCCAACCTTGGTGATTCTGTGGTTCTCACTAAGCAGCTACCTACAACTGACCTGTGCTGCAGCTGATTGTGCTGCTTTGGTTTATTTTCGTCCATCTCAGACTAACAGCTTGTGTGTCTGACAGTAGCTTGCTTTTGCTTTTTCCCCTTCCAGTGTAGGATTATTAATAGATGAGGCCTCAACAAAGAAGCAGACCATTTGAGAAATGAGATGGGACACTTGCTCTACGCTGGGAGAAGAAAACAACCACCCCAGCCATGCACACCCACATGAAACATTCTTTTCTTTTTAAAGCATGTCTGCAAGAAGCTCTCCTGCCTTTGGGAGACATTCCTGCTCCCAGGAGGTCATGATTCAGTCTTTCTGCCCTCTTCAAACAGATTCAAATCTCAAGGACTTCTCCCCCCCCAACCCCACCCCCATCCCTATTGTGCTTGAATGATTTTCAACTTAGGTCAGATGCTGACTTGCACAAGGCTGGGCTCAAGCAGCATCTCCTTTTATCTCTCTAATCTGAGGCTTCATAGGCTCTCTTCAGGCTCTAAATAAAGTGAGACCAAACATAATCAAATCTCCTGCTTCAGGGCAGAATAGGATTGCCTGGAGGTATCAGGAAGGAATTGTTTTGCTGTTGTGAACAGCACTGATTAGTGCAATGGGGGCTGATGGTTGGGGGTTTTTCTTCCCTACCACCTCTTGGAATGGATCTTTGCTTCTGATATGCTCATGGCTCATTTCCTGAAGCTTGGAAAGTGGATTCTGAGGGGCAATGAAACTTCATGTTCAGGCTCTGGGAGAATTTTTGGGTTCAGAGCTGAAGTAGGACTTCACAACACCGTAGCACAAAGGAGGTGAAAGTGTTTGTGGAGAAGGAGCACACTGCCTCCATTCAGGCATTGAACTATTCCCTGGGGGGATGCTGCTGCCTTGGCTCATACTTCCCATTTGGTCTCCTGGGAGGAATAATACCATGGACCAGTGCAGGTTAGGGAGTGACCTGCTGGAAAGGAGCTCCATGGAGAAGGACCTTGGAGTCCTGGTGGACACTAAGTTATCCATGAGACAGCAAAGTGCCCTTGTGACCAAGAAGGCTGATGGTAGCCTGGGGTGCAATAAGAAGAGTGTGGCCAGCAGGTCAAGGGAGGTTCTCCTCCCCCTCTACTCTGCCTTGGTAAGACCACAGCTGCAGTACTGGCTCCAGTTCTGGGCTCTGCTTCGAGGACAGGGATGTACTAGGCAGAGTATGAGGATGATGAAGGGACTGGAACATCTGTCTGATGGGGAAAGGCTGAGGGACCTGGGGCTGTTCAGTCTGGGGAAGAGAAAATTGAGAGCTCTTATTAATGTTTAGAACTGTCTGAGGGTGGGTGTCAAAAAGAAGGGGGCAGGCTCTTCTCAGTGGTGTCCTGTGATGGGACAAGGGGCAATGGACACAAACTGGAAGTTCCACCTCAACACTTCTGTTTGCCCCCAAAACTTGCCCTCTGTGGTGCTGTAATACACTTTCCTTCTGGTCAGCCAGCAGACTCCAAATGCAGAATGGTTTCAGAGAAGCTTTTTTGTCAGTGCAGCACCTGCCCCATTTCCCCAGGGACCCCCTGCAGTAGGTAAATACTTGAGACTAGCAGGAGCACCGATGGGAAGGATGGAACATCACTGAGCTTAGCAGGAGAGGCTTTGTCTGAAGGCCTTGAGCCACATTCAGCCCAGATACCAGGTGGGTAATAGCCTGGAGCTGATCTTTGCCAGCTGGCTCAAACCTTATGGTAGTCCTGGGTGCAGGTGAGTGAGGGGAAGGTTTGAAAAAGCAGAGGGTTGGCAGCCTCTGCCCTGGTGCCAGAGAGAGGTTGGTGCTGGCTGAGGCTCAGGAGCAGAAAGCACTGAGCTGAGATCAGGGCTCTGGAATCACCAATGGGACTGAGGTTGCTCCTGAAGTTCAGGTTGCTCCTGAATTCCTTCTCTCTCTGTGAAAAGAGAGGGTGACAGCACATGTCTGGTCTGGGTCTTAGCTGTGCCTCATGAGAGTGCAGGTTGCTGAGGGACAGTTGTGTCTTTTGTATGCAGACCTCTGCATTTCTGTGAGGGGTGGTAGGCTGCTGGCCACCTTTGCTAGGGCTGTTGGTGGGTGGCTGGTTTCTGAACCTCAGGCTGCTGCTCCCATGCTGTGGCACCACTTTGTTTGGGGCTACCTGTCCTTTTCCCACAGTGACACAGATGTGACTCTCATCTGATAGGCTTATGGAGCCCCTTTGGAGCCCCTCAGGCTCCTGCTCCCATGTTGTGGCACCACTTTGAGGCTACCTGTTCTATTCCCACAGTGTCACAGGTGTGACTCTCATCTGATAGGCTTATGGAGCCCCTTTGGAGCCCCTCAGGCTCCTGCTCCCATGTTGTGACACC
Source organism: Melanerpes formicivorus (assembly GCF_026170545.1). NCBI lineage: Eukaryota > Metazoa > Chordata > Aves > Piciformes > Picidae > Melanerpes > Melanerpes formicivorus. The sequence goes on from NW_027142429.1 coordinate 3,177,797, forward strand.
ACATTGTTTGAGGCTACCTGTTCTATTCCCACAGTGACACAGAAGTGACTCTCATTTGATAGGCTCATGGAACCCTTTGGAATGAGATTCTGCTTTCTCCTTAGGTGGGGGCTGTGAAAGCCACACACTCCTGTGATACAGAGAAGACAGCAGAATTGCCTGCTGAGGCAGGTGGCTAATTTGGAGGCTTCACCATTAAAGACCTCATCTCCTGGGTTAAGCCAAACAAGAGCTGTGTTGCCTTAGAGAAGCAGAGCTCCACTTGAGCCAGGCCTGGAGTGCTCTGTAATTTGGGAGGGGCAAGCTGCAAACAGCTTGGATAAGTTTTCAAATGGATTTAAGTACATTCAGGTTAAATTTCATTCCAATGCCCTTTTGAACAGAGGGCACCCTGATAGATAACCATAGAAGGGGAAGATGCTGCTGAAGTGTTGGAAAGAGTCTGGTGCTGTTCTGTGGTTGCCTTCCTCAAGAGCTGTGGCTGAAGTGCTGTTGGCCCTCACTACAAGATGAGGGCTAGAATGTTTGAAATCAGAAGGAATTCTTGCCTCTGCCTGACAGGTGGTTGGGGCCAGGGGGGTGTTGGGCTCTTGTCCCCCGTGAAAATTGATGGGGTGGGAGGAAATGGCCTTGGGCTGCACCAGGAGAGGTTTAGGTTGGACATACAAGGAGAGGCTGAGGGAGCTGGGGTTGCTTAGCCTGGAGAAGAGGAGGCTCAGGGGAGACCTTCTTGCTCTCTCCAACTCCCTGCAGGGAGGTTGTAGCTAAGTGGGGGTTGGTCTCTTCTCCCAGGCAAGCAGCAGCAGAACAAGAGGACACAGTCTCAGGCTGTGCCAGGGGAGGTTTAGGCTGGAGGTGAGGAGAAAGTTGTTCCCAGAGAGAGTTGTTAGCCATTGGGATGTGCTGCCCAGGGAGGTGGTGGAGTCCCCATCCCTGGAGGTGTTCCAGAGGGGATTGGATGTGGCACTTGGTGTTATGGTTAGTTGTCATGAGGTCTGTGGTGACAGGTTGGACTTGATGAACTTTTCCAACCTTACTGATTCTATGATTCTAAGAAACCAGAAAGGTTGTGCTGATGGAAAGGAGCTGCCTTTTTTAGTCATCTCTGTAGTGGCTGAGGGAACTGGGGTTGTCCAGCCTGGAGAAAAGGAGACTGAGGGGAGACCTCATGGCTCTCTGCAGCTCACTGAAAGGAATTTAGAATGATCTGAGGGCTGGTCTCTTCTCTCTTGTAACAAGTGAGAGTATGAGAAGAAATGAGAGGTTTTGACTGGACATGAGAAGAAACTTCTTCACTGGAAGGGTTCTCAAACACTGGGACAGGCTGCCCAGGGAGGTGGTTGAATGCCCATCCCTGGAGCAGTTTAAAAGAGGCAGAGATGTGGTGCTGAGGGACAGCAGCCACCTTGGTCGAGTTAGAGAATGGTTGGGCTGGGTGAGCTTAGAAGTCTTTTCCAACCAAAGCAATTCTGTGAGAAGGGGAAGTAGGCTGAGCTCCATGTCTGGTACTCCTTGCTTCACACCAGACCTGTGTGTGTGTGATGATAACAGAGTGATCCAGGCTCACCCAGCCCTCCTTTCCCCAGTTTTCCTATTTGCCTGCTGCCTGTGAAAGTAAACCAGCTGTGGGTGTGACACATTCTTGTATCTCAGGACCTTCTGGCATGCTGGACTGTATTTCTTCTCTGCCCTATTGGCTGCAGATAATTGGTGGCTCAGGCCCCATGAAAAATTCAAAAAGCCCAGAAGAAAGTGATATAAAAAGAAAGAAAAACATCTGTTAGAGCTGTGGAACTGATAGCTGAAGTCACAGCTGAGGCTGTGAATGGCTCTGCCCTAATGAGCCTGCACTTGGAGTATTGTGTCCAGTTCTGGGCTCCTCAGCTCAGGAGAGAGAGAGAATTTCTGGAGAGGAGCATCTCTTCTGCCAGGCAAGCAGCACCAGAACAAGAGGACACAGTCTCAAGCTGTGCCAGGGGAGGTTCAGACTGGATGTTAGGAAGAAGTTCTACACAGAGAGAGGGATTGGCCATTGGGATGTGCTGCCTGAGGAGGTGGTGGAGTCACCATCACCGGAGGTGTTTAAGAATGGATTGGATGAGGCACTTAATGCCATGGTCTGGTTGATTAGATAGGGTTGGGTGATTAGTTGGACTTGATGATCTTGAAGATCTCTTCCAACCTGGTCTGGTCTGGTCTGGTCTGGTCTGGTCTGGTCTGGTCTGGTCTGGTCTATCCTATCCTATCCTATCCTATCCTATCCTATCCTATCCTATCCTATCCTATCCTATCCTATCCTATCCTATCCTATCCTATCCTATCCTATCCTATCCTATCCTATCCTATCCTACCCTACCCTATCCTATCCTACCCTATCCTACCCTACCCTACCCTACCCTACCCTACCCTACCCTACCCTACCCTACCCTACCCTACCCCACCCCACCCCTGTGGGCCTGCCAGCATGGCTTTGTGTCTCATCAGTCTCTCAAGGAGAAGGACCTGTCACAAGGTCACAGCATTGCTCTGAAGAGGACTAACCTGTGCAGCCTCAAGAGCAGTCCTCTTGCATGCTCTTGGAGGACTCTTTACTGGAAGTTCTTTACTATGAGGGTGGTGAGTCACTGGAACAGGCTGCCCAGAGAAGCTGTGGATGCCTCATGCCTGGAAGTGTTTAGTACCAGCTTAGATGAGGCTTTGAGCAGCCTGGTCTAGTGGAAGGTGTCCTTGCCCATGGCTGGGGGGGTGGATCTAGATTGAGTACTGGTCGATGGTAGGCTGAACAGGAGCCAGCAGTGTGCCCAGGTGGCCAGGAGGGCCAATGGCATCCTGGCCTGTATCAGGAACAGTGTGGCCAGCAGGAGCAGGGAGGTCATTCTGCCCCTGTACACTGCACTGCTTAGGCCACACCTTGAGTCCTGTGTCCAGTTCTGGACCCCTCAGTTTAGGAAAGAAGTTGAGATGCTGGAAGGTGTCCAGAGAAGGGCAAGAAAGCTGGGGAGGGGTCTGGAGCACAGCCCTGTGAGGAGAGGCTGAGGGAGCTGGGGTTGCTTAGCCTGGAGAAGAGGAGGCTCAGGGGAGACCTTCTTGCTCTCTCCAACTCCCTGAAGGGAGGTTGTAGCCAGGAGGGGGTTGGTCTCTTCTCTCAGGCAAGCAGCAGCAGAACAAGAGGCCACAGTCTCAAGCTGTGCCAGGGGAGGTTTAGGCTGGAGAAAGTTCTTCCCAGCAAGAGAGATTGGCCATTGGGATGTGCTGCCCAGGGAGGTGGTGGAGTCCCCATCCCTGGAGGTGCTCAGGAGGGGATTGGATATGGTACTTGGAGCCATGGTTTAGTTGTCAGGTGGTGCTTGGTGACAGGTTGGACTTGATGATCTCTGAGGTCTTTTCCAACCTTATTGATTCTCTGATTCTATGATCTGCTGGCTGTAGGAGGAGCTACACAAACAAGGAGGGCAGGTAACAGTGGCCATGGGATTCATCATTTTGCAACCTGTGGGGTTTGGTTTGGGGTTTTTCTCCTGCTTTTTGGAGTTAAATCCTTAATCATCTCAACTTTAGCTGTAAGGCACCTTTCTTGGGGGCACTGAAGGAGTTACCCAAGCTATAAAAGTGTGCTACTAAAGAAAATAGCCTCATAAAGACAAAAAAAAGTATAGAAATGGAAAGCAGTACTAAAAAGGCACTGTCATGGAGGTGGCAGCTGGTACAAGTCATATATCCCTGTCAAAACTCTCCCTTCTTAAGCTGTAAAGAGTCATAGTTTGCCACTGGGAGTTCAGATGCTGTGGTGACAGGACCAGGGGAAGACTTTGAGCAGAAGTGGACAGATGGAGAGAGTGAAGTCAAAGCCTAGGGTACCTGGCTGACCTTGTAAAGTGAGGAATGTCACTGCTCCATCAGCCCGGACCAGAGAAGTGCCTCAGGCCCCCACAGCGAATTGGTTCTCACTAGGGATCCATCTTCATTAGGTACCTGCCATCCTTCCCTGTGCTGCCTGGGGCCAGAAGTGAGGACAGGAACTGCTCTTCACCCTGAAGCACTCATGAACAGAGCACAGTGCTGTAACCCACCCCTATTCTGCACACACAAGCTCTGTCCAGAGAATGCAAAGGTGTCCTCCTGGTGTTTGTCCTCAACAGGGGATCTTGTGCTTGATCAGAGACAGGAACTCTGTGTCATCCACTCAGCCCTCCCTGTTCCTAACCACTGAATGAATCCCCAGTCAGCTGGCAGATGACGCCCAGCTGAGGAGGGAGTGTTGGTCTGCTGGAGGCTAGGAAGGCTCTCTGGAGGGACCTGGACAGACTGGGTCCATGGCTGAGGGCAATGGGATGAGGTTCAATAAGGCCAAGTGTCTTGCACCTGGGTCACAACAACCCCATGAAGGCTCCAGGCTTGGGGTTTAGTTTCCCTCCCACCTGGGGGTGTTGGTTGCCTCCCAGGTGAATATGAGCCAGGGTGTGCCCAGGAGGCCCAGAAAGCCACCAGCATCCTGGCCTGGATTGGGAGCAGTGTGGCCAGCAGGAGCAGGGATGTGATTGTGCCTCTGTACTCAGTACTGGTGAGGCCACACCTTGAGTACTGGCCTTGGTTTTGGAGCCATCATTGTAAGAAGGACATTGAGGGGCTGGAGCTGAAGCTGATGAAGGGTCTGGAGAACAAAGTCTATGAGGAGCAGCTGAGGGACCTGGGGTTGTTCAGCCTGGAGAAGAGGAGGCTGAAAGGAGACCTTCCAGCTCTCTACAGCTCCTTGAAAGGAGATTGGAGCCAGGTGGGGGTCAATATCTTCTCCCAAGTAGCAAGTGACAGGACAGGAGGTAATGGCCTCAAGTAGCACCAGGGGAAGTTTAGGTTGGACATTAGAAGAAACTTCTTCCCTGAAAGGTTTCTCAAAGCCTGGCACAGGCTGCCCAGGGAGGTGGTTGAATGCCCATCCCTGGAGGGGATGTAAAGAGGCAGAGTTGTGGTGCTGAGGGCTGTGGTTTAGCCCCAGCCTTGGCAGAGTTAGAGAACGGTTGGCCTGGATGATCTTAGAGGCCTTTTCCAACCAAAACTATTCTATGACTCTCTCTGTGTGAGCAAAGCTGCTGCTCTGAGGATTTCCAGAGCCACGTCTAGCTGAGCACTGGTGGTCTCCCAGCTTCTGCTGAAGGCTGTGCTGTCCTCGCTGTGTGCTCAGCTGTGTGCCGTGGCAGGGAGGTAGGAAGGAGCCTGCAAGCTGGGCTGGAGCTGTGAAAGCTCAGAGGCTGGGGGAGATGCAACAGCAGTGGCTTATCCAGCTCCCTCTGCTGAGCCCAGAGGCAGCCTCCACTATTGCCCAACAGTGGTGGCACAGCAAATTGTGCCTTTTGTAAGCAAAGTGGGCTTTTAATCAGCAGCAATTGCTGTGTGATTCCTCAGAAAGAGGAGCGAAGCATCCCCCACTTCCATCCCCACCTCCGCTCTCCAGCCCCCAGTTTATTCTGCCTGCTCTATTTTCGACTTCCCAGAGTTACTGGGAGAACAGGATTAGCAACTGATCATTTATGCTGATTTTTCCAAGCGCTGAGATGTCTTTCATTAAAACTGTCACTCAACGACAACAACAACAAAAAAATCCCACCCCAAACCACCACTCCCACTTCTGCCTTCGGCTCTGCCCTGCACGGCAGCCAGGGCTGCAGCCTGCCCCTGCCTCTGGGACGGAGGCAGCTGGGTGCAGCTCTGCTTGAAAGAAAGAGAAGGGCCAGCAGGACTTGCTGGAGGGGGCAACTGGCCCAAGCTGCACCTCGAGGCTCCTCACAAAGCTGTTGTATCACAGAATCACCAAGGTTGGAAGAGAACTCAAAGATCATCGAGTCCAACCTGTCATCACAGACCTCATGACTAAACCATGGCACCAAGTGCCACATCCAATCCCCTCTTGAACACCTCCAGGGATGGGGACTCCACCACCTCCCTGGGCAGCACATTCCAATGGCTAACAACTCTCAGTGAAGAACTTTCTCCTCACCTCCAGCCTAAACCTCCCCTGGCACAGCTTGAGACTGTGTCCACTTGTTCTGCTGCTGCTTGCTAGAAGGAAGAGACCAACACCCTCCTGACTACAATATCCCTTCAGGGAGTTGGAGAGAGCAATGAGGTCTCCCCTGAGCCTCCTCTTCTCCAGGCTAAGCAACCCCAGCTCCCTCAGCCTCTCCTCACAGGGCTGTGCTCCAGACCCCTCCCCAGCTTTGTTGTCCTTCTCTGGACACCTTCCAGCATCTCAACTTCTTTCCTAAACTGAGGGGTCCAGAACTGGACACAGGACTCAAGGTGTGGCCTAACCAGTGCTGAGCACAGGGCACAATGACCTCCCTGCTCCTGCTGGCCACACTGTTCCTGATGCAGGCCAGGATGCCATTGGCCTTCTTGGCCACCTGAACACACTGCTGGCTCATGTACAGCCAGCTGTCAATCAGCACCCCCAGGTCCCTCTCTGTTTGGCTGCTCTCAGCCACTCCAACCCCAGCCTGTAGCTCTGTACTTGTGTGGCAGAGGGTGCAGCGTTGTGGCTGTGCAAGGGCTGGGAGTGACAGGAGCAGGGGCAATGCCTTTGAGCAGGAAGAGAGGAGATTGATACTGGAGATGAGGAAGAAATTCTTTAGAGGGAGAGTGAAGAGATACTGGAACAGTTTGCCCAGGGAGGTTGTGGCTGCCCCCTCCCTGGAGGCATTCAAGGCCAGGCTGGATGAGGCCTTGAGCAAGCTGGGCTGGTGGGAGGTGTCCCTGCCTGTGGCAGGGGGTTAGAACCATGCTGTGATTCTATGGTCACTGCTTTCATGCAGCCACAGGTGAAGATCTTCTCAGGGCCTGAAGGAAGCAAGGGTTTGTTTGTTAGCAGCCTTGACAAGAAGCCTGCTTTAGCTACTCAAGGCTGTGGAAAATGCTTCGCCGTGTCTGAGAGGCATTTACGGTCTGAAGATGGGGGTGTGCCTCTCTCCAGGCTGGAGGCATATGGAAACAGGCCAGCCCATAAAAGCTTTCAGCATGGCTCCCCAGAGGCACTGCAGCAACAACCAGCTCCCCATGCTGGGGCTGGGAGGCTGAGAAGGGATGTGGCCTCCAGCTCATCCTGCTGTTAACCCCTCCATGCCAGGATGGGCATCCTGCTGCTGCTTCTGTGTGTTTCCCCTCTGCTTGGCTCTGCTGCTGTCCCACCAGGTGCTCAGCCAGCTCACCCTGCCCCTTCAGCAAGGGTGCTGGGGTGAGGCCTGGCAAATAATTCACAGATTCATAGAATGGGTTGGGTTGGAAGGGACCTTAAAGATCCCTTAAAGATCCCTTAAAGTTCCAACGCCCTGCCATGGGCAGGGACACCTCCCACCAGCCCAGCTTGCTCAGGGCCTCATCCAACATGGCCTTGAACACCTGCAGGGAGGGGGCATCCACAAACTCCCTGGGCAACCTGTGCCAGAGTCTCCCCACCCTCACTCTAAAGAATTTCTTCCTCATCTCCAGTCTCGATCTCCCCTCTGCCAGCTCAAAGCCATTGCCCCTTGTCCTGTCACTCCAAGCCCTTGTCTAGTCCCATGTCCCTCTACAGCTCCCCTGCATCTCTTCAGGTAGTGGAAGGCACCTTGGAGCCTTCTCTTCTCTAGGCTGAACAGCCCCAAGTCTCTCAGCCAGTCCCCATGGGGGAGGTGCTGCAGCCCTCTGATCATGATTGTAGTCGTGCCCAGCTTCTGATCACCTCCTGCGTTCCTGGGGTGCCCGCGGGCAGCATCCCCAGCCTTGAAAGGCAGCTCCAATTACTCACCTTGCCTCCCATTGCTTTGCTCCACAAGCTCCATTTTGATCACCCTACTCCTGGTAACTGGTAGCATTACCTACCAGGGCTTTGATGTTCAGAGACTGAAGTATGTTGGAGGCAGCATAAAAATTGCATGTAATTATCCTTGGTCTGAGTCTGTGGGAGCAAGGAAGCATCAATATTGATGCGTGACGACATTCATGTTTTATGTGCCAGCAGAGATCTCCTCTCTTCTCCTCCATATTCAGCAGGAGTTTTTGATCACTGCCTGTGTGCAGCACCACCAGAGAGCTGCTCTCCTGCTGCTTCCTTGCTTCCTGGGGCTGGCCTCTGGAGCTCACTACAGTGGATGGAGCCCAGCCCTGCAGTCTTGCAGCCAGGAGCAGGGCGACAGCTTCCCTAAGTGTCTCTGCTCCAGGTTTCTTCTCTGTCTGTACTTCTGCACCAGTGGATGAATAATTTGGGCTGAAGGATGGAGGAGGGAGGGAGGGAAGGAGGATGAGTGCTCATGGCTGGGAGAAGGGAGGTTAAAAATCCTGCAATGGCCATGAGAAGGGCAAGAAAGCTGGGGAGGGGTCTGGAGCACAGCCCTGTGAGGAGAGGCTGAGGGAGCTGGGGTTGCTTAGCCTGGAGAAGAGAAGGCTCAGGGGAGACCTTCTTGCTCTCTCCAACTCCCTGCAAGGAGGTTGTAGCCAGGTGAGGGTTGGTCTCTTCTCCCAGGCAACCAGCACAAGAACATGAGGACACAGACTCAAGCTGTGCCAGGGGAGGTTTAGGCTGGATGTTAGGAAGAAATTCTTCCCATCAAGAGAGATTGGCCATGGGAATGTGCTGCCCAGAAAGGTGGTAGGCTTGACACCCCTGGAGTTGTTTAAGAAAGGATTGGATGAGGTGCTTAGTGCCATGGTCTGGTTGATTAGATAGGGTTGGGTGATTAGTTGGACTTGATGATCTTGGAGGTCTCTTCCAACCTGCTTGATTCTATGATCCTATGATTCAATCTCCAGAGGTCTCTTCCAGCCTCTACCATTCTGTGATTCCATGATAACCACTGGTGCAGGGACAAAAGAGAGGGCAGTGCTGTCTCTGGAGGTGTTTAGGAAGAGCCTGGCTGGGGCACTTGGTGCCATGGTTTGGTTGATCAGATGGTGTTGGGTGATAGGTTGGACTCAATGATCTCAAAGGTCTTTTCCAAGCTGGTTAATTCTATGCTAGTCTATAAATACCTGGAGGGTGGGTGTCAAGTGGAGGGGACCAGTCTCTTTTCAGTGGTGCTCAGTAAGACAAGGAACAACTGGTTCAAGATTGAACAGGGAAGATTTCACCTTAACATGGGGAGAAACTTCTTTATAGTGAGGGTGATGGAGCATTGGAGCAGGCTGCCCAGAGAGGTTGTGGAGTCTCCTTCTCTGGAGCCTTTCCAAACCCCCCTGGATGCATTCCTGTGCAGACTGCCCTGGGTGACCCTGCTTTGGCAGGGGGGTTGGACTCAATGATTTCTGGAGGTCCCTTCCAACCTCTAATGGGCTGTGAGACTGTAATGAGCCTAAACTGACTTGAGAGGGTGAAACAACAAAAAGCCACACAACAGGGGGAATCTGTGGGACAATGACATCCTCCTCCCTGGGACAGAGTATGTGTGTGCCAGGCAGAGAGCATCAGGGTGGTGGGATCTGTTTATCTGCTCACAGCAGAGTTGGAGTCTCAATAGGACCATAGCCAGCCCTGCCCCAAGGTAGGTGGCACCTTCAGGCTTCCAGACCCCTGACCTGTTGTAGCTTTGAGAAACCTGGATCTTGAATCTTGTGCAATAGGGTCCTGTTGACAACACTCCAGCATGTGGGAAACAATCTGGTGGTTGTGAATGGGGCAAGGCTGGTAGGAGAGGGAGAAAAACTGGTCATGGAATCATAGAATGTCTCAGGTATCATAGTATCAGTCAGGGTTGGAAGGGACCACAAGGATCATCTAGTTCCAACCCCCCTGCCATGGGCAGGGACACCCCACACTAGATCAGCCTGGCCAGAGCCTCATCCAGCCTGGCCTTAAACACCTCCAGGGACAGGGCCCCAACCACCTCCCTGCACAACCCATTCCAGGGCTTCACCACTCTCATGGGGAAGAACTTCCTCCTCCCCTCCAGCCTCAATCTCCCCACCTCCACCTTCATTCCATTCCCCCTAGTCCTATCACTCCCTGAGATCCTGAGCAGTCCCTCCCCAGCCTTCCTGGAGCCCCCTTCAGATCCTGGAAGGCCACAATGAGGTCACCTCAGAGCCTTCTCTTCTCCAGACTGCACAGCCCCAACTCTCTCAGTCTGTCCTCACAGCAGAGCAGCTCCAGGCCTCTGCTCATCCTCGTGGCCCTTCTCTGGACATGCTCCAGCACATCCAGTGCCTTAGGACAATGAATATATTTAGGCCATGGTGTGTATGGGTATATACCCATGCAGAAGTCCCACTTCCACCACACTTCTGGCCCTTGAGTATCTATGGTGGTGATTAAAGGTCTGCCCCAGCTTCATGGAGCTGAGCCCATTCTGCACGGCTGTACCTGGCAAGGGCTCCTGGCTCACTGAGCAGGCTCAGTGTATAGGATCTCCCCAGCTCCTTCCTACTGCAGCTCATTATTCCCATATTCAACCCTCAGAGGAGTGATCTGATGAGAAATGCCACTGCTCTGGTGTTTGTAGAATGGTTTCTCCCAGGGGAAGCTGCCTTTTTCCTAATGCTGCATCAAAATGCATTTCCTTCCCAGCTCCCGAGGAAACCACAGAGAGAGAAGAAAATTGGGGGGGAAAAAAAGCCTCCCTCCTGGTCACTATGAAATGTAAATTTCTCCAAATATTCAGGAGGGGAAGGACATTTCCTCTGCTTTCTTATCCTGTGGTCACTTCTAAAATATGTTTTGCTCCAGATGACCACATGGCTGCTGTCTGGAGAGGAGCAGCCTGAGAGGAGACCTTAGACTAGACTAGAATAGACTAGAATAGAATGAACCAGCTTGGAAAAGACCTCTGAGATAATCAAGTCCAAACTAGCACCCAGCACCATCTGATCAACTAAACCATGGCACCAAGTGCCACATCCAGGCTCTTCCTAAACACCTCCAGGGATGGGGACTCCACCACCTCCCTGGGCAGCACATTCCCATGGTCAATCTCTCTTGCTGGGAAGAATTTCTCCCTCACCTCCAGCCTGAACCTCCCCTGGCACAGCTTGAGACTGTGGCCTCTTGTTCTGGTGCTGTTTGCCTGGGAGAAGAGACCAACCCCCACCTGGCTACAACCTCCCTTCAGGGAGTTGGAGAGAGCAAGAAGGTCTCCCCTGAGCCTCCTCTTCTCCAGGCTAAGCAACCCCAGCTCCCTCAGCCTCTCCTCACAGGACTGTGCTCCAGACCCCTCCCCAGCCTCATTGCCCTTCTCTGGACACCTTCCAGCAGCTCTACATCTTTCCTAACCTGAGGAGCCCAGAACTGGACACAGAATTATTGTTTACAAAAGGAATGTTTGCAGAATGAACATTTACAACTCTCTGAGGGGTGGGTGTCAGGAAGCAGGGGCCAGGCTCTTCTCAGTGATGCCCTGTGATAGGACAAGGGGCAACGGGCAGAAAGTGGAACCCAGGAAGCTGCACCTCAACATGAGGAGAAACAACTGGGAGAGTGGCAGAGCCCTGGAGCAGGCTGCCCAGGGAGGTTGTGGAGTCTCCTTCTCTGGAGACTTTCAAGAGCCATCTGGATGTGTTCCTGTGTGAGGTGCTCCAGGTGACTGTGCTCTGGCAGGGGGATTGGACTCCATCTTCAGAGGTCCCTTCCACCCCTACCATTTCAGTAACTAGAGTGTGGCTGGCATCTAACTAACTCAAGTGGCTGTGGCTGTGGTTCCTCCTCCAGGCTGTCAGTGTCAGCTCCTCTTCAGTTTTTGTGATGTTCCTAATTACAATCAAGACACCCAGAAACACTCTTTATTTGGTTGGTTTTTAGCAGCTTGCTTTGTTGAAATTAGTTGCTTTGATGAGGGCGATCTATTATGCTTCAAAGTGAGGTTGGGTTCTGCTAAGTAATGCTGTAAATTGGGTACCACGGGGGCAGCTGGTGGCAAAGGAGAGCTGAGGATGGGAGGTGTGCTCTGAAGTTCACAGTATCACAGTATCACTAAGGTTGGAAGAGACCTCAAGGATCATCAAGTCCAACCTGTCACCACAGACCTCATGACTACACCATGGCACCAAGTGCCACATCCAATCCCCTCTTGAACACCTCCAGGGATGGGGACTCCACCACCTCCCTGGGCAGCACATCCCAATGGCTAACGACTCATTCGGTGAAGAACTTTCTCCTCACCTCCAGCCTAAACTTCCCCTGGCACAGCTTGAGACTGTGTCCTCTTGTTCTGCTGCTGCTTGCCTGGGAGAGGAGACCAACCCCCACCTGGCTACAACCTCCCTTCAGGGAGTTGCAGAGAGCAAGAAGGTCTCCCCTGAGCCTCCTCTTCTCCAGGCTAAGCAACCCCAGCTCCCTCAGCCTCTCCTCACAGGGCTGTGCTCCAGACCCCTCCCCAGCTTTCTTGCCCTTCTCTGGACACCTTCCAGCATCTCAACATCTTTCCTAACCTGAGGAGCCCAGAACTGGACACAGGACTCAAGGTGTGGCCTGAGCAGTGCTGAGCACAGGGCACAATTACCTCCCTGCTCCTGCTGGCCACACTCTTCCTGATGCAGGCCAGGATGCCCTTGGCCTCCTTGGCCCCCTGGGCACACTGCTGGCTCATGTTTAGGTGGCTGTCAATCAGCACCCCCAGGTCCCTTTCTGTTTGGCTGCTCTCAGCCACTCTGACCCCAGCCTGTAGCTGTGCATGGGGTTGCTGTGGCCAAAGTGCAGCACCTGGCAGCCCCCACCTGGCTACAACCTCCCTTCAGGTAGTTGTAGACAGCAATCAGGTCTCCCCTGAGCCTCCTCTTCTCCAGGTAGCCAGGTGGGGGTTGGTCTCTTCTCCCAGGCAAGCAGCACCAGAACAAGAGGCCACAGTCTCAAGCTGTGCCAGGGGAGGTTTAGGCTGGAGGTGAGGAGAAAGTTCTTCCCAGAGAGAGTTGTTAGACGTTGGAATGTGCTGCCCAGGGAGGTGGTGGAGTCACTGTTCCTGGAGGTGTTTAGGAAGAGCCTGGAGGAGGCACTTGGTGCCATGGTTTAGTTGATCAGATATTGTTGGGTGACAGGTTGGACTCGATGATCTTGAAGGTCTTTTCCAACCTGGTCTGGTCTATTCTTATTCTATTCTTTTTCTTATCCTTATTCTTATTCTTATTCTTATTCTTATTCTTATTCTTATTCTTATTCTTATTCTTATTCTTATTCTTATTCTTATTCTTATTCCTATTCTTATTCCTATTCTATTCTATCCTATTCTATGATCTATCCTATTCTATGATCTATCCTATTCTATGATCTATCCTATCCTATCCTATCCTATCCTATCCTATCCTATCCTATCCTATCCTATCCTATCCTAACTGTTCAGTGTAGGGGACTCCACTGCTTCCCTTGGGAGATGATTGCAATCTCTGAACTGTTCTCATGGGGAAACATTTTCTTCTGGTGTCCAATGGGCATCTCCCCAGCAGTAATTTGTCCCCATCCCCCCTTGGCTCCTGCCTGGGACTCCTTGTGAAAAGGAAGTCTCCATCCTCCTGAAAATGTACAGTGTTAAATGTTGGACTTTGTGGGTTGAGTGTTGCCCATTCCCTTCTTCATGGAGGTTTAGGAGGGTTGAGTGTCCCTCATTATCTCATGGCAGCTTAGGAGGGTCACCTGAAGAGCTTCTCCCTGCTGTCCCTGCTTGGATGGATTTATTCCTGCAGTCAGCAGTCTGATCTGCTTGCAAACAGCCTGCTGCTGGGTGAGTGTTGTTTTTGTCTTGAAGCAAAGCCTTTCTTCCCTAAAGTGCATTGTTTGGAAGGAAATTACAGTGGGTATTTGTTTGGGTTGGTTAAACCTCTAAAGAAATCACTTTTTTTGTTGTTGTTGTTGCCTTAGAAAAGAAAAAGCACAGAGAGAGAGAGAGAGAGAGGAGAGACAGCCACCAGCAGCTCTTTATTTCCAGCATATTGTAACCTACTTGTCAGTGCAGTTAAAAGCAGTCTCTGCTGCAAGGCTCTCACTGAAACCATGACCTGGGGCCAGGATTAAGCAATCAGTTTGCAGGTTTCTCCCTGCGTTGGCAGATTTGATGTATTGCTGATCCAATTAAGTTCTCACACAGTGGCTGGATTGTTACTGCAGGACTTCTTTGTTTATTAACCTTTCTTAGGGACAGCTTCCTTCCCTAACCCTCAGCAGATTGGACATATGTTAAGCTAGCACAACAGAGGAGGAAGCGAGCGTCAGGAGGAGGTGAACCAGCTGTGGGTCTGCTGCAGGAGGTAACCTTGGCTCTAGCAGGGTTGCAGTTAGGGGAGCTCCAGCAGTCTGTGGGCTCTGAGATGCTGTTTCAATATTAACTGTTCTAGAGGGTAATATAAATACCTTCTCTCTGCTAAGGATCTTTTCTCCAGCTGACCTCCTGTTAAAGCTTTCCACTTCAGGTGGATTTCAGTCTCGGGTCACAGGATAGTGGGGGCTAGAAGGGACCCTCTGGAGACCATAGAATCGTGGCATGGTGGGGGTTGGAAGGGACCTCTGGAGGTCATCCTGTCCAATCTTCCTGCTAAAGCACCCCCAGCAGCTTGCCCAGGGTCACAATGGCCAGGGTGGGGTTGGAAGCTCTCCAGAGATGGAGCCTCCACAACCTCTCTGGGCAGCCTGCTCCAGGCCTCCAGCCTCACACCAAAGAAGTTTCTCCTCCTGTTCAGATGGAACCTCCTAGCTTCTAGTTTGTGCCCAGTGCCTCTTGTCCTGCCCCTGGGCACCACTGAAAAAACTCTGGGCCCGTCCTCTTGCCCTCCACCCTTTAGTATTGACTAGATCCCTCCTCAGTCTGCTCCTCTCCAGGCTCAACAGCCCCAGGGCTTTCAGCCTTTTCTCCTCCTTCTCCAATCTCCTCAGGATCTTTGTAGCCTCTGCTGCACTCTTTCCTGTAGTTCTCTGTTTCTCTTGAACTGGGGAGCCCAGAAGTGGACTGAATGCTCCAGCTGTGGCCTCCCTGGGGCAGAATAGAGGGGGAGGAGAGCCCCTGTTGTACCATGCATGGTTTTGTGGCAACAGCTTTTTCTCTGCTCTTCACTGCTGCTGGCACTTCAGCTCAGTTATGCTCACTCTTTATTGCTCCAGACCAACCACTTAAGACCTGTGATGTTGTTTCTGTGCCTTGGCTGGCCTGTGTCTGATGTGCTGGAGAAACCATTGTGGGAGGGCACCTTGTCTCCCAGGAGGGGTTTGCCTCTGTGTGCACCACATCATGTCTGAGTCAAGAGGAGCTTGTATTCCCCTGGGCAACATTGGAATGGCTGCAGTGGAAGGGCTGGGGGTGGGTGGTGTGTTTCTCATTGTACAAGCTGTGTTAGCTCAGAAAGGCAGGAAATTGCTCTTGACTTGCTGGTCTCTGCTTCATGTCACTCATCAGGTGTGTGTGCTTAACACAGCTTGATTGGCATCTCCCTACCTAGAACCTCTGGATGGAGATGCCCCAAGCCCTGTGACAGGCTGTGGAGCCAGCAGCAGTTCCATGGAGGGGCAAATCTCCCAAGTATCTGTACCTATTCCAACCCTATAGGGGCAGAAACAACCTCACAGTGCCCAAGGGCATGGATCAGATTCCTTGGCTTGGAAGGGATCCTCTAAGGGCACCTTGCCCAACCCCCCTGCAGTCAGAAGGGACACCTCCAATGAGATTAGGCTGCTCAGGGCCACATCAAGCCTGATCTTGAATGACTTCAGGGATGGAGCTTCCACCACACCCCTGGGCAGCCTGTTCCAGTATTTCACCATCATCATTGTGAACAACTTCCTCCTGATGTCCACCCTGCTCCAGCTTCAATCCATTGTCCCTTATCCTGTTATTACAAGCCCTTGTCAGAAATCCCTCCCCAGCTCTCCTGTAGCCCCCTTCAGGTACTGGGAGGCTGCTCTATGATCTCCCTGGAGCCTTCTCTTCTCCAGGCTGAGCAGCCCCAACTCTCTCAGCCTGTCCCCATAGGGGAAGCCCTCCAGTTAAGCCAGTGGGATTTACTCCTGTGCTTAAAGGCACGGGCAGAGGCTCTGCTGGACCACAGCCTGCACAAACAGCAACGGCAGAGCTGGAAGTTGTTGGTGCAAGTTGCTCTCCATAACTTTAAACAAACCCCAGACTTATTTCCTTCTTGGTTTTGTCCTGTAGCCAAAGTTTTCCAGCCTTTGTCTTTGTTCTGTTGACTCGCCTGGGGCAACTCACAGCAGCCCAGACTCTCTGCAGCTGATTTCCCTGCTTAGGTATTTACTACCCTGCAACAGCCCCTGGGGGAACCCTTTCTGGAAGCAGCAGCCTGACTCTTGGCAGTCTGTGAAGAGGGAGTGAAAGGTGTTTGACTCGCCAGGTGTTCTCTCTGAGAAGGAACAAAGTAAACAGCTTCTTTAGGCTTGACTCTGCTGCTTGTTCTGCTTTGACTGCTTGCTTTCTGAACTGGCACCCATGGTGTCTGTAGCATCCTCTGAGAGCAGGCAGAGCTTCTTGAAGGAAGCAAAACGTCAGAAGGCACTGGAAGAGAGCAAGGCTGCTTCCCAAACTCAAGGCATGGTTCTGTTACATCATCTGAAGAGAGGTTTCTTTCTTCTAGTTACCCTTAGAGTCATAGAAGCAATAAGGTTGGAAAAGACCTCAGAGATCATCAAGTCCAACCTAGCACCCAACACCTCCTGACTAACTAAACCATGGCACTAAGTGCCACATCCAATCCCCTCTTGAACACCTCCAGGGATGGGGACTCCACCACCTCCCTGGGCAGCACATCCCAATGGCCAGTCTCTCTTGCTGGGAAGAACTTTCTCCTCACCTCCAGCCTAAACCTCCCCTGGCACAGCTTGAGACTGTGTCCTCTTGTTCTGCTGCTGCTTGCCTGGGAGAAGAGACCAACCCCCACCTGGCTACAACCTCCCTTCAGGGAGTTGCAGAGAGCAAGAAGGTCTCCCCTGAGCCTCCTCTTCTCCAGGCTAAGCAACCCCAGCTCCCTCAGCCTCTCCTCACAGGGCTGTGCTCCAGACCCCTCCCCAGCTTTCTTGCCCTTCTCTGGACACCTTCCAGCATCTCAACATCTTTCCTAACCTGAGGAGCCCAGAACTGGACACAGGACTCAAGGTGTGGCCTAAGCAGTGCTGAGCACAGGGCACAAGGACTTCCCTGAAAAATCATGGATTGTTAGTTCCATCATTCCAGGTATGCTATTGATCAGTTTGGGAAGCTGAATAAGAGTGGAGAGATGCTTCAAACCCCTTGGATGTTCTAGTAGTGCCACAGTGTTAACAGCAGACACATAGCAGCATCCCATGTATCATAGTATCATAGTATCAGTCAGGGTTGGAAGGGACCACAAGGATCACCCAGTTCCAACCCCTCTGCCATGGGCAGGGACACCCCACACTAGATCAGGCTGCCCAGAGCCTCATCCAGCCTGGCCTTAAACACCTCCAGGGACAGGGCCCCAACCACCTCCCTGCACAACCCATTCCAGGGCTTCACCACTCTCATGGGGAAGAACTTCCTCCTCCCCTCCAGCCTCAATCTCCCCACCTCCAGCTTCATTCCATTCCCCCTAGTCCTATCACTCCCTGAGATCCTGAGCAGTCCCTCCCCAGCCTTCCTGTAGCCCCCTTCAGACACAGATGTGCTGCTGTGGGGCTGCTCAGCAGCAGCAGCTTCTCCGTCTCATCCTCACCCTATGGGCTGTGCAAGCTCAGGGGCAGCTGCTGGGGCACAGTGAACCCCACAAAGGCCTGGGGGGGCTCTGTGCCTCCTGGGGACCTACAGCTCTCCCAGCACTGGCCTATTTTCTTAATTTTTTTATTTAATGCCTCAGATATTTTTAGCTCTTGAGCTACAAATATAGTTAATGCATTCAGCACTGACGTCAAAGCCAGAGCCAGTGGGTAGCTGGAATAGCTAAGGTTTTATTTAATCATCTTGGTAAGCATTTCCCACCACCCCCCACTCTCCCTTCCTTTCTTTCTCAGTTAGGGAAAGAGGATCTAGAGAGGCAGCTCAAGCTGGGCCAGACTGCCAGGCTAGGGGAAGGTTTGCTTTGGTTTGGTTTGGCTTTCCAAGAGGAACCTCATTCCCTGCCTTGTTGCTCTTCAGGCAATGATTTCTGTTGGAAAAGTGAGGCTGAGATGCTGTCCTCTGGGCCTGGCACCATCAAGCCCTTGATGCATTGAGTGCACCCTCAGCAGGTTTGCTGCTGACACCAAGCTGTGTGGTGCAGCAGACAGGCTGGAGGGAAGGGAGGCCATCCAGAGGGACCTGGACAGGCTGGAGAGGTGGGCACAAGCCAACCTCAGGAGGTTCAACAAGACCAAGGGCAGGGTCCTGCATCTGGGCTGGGGCAATCCCAAGCACCAATACAGGCTGGGCAGGGACTGGCTGGAAAGCAGCCCTGAGGAGAGAGACTTGGGGGTGCTGGGGGAGGAGAAGCTCACCAGGAGCTCTCAGTGTGCACTTGCAGCCCAGAAAGCCAATCAGCTCCTGGGCTGCAGCAGGAGAAGTGTGGCCAGCAGGGCAAGGGAGGTGATTCTCCCCCTCTGCTCAGCTCTGGGGGGACCCCACCTGGAGTACTGCCTCCAGTTCTGGAGCCCCTGTGACAAGGGGGATGTGGAGGTGCTGGAAGGTGTCCAGAGAAGGGCCAGGAGGATGAGCAGAGGGCTGGAGCACCTCTCCTATGAGGACAGACTGAAGGAGTTGGGGCTGTTCAGTCTGGAGAAGAGAAGGCTCCCAGGTGACCTCATTGTGGCCTTCCAGGATCTGAAGGGGGCTACAGGAAGGCTGGGGAGGGACTGCTGAGGATCTCAGGCAGTGATAGGACTAGGGGGAATGGAATGAAGCTGGAGGTGGGGAGATTGAGGCTGGAGGGGAGGAGGAAGTTCTTCCCCATGAGAGTGGTGAAACCCTGGAATCATAGAATCATAGAATCATAGAACCAATAAGGTTGGAAAAGACCTCAGAGATCATCAAGTCCAACCTGTCACCCAACACCTCCTGACTACTAAACCATGGCTCCAAGGGCCACATCCAATGGGTTGTCCAGGGAGGTGGTTGGGGCCCTGTCCCTGGAGGTGTTTAAGGCCAGGCTGGATGAGGCTCTGGCCAGGCTGATCTAGTGTGGGGTGTCCCTGCCCATAGCAGGGGAGTTGGAACTAGATGATCCTTGTGGTCCCTTCCAACCCTGACTGATACTATGATAATTGGGTGGTTATGTTTGTCCCTGGGAGGAAGTGAATTCCAGAGCAGCTGCAGAGCTTCTCTGCTTTGTTCTGAAGGTCTCTAGTTCAGACCCAGGTATTTTGGTCCCTGGCATGTTAGCCATGCAGCCTTCCTGGTCCTGGCTTTAGCCATAAGCTTTCTGTAGGGATGATGAAGCTGTGACCTTTCCCATGACTGAGAGCTAGTGTGGGAATGAATCCAAGGTATAACTGTACATAAAGACAACCTCTGCAAGCAGCTGAGGCTGGCCCCAGCCCTGGGCATGCCATGGATCTCCTGATGTTGTGGTCTTAACCATCCACTGTGCTAAATAATTGAATGGCAAAGTGTTTAAAAGTGCTCTCACTGCTTCGATTTTGGATGAGGTAAACAGGCTTGAAATGTTGGTCAGAGGAGAGGAGGGAGAGAGAATGGGCAGGGGTGGAGCTCAGCCCAGAGCAGAGTGAGAGCCTAAGGAGATGGTTAATCTCTTGGGTGGCTTCTCCCCACTCTCCCAGGGCAACAACCACGGACCCCAACCCTTCTGTCTTTGTGAAGACAAACCAGTGATGACTGCAAGGGAAGTTTCTCCCTCCTCAACCACTCTGGCAGAGCTGGGGATGGGACAGGTCTCACTGGACAGGGAGAAGCTACCAGGTCCTGGAACTCCCAAAGCAAGAGAGAGAGGTTTTGGGGAGAGCAGGTCCTGCTGCAGACCACAGGGAGAGCTTTGCTTGTGCCCCACGGTTCCATGCATTGCTGTGCCCAGCCCTGACACAAAGCAGCAAGAAGGGAGGTGCTGTGGGTGCTGGCCCATGGGGGGGACAATGAATTTAATGGTGCTCACACCGTGGGGCTGAGCCTGTTAATTAGTTGTATCCTGGTTTTTACAGCCAGGAGCATGACATTTGAGTCCAGTATCTCTGTGCCACAGAGGTGAGAGAAAATCAAACCTCTTCTCGCTGGGTCTCAGCTGTCAGACAGCTCCAGATCTGGTTTGCTGTTCACACCTTAAGCATTGGATTCTCTTGAGAGCTGGCCTTGGAGCTCAGCATTGTGGGCTGATGCTGAGGATTGGGCTACTCATGTGTTGAACCATCCAGGGTTCAGGGCTGGCTTGTGCCTCCTGAAAGGTGCCTCCATCCAAAACCACGTGGAAAAAGCGTTTTTGAGTAGTTTAATTTATCTCTAGGCAAAGGTTCTTGCTGTAGTAGCATTCTGGTAAGAGGCTGGGTGACAGGAATCAAGAGTTCCAGTCATACAAAAAGCTGCTGAGGGGCCTGGAGCAGCTCTGTGAGGAGCAAAGGCTGAGAGCCCTGGGGCTGAGAGCTTGGAGAGGAGCAGCCCCAGAGGGGAGCTAAGCAATGCTCAGCAAGAGATAAAGGGTGTGGGGCAAAAGGCTGGGGCCAGACTCTTTGCAGTGATGCCCAGGGACAGGACAAGAGGCAACAAGCATAAACTGGAACCCAGGAGGTTCCATCTGAACAGGAGGAGGATCTTTGGTGTGAGGGTCATGGATCCCTGCCCAGCAAGGTCATGGAGTCTCCCCTGGAGAGTTTCCAATCCCCCCCGGGCATTGTATCACAGTATCACAGTATCACTTCGGTTGGAAAGGACCTCGAGGATCATCGAGTCCAACCTATCAACACAGACCCCATGACTAGACCATGGCACCAAGTGCCACGTCCAATCTCCCCTTGAACGCCTCCAGGGATGGTGACTCCACCACCTCCCTGGGCAGCACATTCCAATGCGGAATGACTCTCTCGGTGAAGAACTTTCTCCTCACCTCCAGCCTAAACCTCCCCTGGTGCAGTGTGAGACTGTGTCCTCTCATTCTGGTGCTGGTTACTAGAGAAAAGAGACCAACTTCCTCCTGGCTACAATCCCCCTTCAGGTAGACAGCAATTAGGTCTCCCCTGAGCCTCCTCTTCTCCAGGCTAAACAATCCCAGCTCACTCAGCCTCTCCTCACAGGGCTGTGCTCAAGGCCTCTCCCCAGCCTCGTTTTGTGCTCCTGGGCAAGCTGCTGTGGGTGCCCTGCTTGAGCAGGGAGCTGGGACTGGATGATCTCCAGAGGTCTCTTCCAACCTCCACCATGCTGGCATCCTGTAACTCCAGTGAGAGCACAGCCACTCACCTGCTGGAGCTGGGGAGCTGTGTGCTCAGCTGTGATACCTTTTTGCCATACCTAACCCTCTCTTGGGAGGGCACATTTGGAGCAGCCTTTGTGTCACTCTTCCAAGGGCTGGGCTGGGAGCAGCAGCACCCCATGCACTTGGCACCTCTGTTGCTGTGGTGAAGTGCTTGCTTTTTCTTTTTAAAGCCATCCACTGAGAAAAGGGGGCAGAGCAGCCTCCCTTTGTGGGTGGCTGGAGGATTGGGTGGCTGTGATTGCGAGGTGTGCTGTGCTCAGGAGGGGCTAAATCACAAGTGTCATCCCCTTAGCACGCAGCAGTAAGCTGAAGTAAAGTATGTGAGCATCTTAATTCTGCAAGTTAAGACTTGAGGATAAATGCAGGAGAGATGTTTCTGCAAGTAGCTTTAGAGATGTTTAATTGTTTCCCCTTAAAGCAGCTTGGGGACTTGCTAAAGCTTTGGCTGTGCTGAGCCTATAAGCCCCTAAGGAAGGTTTGTGTGAGCTATGCACTGCCTGTTTGCAGAGCGCTCAGGTAACATCCATGGGGCTGCCAGCACCAGCTCTTACCACGGAGCCAAATGGGGAGAGGAACGTTCTGGTGGCTCCAGGTAGTGGTTTGGGCTTGATTAGATCTTGTCCCCTGTGGTCTCCAGCTCCCTGCTTAGCACTGGCTTTTGGTTGTCATAGGATCATAGGATTGTTTGGGTTGGAAAAGTCCTCTGTGACCATCCAGTCCAACCATCAACCCAACACCATCACAGCCCCTAAACCGTGTCCCCAGGTGCCATGCCCACAGGTTTCTTGAACATCTCCAGGGATGGTGACTCCACCACCTCCCTGGGCAGCCTCTTCCAATCCCTGACACTGCTGTGCCACAGTTTCTTGATGGGAGCCAGGTTGGCCTTCTGCTTGAGAACTTGAGGTTGTTCTACCTGATGCACCAGAGAAGCAGAACCCTGCTGGCCTTCTGGGCCACCCACAGGCTAAATGCTAGGATGAAGTTCTACACAGAGAGAGTGATTGCCCATTGGAATGGGCTGCCCAAGGAGGTGGTGGAGTCACCATCATTGGAGGTGTTCAGGAGGAGACTTGATGGGGTGCTTGGTGCCATGGGTTAGTTGTTTAGGTAGGTTGGATTGGTTGATGGGTTGGACACGATGATCTTGACGGTCTCTTCCAAACTGGTCTATTCTATTCTATTCTATTCTATTCTATTCTATTCTATTCTATTCTATTCTACTCTATTCTATTCTATTCTATTACCAGAACAAGAGGACACAGTCTCAGGCTGCGCCAGTGGAGGTTTAGGCCAGAGGTTAGGAGGAAGTTTTACACAGAGAGAGTGATTGTCCATTGGAATGGGCTGCCTGGGGAGGTGGTGGAGTCGCCATCACTGGAGGTGTTCAGGAGGAGACTTGACAGGGTGCTTGGTTGCATGGTTTAGTTGGTTGGGTGGTGTTGGATGATAGGTTGGACACGATGATCTTGAACGTCTCTTCCAACCTGGTCTGGTCATTCTATTCCATTCCATTCCATTCCATTCCATTCCATTCCATTCCATTCCATTCCATTCCATTCCATTCCATTCCATTCCATTCCATTCCATTCCATTCCATTCCATTCCATTCCATTCCATACGTGAGGCTGATGAGCATCCCCACCTGCTCCTGGGAGGAGGACCACCTTGCCTTGTTGCCTTGGCTTTGCTTTGCTGCTGCAGGGCGAAGCTGAGCCTGCTGCTGCTGCACCAAGCCAGCGCCGGGGTGGAGTCTGTAAGGCTCTCTTATTGTCTAAGGACTTTGGTACAAGCGACTCCAGGGCCCCTTGCAAGCAGGTTCTGTCTGTGCCTGGGATTGTTTTGCCTGCTGTGAGCCATCCAGTGTGTCTCTCCCCTCCCTCTGCCAGCGGCTCCTGTTGTCTCAGCTCTTGCTCCAGGCTCATTCTCCAGGTGACGATGTTCTTTCACTGCAACAGTAAACCCAAACGTTCTCCCTAGCAGGCAGAGCCCTGCCGTGTGATTTGTGTCCTTTATTTCACTCTGTAAATGAAAAACTGCTGCAGGCTGCTTTGCAAGAAGGTATTTGGGGGGGTCTCTGGAGAATGACTGGGTTGGGGTCTGATCCTTGCTGTGCAGGGGCTGTGGGTCCAGAATGGAGCCAGCCTGGTGATTTATGTGCAGCTCAGACTAGACTTGGACCCTGACCAGTATTGATCCAGCCACAGAGCGATGACTTTCTCCCTTAAATTGATTCCTGTGAAGGGTTCTGCTGGGATTCCTCTTTTCTCTTTGCCTGGTGAGCACACCAAGTAGGTGATCTCAGCTGAAGCTTGCCAGGTATTTTAATTCCAGCCTGCTCCAGCTGTTGCAAAGCTCAGCACGTTCCTCACTGAAGCGAAGGTCAGCTTCATCCAGCTGCAGAACCTTTGTTCAGCACAAGGGTTTGGGGTCCTGTGTTTTTGGCCAGGATCTTACAAACAGAGTTCACAGAAGCCCAGCAGGGTGATTGGAAGGGGACCTGTGGAGGTCACCTACTTCAGGCTCCCTGCTGAAGCAGGGTCACCCACAGCAGGTTACCCAGGACGGTGTGCAGGTGGGTTTGGAATCTCTCCAAAGGAGGAGACAGCACAACCTCTCTCTTGTTCCTAGTGCTGCAAAGTCTCACAAAGGCTGGGCCTACCTGTAGATGCCACTGTGTCACAGAATCATAGAGTGGCAGGGGTTGGAAGGGACCTTCAGAGTCCTACCACCTTGCCAAGGCAGGGTCACCTGGAGAAGGTCACACAGGGACACATCCAGACAGGTTCTAAATGTCTCCAGAGATAGAGACCCCACCACCTCCCTGAGCAGCCTGTTCCAGGGCTCTATCACCCTCCAAATAAAGAAGGAATATCTTCACAGTCTCACAGTATCGCCAAGGTTGGAAGAGACCTCAAGGATCATCAAGTCCAACCTGGCACCACAGACCTCATGACTAGACCATGGCACCAAGTGCCACATCCAATCCCCTCTGGAACACCTCCAGGGATGGGGACTCCACCACCTCCCTGGGCAGCACATTCCAATGTTGCAGGGGCAATGAGGTCACCCCTGAGCCTCCTCTTCTCCAGGCTAAGAAACCCCAGCTCCCTCAGCCTCTCCTCACAGGGCTGTGCTCCAGACCCCTCCCCAGCTTTCTTGCCCTTCTCTGGACACCTTCAAGTCTCTCAATGTCCTTCTTAAACTGAGGGGCCCAGAACTGGACACAGGACTCAAGGTGCAACCTAACCAATGCAAAGTACAAAACACAATGACCTCCTTGCTCCTGCTGGCCACACTATTCTTAATGAAGGCCAGGATGCCCTTGGCCTCCTTGGCCACCTGGGCACACTGCTGGCTCATGTTCAGGCAGCTGTCAATCAACACCCCCAGGTCCCTCTCCGTTTGGGAGCTCTCAGCCACTCTGCCCCCAGCCTGTAGCTCTGCCTGGGGTTGCTGTGGCCAAAGTGCAGCACCTGGCACTTGGACTTGTTGAATGCCATCCCATTAGACTCTGCCCATCTGTCCAGCCTGGCAAGGTTCCTCTGCAGAACCCTCCTACCCTCTAACTGACCAACATCTGCTCCTAACTTGGTGTCATCTGCAAACTTGCTAATGACTGACTCCATCCCCTCACCCAGATCATCAATGAAGATGTTAAAGAGGATGGGGCCCAGCACTGATCCCTGGGGGATGCCACTGGTGACTGGAACTTCCTATGTTCAAGTTTGTGCCTGTAACCCCTTGTCCTGTCACTGGGCACCACTGATAAAATGACTGTCCCCCATCCTCCTGGCACCCACCCTTGAAGCATTCATAAGATCTCATTGATGATGCCTGCCCTCAATCTCCTCTTTTCCAGACTAAAAAGCCCAAATTCTCTCAGTCTTTCCTTATCAGGGAGATGTTCCACTGCCCTCAGCATCTTTGCAGCCTTTTCCTGTACTGTCTCCGGCAAGCCTCTGTCCTTCTTGGACTGGGGAGCCCAGAAGTGGACCCAGTACTCTAGATGTGGCCTCACCAGGGCAGAGTAGAGGGAGAGGAGAACCTCCCCTGCTTGCCATACTCTTGATGCACCCCAGGATGCCATTGGCCTTCTTGGCAACTGCTGTCTACAGCTACCTGCAGGGAGGTTGTAGCCAGGTGGGGGTTGGACTCTTCTCCCAGGCAATCAGAACAAGAGGACACAGTCTCAAGCTGGGCCAGGCTGGATGTTAGGAAGAAGTTGTTCCTAGAGAGATTGGCCCTTGAGATGTGCTGCCCAGGGAGGTGGTGGAGTCCCCATCCCTGGAGGTGTTTAAGAAGAGCCTGGATGAGGCACTTGGTGCCATGGTTTAGTTTGTCTACTTCTTTCTCCTTCTTTCTCCTTCCTTTTTTCTCCTTCTTTCTCCTTCTTTCTCCTTCCTTCTTTCTCCTTCCTTCTTTCTCCTTCCTTCTTTCTCCTTCCTTCTTTCTCCTTCCTTCTTTCTCCTTCCCTTTCCTTCTCCTTCCTTCTCCTTCCTTCTCCTTCCTTCTCCTTCCTTCTCCTTCTTTCTCCTTCTTTCTCCTTCTTTCTCCTTCTTTCTCCTTCCTTCTTTCTCCTTCTTTCTTTCTTTCTCCTTCTTTCTTTCTCCTACTTCTTTCTCCTTCTTTCTTCTACCTCTACCTCCTCCTACCTTTTTCTACCTCTACCTCTTCCTCCTTCCTTCTTCTATCTCCTTCCTTCTTCTACCTCCACCTTCTTCCTTCTTCTACCTCCTCCACCTTCTTTCTTCTACTCTTTCTTCTGAAGCCCTTCTTCTCTTCTGATGTTGTCAGATGAATCTGGCCTGGACAGAAGAAGATTTTTGTGTGCCAAGTTGGTTGTCTGTGTCCAGTTCTGGAGCCCCTATTACAGGAAGGATCTGGAGGTGCTGAAGGTGTCCAGAGAAGGGCCATGAGGATGAGCAGAGGGCTGGAGCTGCTCTGCTGTGAGGACAGGCTGAGAGAGTTGGAGTTGTGAAGTCTGGAACAGAGAAGGCTCCCAGGAGACCTCACTGTGGCCTTCCAGTATCTGAAGTGGGCTACAAGTAAGTTGGGAAGGGACTTTGGAGGGTGTCAGGGAGTGATAGGACTGGGAGAGATGGAGCAAAACTAGAGATGGGTAGATTGAGATTGGATGTTAGGAAGAAGTTGTTCCCCATGAGGGTGGTGAGAGCCTGGCACAGGTTGCCCAGGGAGGTGGTGGAAGCCTCATCCCTGGAGGTGTTTGCAGCCAGGCTGGATGTGGCTGTGAGCAACCTGCTGTAGTGTGAGGTGTCCCTGCCCATGGCAGGGGAGTCCTCCACCTCCTTTGTGAACCACAGGGGGAAGCGAGCTGGGGTAGCTGCAGCTTTGGGGCTCCTTGCTGTGCAGTTTGGGTGGCTTATGGGGCAGGTGAGCATGGAAAAGGGATGCAGCAGAGCAACCACATTGCCCAAAGGGACTGCAGAGCTTTGGCTTTCTCAGCACAAGGTGCCAGACTTGGAGCACAGTGTCTGACCACGAGGCAGGTGCCCGTGAGCCTCCCTGCCAGCAGACCTCAGAGGACCCCATCCTGCTCGTGCCTGGCATCCACCCAGGCTTCTCCTCACTGGTAGCTGCTCTGAGACACATGGATACCTGCCCACCAGGACCTGGACCAAACCTCCTGGCTTCACACAAGCCACCAACCAGCCATCATATGGTGGTTCTGAATCCCTGCTGCTCTGGGCTGGACTGGGACCAGCAGCTTGTGGGCTGGGCAAATGCCTGCCAGGCTCCAGTAGCTGCTGAGCTCCCAGGGATGCTGGGGACGTGCAGGTAGACATGTGCTGGATGGGCCTGCACAGCATGAAAGCATCAGGGTGATATTTTTGGCCTTGCCCTTCCTTAGGGATAGGGAAGGTCAATACAATAAACTCACTTCAAGGGATGCCTGATGTGAAAGGCAGCTCCTTTGGAGGACAGAGTTGTTTGGTGAGCTGTTCAGACAGCTGCTGAGTGCACTGGGGGCCTCCAGGTGCAGTTTGGAGGAATAGATGGATAGGGTTGGCAGACCAAGAAAGTCATCATGCCCCTGTATTCTGCTCTGGTGAGGCTGCACCCAGAATACTGGGTTGGGTTTTGGAGCCCTCACTCCAAGAAGGACATTAAGGGGCTGGAGTGTGTTCAGAGAAGGGCAACAAAGCTGCTGAAGGGTCTGGAGAGCAGGGCTGGGAAGGAGCAGCTGAGGGAACAGGGTCTGCTCAGCCTGGAGAAAAGGAAGTTGAGGGCAGACCTCTTTGCTCTCTACAAACCCCTGACAGGAGGTTGGAGTGAGGTGGGGGCTGGTCTCTTCTTGCTGGTATCTGATGACAGAAGGAGAGGAAATGGCTGGAATTGTGCCAGGGGAGGGTTAGGTCGGAGATTAGGGAAGAATTCTTTGCTGCAAGAGTGGTCGGGGATTGGCACAGGCTGCCCAGGGAGGTGGTGGAGTCATCATCCCTGGGGGTGTTCAGGAAAGGTGTGGACATGGCAGTCTGGGGCATGGTGTAGTGGCCATGGTGGGGTTGGGTTGCTGGTTGGACTGGATGAGCTCAGAGAGCTTTTCCAACTGAAACAATGCTGTGATTCTGTGAGCCCAGTGAACAGACTGCTTGGAAGGAGTAAACTTCTATCCCCTGCCCCCAAACTCCTTATGTAAGCCCAGCCAGGGATCAATCTCTTTACTTTTGTGACTGCAAGTGTGATTTATTTTTTCCCCTCAGCTCAAAGCTAATAAGAGGAAACCTTTGGAGGGCATCAAGTCAATTGAAACCGAGTTGGAGAGAGAGTTCTTCCCACAATTCTATGATGCTAAGGAGAGCTTAGCCAGTGCAGAGGGTTTTACATGAACTCATGGCACTCACCAGGTCAAGGCAGGAGCTTCCAACATCTCTTTCTTCCTGACTTCTCGGGCAGGAATCATAGAATCAATAAGATTGGAAAAGACCTCAGAGATCATCAAGTCCAACCTGTCACCCAAGAGCTCATGGCTACTAAACCATGGCTCCAAGTGCCACATCCAATCCCCTCTTGAACATCCCCAGGGATGGGGACTTCACCACCTCCCTGGGCAGCACATTCCCATGGCCAATCTCTCTTGCTGGGAAGAACTTTCTCCTCACCTCCAGCCTAAACCTCCCCTGGCACAGCTTGAGACTGTGGCCTCTTGTTCTGCTGCTGCTTGCCTGGGAGAAGAGACCAACCCCCACCTGGCTACAACCTCCCTGCAGGGAGTTGGAGAGAGCAAGAAGGTCTCCCCTGAGCCTCCTCTTCTCCAGGCTAAGCAACCCCAGCTCCCTCAGCCTCTCCTCACAGGGCTGTGCTCCAGACCCCTCCCCAGCTTTCCTGCCCTTCTCTGGACACCTTCCAGCATCTCAACATTTTTCCTAACCTGAGGAGCCCAGAACTGGACACAGGACTCAAGGTGTGGCCTAAGCAGTGCTGAGCACAGGGCACAAGGACTTCCCTGCTCCTGCTGGCCACACTGTTCCTGATGCAGGCCAGGATGCCCTTGGCCTTCTTGGTCCCCTGGGCACACTGCTGGCTCGTGTTCAGCTGCTGTCACCCAGCACCCCCAGGTCCCTCTCTGCCTGGCTGCTCTCAGCCACTCTGCCCCCAGCCTGTAGCACTGCCTGGGGCTGTTGTGGCCAATCTCAAAGATCTCTCCCAGGCAGAACAGCTCTGGGATCATGCCCTGTGTCCTCACAGTCCCCATTTCCCCCTATTTCCGTTTCTAATTTCTAGTAATTGAGCTGAAGGAGCCTGCTTGGAGCTGATTTCTCAATACAGTTTTCTTTACATCTCCTTCTGATTCCTGGCCTGGCTCCAGCTGCTTGCTTGATGGTGCATTTTATTTCAGCTTCTTAATTTGCTCTTAGAGTTGTCAACACCGTGGGGCCCTCTTGCTGCTTGCCTTTGCCTAAGTAGGGTGGATATATTTCTCAGGGTAGTTAACCACTTGGTTGCTGCTGACACAGTAAACCTTGCAGGGCTTTGCTGTGGTGGTGCCAGGTGAGAGGCTCTCCTGGGCTGTGCTGCTCAATGTTCTCAGTACTCTCAGGTAGGGAAGAAGCCACAGACATGGAGATGAATTTTCATGCAGCCCAGCACGTGGCTGCCAGTGACCACAGCTGGCTCCTGTTAGGTCACCTACTGACATCCTCCATTCATCAACTAACACCCCCAAGTCCTCCTTGGCACTGCTCTTGAGCCACTCCCTGCCCAGCCTGTATTTGTGGTTGAAGGATGGCTTGAGAGCAGTCTTGAGGAGAAGGACTTGGGGGTGTGAGGTGATGAGAAACTCCCTGTGAGCCAACAGTGCTTGCTGACAGCCCGGCAGGCAGCTGTGTGCTGAGCTGCATCCAAAGCAGGGCACAGGGAGGGGATTCTGCCCCTATGCTCTGCTCTGCTCACACCCCACCTGTAGCACTGCCTCCAGCTCTGGGTCCCCAGCACAAGAAGGACCTGGAACTTTTGGAGTGGGTCCAGAGGAGGTCACAAAGACAATCAGAGGGCTGGAGAACCTTCCCTGTGGGGACAGGCTGGGAGAGTTGGAGCTGTTCAGCCTGGAGAGGAGAAGGCTCCAGGGAGACCTCAGAGCAGCCTTCCAGCGTCTGAAGGGGCTCCAGGAGAGCTGGGGAGGGACTTTGGACAAGGGCTGGGAGTGCCAGGATGAGGGACAATGGCTTTGAGCTGGGAGAGGAGAGACTGAGACTGGAGATGAGGAAGAAATTGTTGAGAGTGAGGCTGGGGAGACACTGGCACATTGTGAATGCCTCCTCCCCTCAGGTGTTGAAGACCAGACTGGAGGGGACCTGGAGCAGCCTGGTCTAGTGGAAATTGTCCCTGTCCATTGCAGAGGGGTTGGAACTGGAGGATCTTTAAGGTGCCTTCCAACCCAGACCATTCTGTGTTGATTCTGTCAGGATGGATTCACCAGGCTCCCCCTCAGGTGCCTTTGATCCTGGTGCCAGCACGCAGCTGCCCAGCAACTGGCTGAAAGGAGCAGATGCAGATGCACTGTTGTCTCTTTCCCCATCCACAGGCAGGTAATTGCATTTGAAAGGAATATTATGGGCTCCCAACAGCTTTCAGCACAGATCTCTGTGATCACAGCTCCAAGGAGGTCGAACTCTCCCTCTTGGCAAGTCCGTGCAGCTCTGTTGAGTGCGGCAGAACCAGGCTGACCTGCAGCTACCTCGGAGCTGGCTCTCTGCCTTTGCAGCTCTCTCTCTCTCTCATGCTGGTTTTTGTTGATGCAACAGAAAGCATTTCCATCTCCTCTCCCTACCCAAGTAACAGACAGGATCAAATCAGGCTTGTGATGAAGCAAAAATGCAAAGAGGAGGCCTCAACCAGAAGCCCAAATGCTCTCTTTCATGAGTGCCTTCCTCCCTTGGGTGGCTCAGGGTTTTGTGGCTTTCATAGGAGAGCTTTCCCCCTGCATCTTTTTCTTGCTTTACCATTTGCATTTTGCAGAGCTTGATTATGCAGGCAAAATGTGGCTGCTTTGCAGGTGTCCCAATACATTTTCACTTTTCCAGCAGATCCTTTTGACACTGCACGTTCTCCTAGGCACTGCTGTTGAAATCTCCCAGCTGCTCTCTGCTTACTGCTGCCTAGATGGGAAAAAATTGCTCCTGGAATGTGTGATCCTCTGTGGGCTTGGGTGTTTTAAAGTGCTCACATTGGTCCTTTGAGTGGTTGGGCATGGCAGGACTGCAGAGATGATCCAAAGGCTGGAGGATAGGCTGAGGGAGGTCATTCTGCCCCTGTACACTGCACTGCTTAGGCCACACCTGGAGTCCTGTGTTCAGGTCAGGAAGGAGGTTGACTTGCTGGAAGATGTCCAACAAAGTTGGTGAAGGGTTTGGAACACAAGCCCTGTGAGGAGAGGCTGAGGGAGCTGGGGTTGCTTAGCCTGGAGAAAAAGAGGCTGAGGAGAACCCTTCTGGCTCTCCACAACTCCCTGAAAGGAGGTTGGAGCCAGGTGGGGGTTGGTCTCATCTCCCAAGAAACAATGCATAGGATAAGGGAAACTGGCCTCAAGTGGCACAGGGATGGTCTGGGTTGGACAGGAGGAACAATTTCTTCACCCAAAGAGTTGTCAAGGCCTGGAGCAGGCTGCCCAGAGCCTGTTTCTGCAGGGCTTTAAAAGCTGTGTAGGTGTGGTGCTGAGGTACATGGTTCAGTGGAGAAGAGAAGGTTGTGGGAAGACCTTAGAGCAGCCTTTCAGTATCTGAAGTGGGCTACAGGAGAGCTGGGGAGGGACTTTTCATGAGGGTGTCTAGAGACAGGACAAGGGGGAATGGTTTGAAGCTGAGGGGGAGCAGGGTTAAAGTGGAGCTTAGGAAGAAGTTCCTCAGTATGAGGGTGGTGAGACTCCGGAAGAGGTTGCCCAGGGAGGTTGTGGATGTTCAAGGCCAGGTTGGATGAGGCCTTGAGCAACTAAGTCTAGCTGAGAGGTATCCTTGCCCACATCTTGGAAAAGATGATCTCTAAGGTCCCTTCCACCCTAAGCCAATCTATGAGTCTGTATCATTAGCTCTGGAGAGTGGCCCCATGTGGTTGCCTGGTGGCTCTGTCAGACAGGTTAGTCCATTGCTCACTGGGGAATCATCATTGAGAAAATCAAGCACATGTTTGTAGCCTGTTACTCAAATGCTGCTCTGCTGCTGGGGCTGAATCATCACCCCTGTGCACATCATCTCTGTTTATTGTTTACCTTGCTGCTGAATTAATCAGCAAGTTGCTTTCTGGAGGAGAAAGGCAGAAGCAGTGCTTCAACCTTGCTGGTGGCAAAAAAGCTCTTTGGATTCCACCTTATGGCAGAATCACCTCTGCAAAATGACTCCCCTTGAATTTCATGCAGGGGGCTCAGAGTCCAGCTCTCAGCTGTGGATGTTGTTGCACTGGGCAATGTCTAATCCTGCTCATTTGTGTCTGTGTTATGTGGTGTGTAGGAATTGGGGGGGGAAAAAAGAAGCTTGATCTTCCCTTGTGGTACAGCAAGGCCAACAGCACCAGGGAAGTGATTGCTTCCCCCCCTGCTCAGCACTGGGGAGGCCACACCTTGAGCATGGTGTTCAGTTTTGGGGCTTTCACGCCAAGAAGGACAATGAGAGGCTGCAGCAGGTCCAGAGAAGGGCAAGAAAGCTGGGGAAGGGTCTGGAGAAGAGGGCTGGGGAGGAGCAGCCGAGTGAACTGAGAGGAGGCTGAGGGGAGACCTCATTGCTCTCTACAAATCCCTGACAGGAGGTTGGAGTGATGTGGGTGCTGGCCTCTTCTCACTGGCATCAGGTGATGGAAGGAGAGGAAATGGCCTGGAGTTGTGCCAGGGGAGGTTTAGGTTGACCATGAGGAAAAATTTCACAGTATCACCAAGGTTGGAAGAGACCTCAAGGATCATCGAGTCCAACCTATCAACACAGACCTCATGACCAGACCATGGCACCAAGTGCCACATCCAATCCCCTCTGGAACACCTCCAGGGATGGGGACTCCACCACCTCCCTGGGCAGCACATCCCAATGGCTAACAATTCTCTTGGTGAAGAACTTTCTCCTCACCTCGAGTCTAAACCTCCCCTGGCACAGCTTGAGACTGTGTCCTCTTGTTCTGGTGCTGCTTGCCTGGGAGAAGAGACCAACCCCCACCTGGCTACAACCTCCTTTCAGGTAGTTGTAGAGGGCAATGAGGTCTCCCCTGAGCCTCCTCTTCTGCAGGCTAAGCAACCCCAGCTCCCTCAGCCACTCCTCAATTTCTTCCCCTGGAAGAGGCTGCTGCAGGCAGTGGTGGAGTCTCCATCCCTGAAGGGGTTTTAGAGCTTCACAACAAAAAGGTGGTGCTGAGGCACATGGTTCAGTGGAGACCTGGCAGAGCTGGGTTAACAGTTGCATTCTGTCATGTTGAAGGTGCAACCTGAACAGTTCTGTGCTTCTAAGGAATGGGAAGGACTAACAGCATGTGCCATCACTGTGTGGGTGTCAGGTGGTGGCCAAAGGGAGATGTGCTTGCACCACGGGGAGGGTTTGCAGGCGAATGTAAAGCAAGTTGCTGATCCAAATGAGGCAGTGCCAGGCAATGCCAGCCCCAGCACAGCTCCTTTTGCAGCAAAGAAACAAACTGCAATTACTTTCTGTTTATTAGCCAGAAGAGGATTTTGTTGCTGCTGTGTTGTTTGCTCGGTGTTTCCCCCCCCCCCCCTTGAACGCAGACATCTGCAGAAGATCCACATCAGCCCACTTGGAGCTTGAATAGAAGAGGATTCTGAGCCTGATGGGGATGGAAAAAAGCCCAAAGATGGTTAATAGTTCCTAGCTTTAATTTTCTCCTGGGTGCTTGGCTTGGCAAAGTCTCTCCACCCTTGCAGGCAAGTGGGTGGTGATTTGCATGGAAAGGGAGAAGGAAGACGAAGTTGGGATGCAGAGTAGTAGAAGAAATTGCCATTAGTTGGGGGGGAAAAAGAAGCTTGGACTCATCCCAGGTAACTGTAAGTCCTGAGAATGATGTGTTTGCATTAGAGAATTAGGTGCCAGAGAGAAATGTCTCCATGGAGCAGTTCCACAGCCTGGAATTGCCTCAGAGGGAGCACCTCTGTGCATTTGAGGGAGACAAATTAGAGTCTGCTTGGGCTGCTGGTGTGTGACTGAGCTACTCTGCCCTGAGCTGTTGCGGTGCTAACTCTCCATGGCTCTGCTGAGCTTTGTTTCCCCCCAGTCCCTCAAGTAGGGGAATGAGAGCTCGCTTGAAATAGGAGACTTCTCTTGGAGTAGTGTCTAGCTATGGTTTTACACAGAGAGAGTGATTGCACGTTGGAATGGGCTGCCTGAGGAGGTGGTGGAGTCACCATCACTGGAGGTGTTCAGGAGGAGACTTGATGGGGTGCTTGGTGCCATGGGTTAGTTGATCAGGGGGTGTTGGGTGATGGGTTGGACACAATGATCTTGAAGGTCTCTTCCAACCTGGTCTATTCTATTCTATTCTATTCTATTCTATTCTATTCTATTCTATTCTATTCTATTCTATTCTATTCTATTCTATTCCACTCTACTCTACTCTACTCTGTTCTCCTCTTCTCTTCTCTTCTCTTCTCTTCTCTTCTCTTCTCTTCTCTTCTCTTCTCTTCTCTTCTCTTCTCTTCTCTTCTCTTCTCTTCTCTTCTCTTCTCTTCTCTTCTCTTCTCTTCTCTTCTCTTCTCTTCTCTTCTCTTCTCTTCTCTTCTCTTCTCTTCTCTTCTCTTCTCTTCTCTTCTCTTCTCTTCTCTTCTCTTCTCTTCTCTTCTCTTCTCTTCTCTTCTCTCCTCTCCTCTTCTCTTCTCTCCTCTCCTCTTCTCTCCTCTTCTCTTCTCTCCTCTTCTCTTCTCTCCTCGAGTCTCCTCTCCTCGAGTCTCCTCTCCTCGAGTCTCCTCTCCTCGAGTCTCCTCTCCTCGAGTCTCCTCTCCTCTCCTCGAGTCTCCTCTCCTCTCCTCGAGTCTCCTCTCCTCGAGTCTCCTCTCCTCTCCTCGAGTCTCCTCTCCTCGAGTCTCCTCTCCTCTCCTCGAGTCTCCTCTCCTCGAGTCTCCTCTCCTCTCCTCGAGTCTCCTCTCCTCTCCTCCCCCCAAGCCAAGAGGTACATAGACCTGCTGGAGCAGGTCCAGAGCAGGCCATGAAGATGATCAGAGGGCTGGAGCATCTCTCCTATGAAGGCACGCTGGGGGACTTGGGGCTGTTCAGCTAAGAGAAGAGAAACTTCCAGGGAAACCTTACAGCAGCTTTCCAGTACCTGAGGAGACCTACAGGAAGGCTGGGGAGGGACAGTTTAGGAGGGCCTGAGCCAAAGGATGAGGGGCAGTGGTTTGAAACTTGGGTGGGGTAGACTGAGGTTGGACATCAGGAGGAAGTTCTTCACAATGAGAGTGGTAAAATACTGGAACAGGTTACCCAGGGGTGTGGTTGATGCCTTATCTCTGGAGACATTCAAGGGCAAACCTGATCTAGTTTGTCTACAACTACCTGAAGGGAGGTTGTAGCCAGGTGGGGGTTGGTCTCCTCTCCCAGGCAACCAGCACCAGAACAAGAGGGGACAGTCTCAAGCTGTGCCAGGGGAGGTTTAGACTGGAGGTGAAGAGAAAGTTCTTCCCAGCAAGAGAGATTGGCCATGGGAATGTGCTGCCCAGGGAGGTGGTGGAGTCCCCATCCCTGGAGGTGTTCAAGAGGGGATTGGATGTGGCACTTGGAGCCATGGTTTAGTTGTCAGGAAGTGTTGGGTGACAGGTTGGACTTGAGGATCTCTGAGGTCTTTTCCAACCTTTTCTATGATTCTATGAAATGTTTAAAGATTTCTTTTCCCCTCTATACTTCCAAACCAACTCCAAAATTATTTCTCAATGGATTTGCTCCTTCCTATTTTTTTTTTTTCCCTCTCTATTGGGAATGAGGAGGGAGGAACAGAGGAGGGATTCTCAGTCTTGCCTCCCCCCCACCTCCACAGTCTCAGGCTGTGCCAGGGGAGGTTTAGGCTGGATGTTAGGAAGGAATTCTACACAGAGAGAGTGATTGCCCCTTGGAATGTGCTGCCCTGGAGGTGGTGGAGTCACCATCATTGGAGGTGTTCAGGAGGAGACTGGATGGGGTGCTTGGTGCCATGGGTTAGTTGATTAGGTGGTGTTGGATGATAGGTTGGACTTGATGATCTTGAAGGGCTCTTCCAACCTGGTTATTTCTAGTTCTAGTTCTAGTTCTAGTTCTAGTTCTAGTTCGTATTCTATTCTATTCTATTCTATTCTATTCTATTCTATTCTATTCTATTCTATTCTATTCTATTCTATTCCATTCCATTCCATTCCATTCCATTCCATTCCATTCCATTCCATTCCATTCCATGCTCTTAAATCCCCAGTAAGGCTCAAACCACCTCAAGGTGGATGCCACAGGGCGGGGGGGGGGGAATTGTAGGCTTGTAGGAGCTGGGCTTCAGCTTTCATCCCTACACTTCTCCAGGCTGGCTTTGCAGAGTGAAGGAGCCAGCAGCACGAAGCTTGGTGGCAGCAAGAGCAGGTTTGGTTTGCAGCTTGCAGCAGCAAGAGCAGGTTTGCCCCTCTGTGTGTGTGTGTGTTGTGCTGCAGAGCACACAAAGCACTTTGGTTTCATTCTTTTTTCCTTTTACAGCCCGAGGTAAAACTTTAATAGCTGTCTGATGGGAAATTTCCATGTCAGCTGCTCTGGAATTTGGTTGGAGGGCCGAGCCAGGAGAAGCATATTGCAGCAGGGGGATTCCTGGTTATGTGAGAGCCACAAATGTGACCCAGGAAGGCAGGGATCCAAGAGAAGAATGCAAAGTTTGAATGCTGACAGTTGCCTCGTTCCACCAGGCAAACGAAACACCAAATGTTCAAGTTCAAGCTGGGGTGGCAGCTTCTTTATTTTTATGGGTTTTTTTCTTCCTCTCCCCCCCTCCCCCCCTTCCTTCTTGAAGGATCTGGCCACCCCCAGACTGGGTCTGATGCAGTTTCTTTCTTGAACATATTGAAGGCAGAATTCATCATCTTGGTAACTTTTTCCATATGGCTGTTAGCCTCCTGGAAATAGTTCTGTGTTTGGCTTCCTCTTCCTTAGGCCTTCTCTCCCACAGCTCATTAGATTTATTGGGGTTTTTTTTGGGGGTGAGGAATGTATTTTTTTTGTGTGCCTGCTTGAGTGTGAGTCCCTAAGTCCCAAAGGAGCCTGTGTGGAATCTGGGCTGAGGGATTAGCAGGGAGCGGTAAGGGATGCGCGGCGCTGCACGCACCTCTCTAGCCCACGGCTCCCACATGGCTCCTGGCACCAGGCTCAGTCATCCCAGCTCCCATGCACACACTCATTCATGGCCTTTCAGTCCTTTGCCAAGTCCTCAGCTCCACCTTTATTTAGAATTAACCTTTATTTAGAATAAACCAAACCAGGTTGGAAGAGACCTTCAAGATCATCGCATCCAACCCATCAACCAATCCAACACCACCCAAACAGCTAACCCATGGCACCAAGCACCCCAGCAAGTCTCCTCCTGAACACCTCCAATGACAGTGACTCCACCACCTCCCTGGGCAGCACATTCCAATGGGCAATCACTCTTTCTGTATAGAACTTCTTCCTAACATCCAACCTGAACCTCCCCTGGTGCAGCCTGAGACTGTGTCCTCTTGTTCTGGTACTGGCTGCCTGGGAGAAGAGACCATCATCAGCCTGTCTACAACCTCCCTTCAGGTAGTTGTAGAGAGTGATAAGGTCACCCCTGAGCCTCCTCTTCTCCAGGCTGAGCAACCCCAGCTCCCTCAGTCTTTCCTCATAGGGCTTGTGTTCCAAACCCCTCCCCAACTTTGTTGCTCTTAAATCTCAGTATCAAGAAGCAGGATAAAACCCCCAGAGGTTTTGTGCCTCTCCATGGTCTTCATACTGGTGCAGCTTTGGAATGCAGGCACCTTGTCATGGGCAAGAAAGGGGAAGAGGTTAGTGGGAGGCATGGCCCAGGGGGGAAGGAGGGGATTCTGCCCCTCTGCTGTGCTCTGCTGAGACCCCTCTGCAGTGCTGGGGTCATCTCTGGAGTCCTCAGCACAGCACAGCCAGGGACCTGTTGGGGCAGGGCCAGAGGAGGCCACAGCAGTGCTGGCAGGGCTGGAAGCCCTCTGCTGTGAGGGCAGGCTGAGAGAGTTGGGGTTGTGCAGCCTGGAGGAGAGAAGGCTCCAGGGAGACCTTCTGGTGGCCTTGCAGTTATTAAAGGGTTGATCAGAAAGCTGGGGACAGACTTTTTCTCAGGGCCTGTTGTGACAGGACAAGGGGTGAAGGTTTGAACTGAAAGAGATTGAGACTGGAGAGAAGGAAGAAAGGTTTTCTGCTGAGGATGGTGAGACCCTGTGGCAGGTTGCCCAGAGTGGTGGAAGCTGCCCCATGCCTGGAACCATTCCAGGTCAGGTTGGTTAAGGCTCTGAGCAACCTGCTCCAGCTGCAGATGTCCCTGCTGACTGCATGGGGCTCGGACTGGGTGAGCTGGAAGGGTCCCTTTGCACCCCCGTGGAAGCTTTCCATGGTGCTATGAAATGAAATGAGCATTAGCACAGCACTGCTTCATCTTCCCACCTGAGCTGCTGGCAGGTGAGCACAAGCAGCTTGGGAGTGCTACATCTGGACTGCTGTCTCTTGAGGAAGCCCCAGCCCAGAGCTTTCATGCCTGTTGGAAGCTCTGTCCTTGCAAGGTGAGCACTGTGCTGTCACAGCCAGCAGCATGCAGCACCTCTGCTGCTCTTGCTGAAGATGCTGCTGCCCTTCAGCAGCTCAGTGCCCTCTGGGAGACACAGAGCTGCCCAGGGTGTGCTTGGTACCAGGAGGCTGCTACAGCTGGGTTGAAAAGCCAGGCTCAGCTCTATTTTTGATGTTCTAGAGGAGCTCTTGGATGCCTAACAGACAACAGGCAGGGGGGGTGGGATTGGGAATGTTTCCTGTGGAGCCCTCTGGGGAAAAAGCAGCTGGTGAGCTTTGAGTGCCTAAAGGGCTGATGAGAAAGCTGGGGACAGACATTTGAGTAGGGCCTGTTGTGACAGGCCAAGGGGTGAGGGTTTGAGACTGAAAGAGGGAGATTCAGACTGGAGAGAAGGAAGAAATGCTTGAAACTGAGGGTGGGGAGAGCCTGGCCCAGGTTGCCCAGGGAGGTGTCAGATGCCCCATCCCTGGAAGCATTCCAGATGAGGCTGTCTGGGGCTCTGAGCAACCTGCTCTAGCTGCAGATGTCCCTGCTGGCTGCAGGGGGCTTGGTCTAGATGAAACTGAAAGGTCCCTTCTCACCCAACCATTCCATGATTCTATGACTGCTCTTCTCCAAGAGCTAATGGAACCCCAGCAGCAGCATGTTTTGTGCTCCTCTCTTCAAGCAGTGCTGCTGTATTTGACTCCTGGGGCTGGCCAGGGAGTTTGGATTCAGAGTCCTGATTGTTTGCCATGAGTCCTGCTTGTGATCTTACAGGCATAAGTGAAGCAGCCAAAGGAGAGCAGGGTTTGTTGACAGTGGTGCCATCAAAGCCATCTCCTTCCCTTGATGTTCTCAGAGACTAACACCTGGTGCTGAAGGAGACCTGATCCTAGCTGGAACA
The DNA here is from genome assembly GCF_026170545.1 of Melanerpes formicivorus. Classification (NCBI taxonomy): domain Eukaryota; kingdom Metazoa; phylum Chordata; class Aves; order Piciformes; family Picidae; genus Melanerpes; species Melanerpes formicivorus. Next base: position 3,217,182 of record NW_027142429.1, read on the forward strand.
ACCCTGAGGTGTTGTTCCCTTGCTGGTGGAAATCCTGCACGGGTGCCAAGGATTGACTCTCCCAGCAACCTGCTCAGGGTCAAAAGCTGTGGGCTCTGTTCACCTGCAGGGGTGCAGACTGACAGTCAGCAATGTGAGTTTGTTGTTGAGGAAGGTTAGGAGCTGATGCTAGCTCTAGAGATAAAAACCCACAGGAAATAGAATCACAGAATCATTGAGTCAGCCAGGTTGGAAAAGACCTCAGAGATCATCGAGTCCACCCTATCACCTAATACCCAACACCTCCTGACAACTAAACCATGGCTCCAAGTGCCACATCCAATCCCCTCTGGAACACCCCCCAGGGGTGGGGACTCCACCACCTCCCTGGGCAGCACATTCCAATGGCAAATTACTCTCTCTGGGAAGAACTTTCTCTTCACCTCCAGCCTAAACCTCCCCTGGCACAGCTTGAGACTCTGTCCTCTTGTTCTGGTGCTGCTTGCCTGGGAGAAGAGACCAACCCCCACCTGGCTACAACCTCCCTTCAGGGAGTTGGAGAGAGCAAGAAGGTCTCCCCTGAGCCTCCTCTTCTGCAGGCTAAGCAACCCCAGCTCCCTCAGCCTCTCCTCACAGGCCTGTGCTCCAGACCTCATAGTAGGCTGCCCTCCCTCTGCCCTGCCCAACACCTGCATCTCAAACTACGTTTGTCTCCATGGGAAGAGGGTGAACTCCTGCTAAGCAGGCTGAGAATATCCTCCCTGAAAGCTGTGTCACCCCTCTGACTTGTGCCATCGTGCTCTTCAGCATCTACTTTCTTCCCAGCAAGAGAGATTGGCCATTGGGATGTGCTGCCCAGGGAGGTGGTGGAGTCCCCATCCCTGGAGGGGTTCAAGAGGGGATTGGAGGTGGCACTTGGTGCCATGGCTTAGTTAGTCAAGAGCTGTTGGGTGACAGGTTGGACTTGATGATCTTTGAGGTCTTTTCCAGCTTTATTGATACTGTGATACTCCTCCAGCAGTGCCAGGCAGCAGTAGGACCCTGTTGGTGCCAGGCACTGCCTTCCCTGGGTCATCTGGTGTCTCACAGGTCAAGCTCTGCATGTCCAGATGGCAGCAAATTGCCCATTAGGTGAATAATTGATTATTTTCTCCTGGAAGGGGAACAGGACCTGGAGCTGACCTGTGTTCCCAAGAGACACTGCTTAGTAACCTTAGGTGTTGATCGTGGAGCTGATGGCCTTTGGAGAACATCAAGTCCTCCTGGGTGCTGGATGAGCTCTGTACCCTCTGTGCATATGCAGCTCTCCTGCTTTTGAGCCATGAGCTGCCCAGGGCAAGAGGACAGAAAGGAGATTTTACTTCTTCCCAGATCAGAAGGACAGAAAGATTTTACTTCTTCCCAGGGCAGAAGGACAGAAAGGAGATTTTAACTCTTCCCAGGGCAAAAGGACAGAAAGATTTTACCTGTTCCCAAGGCAAAAGGAGAGAAAAGAGATTTTACCTCTTCCCAGGGCAGAAGGACAGAGAGGAGATTTTACCTCTTCCCAAGGCAAAAGGAGAGAAAGGAGATTTTACCTCTCCCCAAGATGCAGAATAGAAATGCTCCACCCTGGGCTGGAAGTTTCAATGGAAATCATATTTACAAACATCTACAAAAGGCACTCAGGTGCAAGGAAGACATTCACAGATTGGGCTCAGTTCTTCACCTGAGCCTATCAGGGCCAAAGCCTTCCTCCCCCTCAGCCTCAGCAGTGGTGGAGCTGGGAATTCCCTGCCAGCCAAGGCCAGGAGAAAGCCTCTCCCCCACGCACTGTAAGATACCAGCACACAGCCCAGGATGGAGAGCAGAGAGAGAGGGAACTGGCTGTGCCCTCCCTCAGATGGAGAGGTGCAGGAAAATGGAATAGAATAGCAGCCAGCAGTGTGCTCTGGTGGCCAAGAAGGCCAGCACCATCCTGGGGTGGACTAGAAGGGCTGTGACCAGTAGGTTGAGAGAGGTTCTCCTCCCCCTCTACTCTGCCTTGCTGAGGCTCCACCTGGAATATTGTGTCCAGTTCTGGCACCCTCAGTTAGAGAGGGACAGGGAGCTACTAGAGAGAGTCCAGCACAGAGCCACAAGGATGATGAAGGGAGTGGAACCCCTTCCTTAGGAGGAGAGAATGCTCCAAGCTCTTTAGCTTGGAGAGGAAGAGCCTGAGAGGTGACCTCATTCCTGTTGACAAAGATGAGCAGGGTGAGTGCCCAGAGGCTGGAGCCAAGCTCTGCTAGGTGATGCCCAGTGCCAGCACAAGGGGCAGTGGTGGAAATGAGGCATAGAAAGTTCCACATGAACATGAGGAGGATGACAGAGCCCTGGAGCAGGCTGCCCAGGGGGGTTGTGGAGTCTCCCTCTCTGGAGAGATTCAAAACCCACCTGGATGAGTTCCTGTGTGACCTGCTCTAGGTGACCCTGCTCTGGCAGGGGATTGGACTGGATGATCTCTCCAGGTCCCTTCCAGCCCCTAACATTCTGTGGTTGTGTGATTACAATATCCTGGGACAAGCTGCCTGTCCTCCTGGGACTCTCTAGCCTCTGGAGGACTTTTCTTTATGGTTACACCAATTTAGCTGTAATTTCCCTTGACCTACAACAGCAACCCATCTTTCTTTCTCTCCTGGGTATCATTAGATGGGGAAGGGAGACCAAGGAAGGCTTCATTTCTGAAGCTGAAGCTCTGCTGAGCTCCTGGCTGGTGGAGCCCTGAGGATTTTAGGGGTTGTTGTGAGCAGCAGGAGCACAGGAGGACGTTGTGTGGGATGCTGAGCTGATGAGCAGCATCTAGAAAATGAGTGATTAAAGTCCCCAAGAGCTGGCTGGAAGTGATCTGAGGTTGCTTAAGGCCCCTGAAATGAGAAGGGAAGAGTCACAAGCTGAGTTGTCTTGGCCAGAAGCTGGTTTGTATGGCAGGCTGCAGACAGGGGAGATGGAGAGAAGCAGCCCAGTTATTGGCACAGGCTGCCTGGCAAATGCTCTCTTCCAGCCCCCAGGGTGTGTGCTGCCAGTGGACAGAGCTGGTGTGCAAAAACAACCTGGCTGGCCTGGGGAGAATCTGGGTCTGGTGAGTCTCTGAGAGCTCCTCTTTTGACATCTTCAAGGACTCAGATGCATGGAGAGCTTTGGGGCTGCTGCCACATCCTCACTCAGAGCAGCTGACCTTTAGGAGAACAGAAGAGTGGTTGAGTTTTTCTCACTTGATTCCTTGGCAGCCTGCTCCCAGACTCTCACCATAGCTTTGCCCAGCCAGTGCAGCCCGTGTGCAGGTGTGGACATTGCTGCCTCCCCAGCTGAGATGGGAAGCACTTGAGCAAGTCTAGGGAGCAATGGGTAACATCAGCCAGCAGTGTGCCCAGGGGGCCAAGAAGGCCAAGGGCATCAGGAACAGTGGGGCCAGCAGGGGCAGGGAAGTCATTGTGCCCTGTGCTCAGCACTGCTTAGGCCACACCTTGAGTCCTGGGTCCAGTTCTGGGCTCCTCAGTTTAAGAAGGACATTGAGAGACTTGAAGGTGTCCAGAGAAGGGCAAGAAAGCTGGGGAGGGGTCTGGAGCACAGCCCTGTGAGGAGAGGCTGAGGGAGCTGGGGTTGCTTAGCCTGGAGAAGAGGAGGCTCAGGGGAGACCTTCTTGCTCTCTCCAACTCCCTGCAGGGAGGTTGTAGCCAGGTGGGGGTTGGTCTCTTCTCCCAGGTAAGCAGCACCAGAACAAGAGGCCACAGTCTCAAGCTGTGCCAGGGGAGGTTTAGGCTGGAGGTGAGGAGAAAGTTCTTCACAGCAAGAGAGATTGGCCATGGGAATGTGCTGCCCAGGGAGGTGGTGGAGTCCCCATCCCTGGAGGTGTTCAAGAGGGGATTGGATGTGGCACTTGGAGCCATGGTTTAGTAGCCATGAGGTCTGTGGTGACAGGTTGGACTTGATCTCTGAGGTCTTTTCTAACCTTGTTGATCCTATGATTCTGTGATGGTTGGAGGGAGCCTTTCCTGGGCTGTGCTAGCCAGCTTGTGCTCAGCTTCCCCAGGTGGAGCTGGCTCCTACCCAAGGTGGGTTCAGTCCATGGGAGGGCAACACTGGTGCAGTGACAGTCTGAAGGTTTCACAGAATCACTGTGGCTGGAAAAGACCTTTAACAACATCAAGTCCAACCATTATCTAACTCTACCAGGGCCACTACTACACCCTATCTTTGAGCACCATACCTGGATGGCTTTTAAATACACCCTGGGATGGCAATTCAGGCACTGCCCTGTGCAGCCTGTTCCAGGGCTTGACAACCTTTTGGCATCGAAGTTTTTGCTAGGCCCACCCTACACCTCCCCTGGTGTCACTTGATGCCACTTCCTCTTGTTCTACCAGTTGGGACTTTAGGGAAGAGACCAGCCCCCACCTCCAGCCTCCTTTCAGGGAGCTGCAGAGAGTGAGAAGGCCTCCCCTCAGACTCCTTCTCTTCAGAACCCAATTCCCTCAGCTGCTCCTAACAAGATTTGTTCTCTAGAGCCTTCAGTAGCTTCACTGCCCTTCGTTTCTTGCTGGAGCAGCCCAGGGTGCTGCTGAGGTGGCAGCTGCATTGCCAGTATCTAACAGACAATGCACTTGGCATTACCCTTGATGTTCAGCTTTGTTCCATTAATTTCTCACATTAAAAGCTATTGCCCTTGTGTAGCAAGGAGGAGGAAGGACAAGACAGCGACACTGCTGCTTTGCTATGTCCCACATTCCACCAGAGGGTCATTTGCTTTCAGGCATGCAGAAGGCATGCAAGCTTTAAGCCCCAAAAGGCAAAGGTATCCTGGGCTGCATCTTAGGATGCATGGCCAGCAGGTCAAGGGAGGTGATGCTGCCCCTCTGCTCTTGTGAGACACCACCTAGAGGACTGCATCCAGCCCTGGAGTCCCCAGTGCAAGAAGGACATGGAACAACCCCAGGCAGTGCTACAGGCTGGGGGCAGAGTGGCTGAGAGCAGCCAGGCAGAGAGGGACCTGGGGGTAGTGGCTGAGAGCAGCTGAACATGAGACAGCAGTGTGCCCAGGGGGCCAAGAAGGCCAAGGGCATCCTGGCCTGCATCAGGAACAGTGTGGCCAGCAGGAGCAGGGAAGTCCTTGTGCCCTGTGCTCAGCACTGCTTAGGCCACACCTTGAGTCCTGTGTCCAGTTCTGGGCTCCTCAGGTTAGGAAAGATGTTGAGCTGCTGGAAGGTGTCCAGAGAAGGGCAAGAAAGCTGGGGAGGGGTCTGGAGCACAGCCCTGTGAGGAGAGGCTGAGGGAGCTGGGGTTGCTTAGCCTGGAGAAGAGGAGGCTCAGGGGAGACCTTCTTGCTCTCTCCAACTCCCTGAAGGGAGGTTGTAGCCAGGTGGGGGTTGGTCTCTTCTGCCAGGCAAGCAGCAGCAGAACAAGAGGACACAGTCTCAAGCTGTGCCAGGGGAGGTTTAGGCTGGAGGTGAGGAGAAAGTTCTTCCCAGTAAGAGAGATTGGCCATTGGGATGTGCTGCCCAAGGAGGTGGTGGAGTCCCCATCCCTGGAGGTGTTCCAGAGGGGATTGGATGTGGCACTTGGAGCCATGGTCTAGTCATGAAGTCTGTGTTGATAGGTTGGACTCAATGATCCTCGAGGTCTCTTCCAACCTTAGTTACACTGTGAGACTGTGATACATCCAGGTGGGGCTTGGAGGTTTCTAGAGAGGAAGACTCCACCACCTCTCTGGGCAGCCTGTTCCAGGGCTCCTTCACCCTCACAGCAAAGAAGCTTCTTCTCATGTTGAGGTGGAGCTTCCTGGGTTCCAACTTGTGCCCACTGCCCCTCTCTACTTTGCTGTGCACTGTTTGCACCCTAGGGTCCTCCTTTTCTTTGCCTGGTACACCAGAGCTTTCCTTGCCCCTGCCAGCACCCTCAGGAGGAGCTTTTGTCTGGGGACATGCTCAGCTCTCACCCAGCTCTTGTGAGACAGACAAAGGTAATATTTCAGGAGCCTGCTAAGATCCCACGTTCCTCCCTGAAGTGTCAGCCTGAGCCATCTGTACCCTTCCCACACCCACAGCCCATGCTTGTACTTTTGTTTTCTGGGAGTCTCCCACCCCAAGGCCAGACCAGAAGCAGCTGGGCCCTAGCAGCAGACCCACACTTTTTGTGTAGACAATTCCCAGGTGTCTCCTCCAGCCCATCCTACTCAGCAGCCTGCCAGCTAGTTTCCTGTGAGGACAGGCAAGGTGGATCTGAGGCAGCTTGGCAAACCTCTGTTTCCCTCTGAGGCAGCCCCAAATGCCAGCCTGATACCTGCTTCAACCATCTCTTGGCCTTCAGCAAGGACTGAAAGGTGTTTCAGTGTATTGAGTCACCACTGGAAGATGAATCTCATGAGAGCAGAGGGGCAGAATCCCTTCCCTGTGCTGCTGCTCTCCCTGCTTTGGATGCAGCTCAGCACACAGCTGCCTGCTGGGCTGTCAGCAACCATTGCTGGCTCCTGGGGAGGCCTCCTCCAGACTCTTTTTGGGCCATTTCTTGCCCAGCTTGTGTTTGTGCTTGGGGTGGCCCTGACCCAGGTGCAGGACCTTGCACTTGGCCTTGCTGAACTTCATGCAGTTGGCCTGGGCACACCTCTCAAGCCTGTCCAGGTCTCTCTGGTTGACAGCACGAGGAGGAAACTCTTCACTGTGAGGGTCACAGAGCCCTGGAGCAGGCTGCCCAGAGAGCTTGTGGAGTCTCCTTCTGTGGAGCCTTTCCAGCCCCATCTGGGTGTGTTCCTGTGAGACCTGAGCTGGATTCCATGCTCCTGCTCTGGCAGGGGGGTTGCACTCGATGATCTTTGGAGGTCCCTTCCAACCCCTGACATCCTGTGAGCCTGTATAAGGCTTCGAGCAATCTGGGCTGGTGGAAGGTGTCCCTGCCAAAGGCAGGGGGTTAGGAACTGGGTGACCTTCAAGCTCCCTTCCAACCCAAGCCAATGCATGAAGAGTGAGGAGCATGTGTTAATTGCCGGCTCCGTTTCAGCCGGGGTCACTCCCTTGAACTGTTTGTCTTTGATCTGCTGCTTCCTGTAGCTGCTGCCTCCTCTCTCCTGCTGCGTCGAAACGGCTGCCGGCAGTGGGGCTCCCACAGAGCCATCTGATGTCTCTCTCCATGTGCTGTGGTGAGCAGCAGCCGTGGCACATTTCCCCCTTTAATCAGCCTGGTGACGTGTAGGAGGCACCAGTGCTGTTTGTTCAGCTGGAGGGGGCAGGAGCTCAGCCCAAGGCACAGAAAGGAGAGGCTCTGACGCTGCAGGATGTGATGCTGTGCCAGATGGACCCAAGCTGTCACCGTGCAAGCCATGGATGGCCTCAGCAGAGCAGACACCCTCCACGGGAAATAGAATCATGGAATTGTCAGGCTTGGAAGGGACCTCAAGGCTCAGCCAGTTCCAACCCCCCTGCCATGGCCAGGGACACCTCACACTGCAGCAGGTTGCTCACAGCCACCTCCAGCCTGGCTGCAAACACCTCCAGGCAGGAGGCTACCACCACCTCCCTGGGCAACCTGTGCCAGGCTCTCACCACCCTCATGGGGAACAACTTCTTCCTAACATCCAATCTCAATCTCCCCATTTCTAGTTTTGCTCCATCTCCCCCTAGTCCTATCACTCCCTGACACCCTCAATAGTCCCTCCCCAGCTTTCCTGGAGCCCCCTTCAGATCCTGGAAGGCCACAATGAGGTCTCCTGGGAGCCTTCTCTTCTCCAGACTGAACAGCCCCAACTCCTTCAGTCTGTCCTCACAGCAGAGCAGCTCCAGCCCTCTGCTCATCCTTGTGGCCCTTCTCTGGACACCTTCCAGCACCTCCAGAACCTTCCTGTAAGATAGGCTCCACACAGTACTCCAGGTGAGATCTCACCAGTGTGGAGCAGAGGGGGAGAATCACCTCCCTGGCCCTGCTGGCCACACTTCTCTTGCTGCAGCCCAGGCTCTGCTTGGCTCTCTGGGCTGCAAGTGCTCACTGCTGGCTCCTGTTGAGCTTCTCCTCCCCCACAATAGCTTGGGTGACATCAATGGGGACCATTCTGCCCTGGCTGAGATGTCTCCCAGTGAAGGTGATTGGTTCAGGCAGAGGGCTGTTCTCATGTGTTGATGGTGGTTTTGGCTCTGGAGTTACCTTGGATATTGCTGCATTGCATGGGAAGTGTGGCTCAGCCCCACCAAGCATGGTTGTCCTCTTGCCTCTTTGCATCTCACGCCACAGAATGCACTGTGGTGTCAGGGCAATCCTGAGCATGGACCAAATGGCAGGTCCTGCATGAGGGTCAGGGCAATCCCAGGCATTGATACAGGCTGGGCAGGGACTGGCTGGAGAGCAGCCCTGAAGAAAAAGCCTTGGGGCTGCTAGTGGAGGAGAAGCTCAACAGGAGCCAGCAGTGAGCACTTGCAGCCCAGAGAGCCAAGCAGAGCCTGGGCTGCAGCAAGAGAAGCAGAGCCAGCAGGGCCAGGGAGGGGATTCTGCCCCTCTGCTCCACTCTGCTGAGACCACAGCTGGAGCTCTGGGGCCAGGTCTGGAGCCTCTGTGCCAGGAAGGATCTGGAGGTGCTGGAAGGTGTCCAGAGCAGGGCCACGAGGATGAGCAGAGGCCTGGAGCTGCTCCGCTGTGAGGACAGACTGAGAGAGTTGGGGTTGTTCAGTCTGCAGAAGAGAAGGTTCCAAGGAGACCTAATTGTGGCCTTCCAGGATCTGAAGAGGGCTACAAGAAGGGGAGGGACTTTGTAGGGTGACAGGGAGTGATAGGACTGGGGGAGATGGAGCAAAACTAGAAATGGGGAGATTCATACTGGATGCTAGGAAGAAATTTTTCTCTTTGAGGGTGGTGAGAGCCTGGCACAGGTTGCCCAGGGAGGTGGTGGAAGCCTCCTGCCTGGAGGTGTTTGCAGCCAGGCTGGATGTGGCTGTGAGCAACCTGCTGTGGTGTGAGGTGTCCCTGCCCATGGCAGGGGGGTTGGAAGTGGCTGAGCCTTGAGGTCCCTTCCAGCCCTGACAGTTCTGTGATTCTACGTTGGAGAGATTTGGCAGGGGCCATAACAAGAAGGTTACCTTGTAAGGTATTTCTGCAGGTGTGCTAAGCCATACTGGAGAAGGCTCACCCCTTGCAGATCCACCCAGCAGCTGCTTGATCTTGATGAAACTATCAGAACCCCTGTCTCTGCAGGAGTTGACTCTGGCTGGTAATTTACCCCCTTGAGATTTAGAGGCTGTTCCCTGGTGGCTTGCAGTCTCTTGTGCTGGGCAAGGTGGCAGATGCTGTACAAACACAGATTGTTCCTATTGCACTGCTGGGCACCAGCTCACCTTCATGGCCCTCCACTTCCATCCCATCCCTGTTTGCTCTCTTGATATGCTCCCAAGTACAAACATAGGCTGGGTGAGGAGGGGCTTGAGAGTACTCTGGAGGAGAGGGCCTTGGGGGTGTGAGTGGATGACAAACTCCCCAGGAGCCAGCAATGGTCTCTGGCAGCCCAGCAGGCAGAATACAGAATAGAATATAGAATAAACCAGGTTGGAAGAGACCTTCAAGATCATCGTGTCCAACCCATCAACCAATCCAACACCACCTAAACAACTAACCCATGGCACCAAGCACCTCATCAAGTCTCCTCCTGAACACCTCCAGTGATGGTGACTCCACCACCTCCCCAGGCAGCCCATTCCAATGGGCAATCTCTCTCTCTGTATAGAACTTCTTCCTAACATCCAACCTAAACCTCCCCTGGTGCAGCCTGAGACTGTGCCCTCTTGTTCTGGTGTTCAGCTGAGTGCTGAGCTGCAGCCAGAGCAGGGAGAGCAGCAGCTCAGGGAGGGGATTCTGCCCCTCTGCTCTGCTCTGCTCAGACCCCACCTGCAGCACTGCCTCCAGTTCTGGGGCCCCCAGCACAAGAAGGACCTGGAGCTGCTGGAGAGGCTCCAGAGGAGGCCACAAAGATGATCAGAGGGCTGAAGAGTCTTCCCTATGGGGACAGGCTGGGAGAGTTGGGGCTGTTCAGCCTGGAGAGGAGAGGGTTCCAGGGAGACTTTAGAGCAGGTTTCCAGTACCTGAAGGGGCTCCAAGAGATCTGGGGAGGGACTTTTGACAAGGGCTTTGGAGTGTTAGGACAAAGGACAATAGCTTTGAGCTGGGAGAGAGGAAACTGAGGCTGGAGATGAACAGTAAGTTCTTTACAGTGAATGTAGTGAGACAGTGGGACAGGTTGCCAAGAGATATTGTGGCTGCCCCCTCCCTGGAGGTGCTCAGACCAGACTGGCTGGGACCTGGAGCAGTGTGGTGTAGTGGAAGGTGTCCCTGCCTAGAGGGGGGGATCAGAACTGGATGATCTTTCAGGTCCTTCCACCCCAAACCATTCTATGACAAGCTCCTGAGGGCAGGGCTGTTGGAGGTAAGGAAGACGCTGGGGTTGATCACATACCAGTGTGCTGCACCCAGCTTTGGGGTTTGCTTATCAAAGCACAGACTGTTCAGTTCTGAGGGCTTCCACTAGGATGAGGTTCACAAGGCTGTTATTAATTGTGCTGCTCTTGTGCTGCTTGACCCTGAATGAAGAGCAGCCTGGATGCCTGAGATTTATCCTTACGGCTGCCTGTGCTGCTGGCCTAAAAACCAGGCTTAAATTCCCATTGATGGTTCCCTTTGTTACCCTTATTGCTAATAGCCAAGATAACAGACAAAGAGTTCTTTAGAAGGCTCAATTTGCTTTGGGAAGATAAGGAGAAGGAAGATGACTATTAGCTAATTTGGCTGTGTCATGGTGACTCCTCGACATTTGTCTCCTGTGGAACTTGTGTCTTGTGACCCTTTAAGGTGGCTGGTTTGGTTCCACAAGCACAGACCCTGCCTTGAAGGCCAAAGTCCTATTTGCAGCAGCCCTTTCTCTGCTTGCTGGGCATCAGCTGACCAGGGAGGAGGAGGAGATGGCCCCATCCCATCCCTGAGCAGCCCCACGGTGAGCAGCCAGCCAGTGGTGTTCAGGACAGAGATCAGAGTTTGTTGCCATTCCCTTCAGCAGAGAAGGATTCCAATAATCTCTTCCCCCACCCCTTTCTTTGTGCAGTTCCATGGGGTTTAGGGAAAGCTGGGCCTCTCAGTTCTCCGCTTTCCTGAGCCCAGTTTATTCTGGTGGAGAGAGAGAGAGACATCTTCACAGGATGTCAGGGATTGGAAGAGACCTCTGAAGATCATCGAGTCCAACCCCCCTGCCAGAGCAGGAGCATAGAATCCAGCACAGGTCACACAGGAACACATCCAGATGGGGCTGCAAAGGCTCCAGAGAAGGAGACTCCACAACCTCTCTGGGCAGCCTGCTCCAGGGCTCTGGGACCCTCACAGTGAGGAAGTTCCTCCTTATGTTGAGGTGGATCCTCCTGTGCTGGAGTTTATACCCATTGCTCCTTGTCCTACCCCAGGGAGCAACTGAGCAGAGCCTGTCCCTGTCCCCTCCCTCCTGACCCCCAGCCCTCAGATATTTATTAAATCCCCTCTCAGTCTCCTTTCCAGACTGAACAGCCCCAGGGCTCTCAGCCTCTCCTCACCAGGCAGTGCTCCAGCCCCTTCATCATCCTCATAGCCCTCCCTTGGACTCTCTCCAGCAGATCCCTGTCCCTCCTGAACTGGGGAGCCCAGAGCTGGATGCAATATTCCAGGTGAGGTCTCAGCAGGGCAGAGTAGAGGGGGAGAACCTCCCTGGCTCTGCTGGCCACACTCCTCTGAATGCAGCCCAGGATCCCATTGGCCTTCTTGGCCCCCAGGGCACATTGCTGTCCCATGCAGAGCTTGTTGCCCACCAGCACTCCCAGGTCCTTCTCCACAGGGCTGCTCTCCAGCACATCCCCTCCTAACCTCTACTGCTGCAGCTGCTTCTTCCTTCCCAGATGGAGGACTCTCCACTTATCCTTGTTGAACCCCATTAGGTTCCTCTCTGCCCAGCTCTCAGTCTGTCCCAGTCTCTTCTGCATCCATTGCTCTCACCTTTGTCCCTGCATTGCAGCACAATGCCCGCAGTGGGGGACCAGCTTGGCCACCCCTCTGCTGGATGGGTGCCTCCTGCCCTGCATGGGGCATCTCCTCGTGCTCCTGTAGCCACCCCCACACGTGGAGCTGGGCCAGGGGATCACTTGCATAACATGGAGAGCATCTAAGTGGGCTCTGCTGAGCTGCAGCAAGGCTAAAATGCTGCCTCTCCTCTATAAATAGAGTGAGTAGGCCAGTTTGCCTTGAGACAAGAAGCTTCCCTCCCCCGAGAGCATCCAAAACTTTCATGCCTGATGGAGCTGGAGCCACTAAAGGAACCAATTCCTCCCTATTAATTGCCCCCTTGGCCTTTCCTCTCCCTTTTTAACCTCAGCTGCAGCTTGATTGTCCTGCCCTGGCTGGCTCCTGCTGGGTGAGGATGAGGATGCTTTGGTGAGGGATGTCTTGGTGGGAGATAGTGGTGGGCTTCTCCACAGCTGGCTTCCTAGGAGAGAGGTAAAAATTGAAGGTTCACTTGAAGCAAGGCTTTGTGGAGGTAGCTGTGGGCTATTTCCTTCTGATAGAGGCAGACAAGGTGAAAGGCAAGTGGCTGAAGGGCTCAGGCTGCTTTGGGGAACTTCTGGAAGCGTTTCCAAAATGAATTTGAGCCTTGCAGGCAGCCAGGTGCAGATCCCAGGGGAGCAGCAGAGTGCTGCAAGGGAAGGCTGTGCTCTGCTTGTCTGTCTGTGATGTCTCTCAGCGTTGTGATCTCTTTGTCTGTGAGGTTTGGTGCATCTGGCCCCATCGAGCCAGGCTGAGTGAGTCCAGAACAGCCTCTGCCACAGCCCCTGTCCCTCCTTATCTCCAGCTTTGTTCAGCCACCATCCACCCCTGCTCTGAGCCTCCCTTCCAGGCTGTGACCTCCTGGGGTCTTTTTCATCTGAGGCTCAGGTCAGAAGCAGTAACCTCCCTGCACTGGCCCTTGCTGGAATCAAATCTGAGCTGAACCTTATAAGAAGTTCCCATAAATCCTTTTGATCTGCTGTTCCAAGCCCAAGCCTTTTCTTTCTCTTCTTACTTTTACTGTTCTGCTAATCCAACCCCTGAGATCTTCACGGGAATTGGGAGCTTTGTGTCCCCCCTCCCCCCACCCCCTGCCCTTTCCATCTTGAGAAGCTTCCTGCACTACAGGCTCCAGGCTGCTGGCTAAACACTGATTCATTCTCATTCCTTCCTGCTGCAGGGGACAAAGGAAGTGTGCTGAGAGCTGACTGTTTGGGAATGTTTTAGCCCATTCCTGCAGCCAGGTGTTCTGCTTCTCATTTCTCACTTGGCCCCAGCTCTGCCTCCTGCCTGCTTCTCCCTTTGGTGCTCTGTTGCCATGGATTGGGGAAAACGGTCTGGGTTAGTAAAGCAATGCTGGAGTGGTTTCCTCAACTGAGTGTGGTTGGTGGCTCAGGGGATGTTTGCTCAGTCCTTGTGTTCTCCACCTGGCATCACAGACTTGTCCAACCATCAGCCTGGCCCCACCATGGCCACTAAACCACATCCCTGAAGTGCCATGGCCACAGGTTTTCCTTGAACCCCTCCAGGGATGGGGACTCCAGCACCTCCCTGGGCAGCCTGTGCCAGTCCCTGAGCACTCTGGCAGCAAAGACATTTGTCCTAATCTCCAAACTAAACCTCCCTTGGTGCAGCCTGAGGCTGTTTCCTCTTGTTCTGTCACTTGTTACTAGGGAGAAGAGAACAACCCCCACCTCCAACAGAGCTGGGGAAGGGTCTGGAGAGCAGGGCTGGGGAGGAGCAGCTGAGGGAGCTGGGGGTGTTTAGCCTGGAGAAGAGGAGGCTGAGGGAGACCTCCTTGCTCTCTGCAGCTCCCTGAAAGGAGGTTGGAATGATCTGGGGGTTGGTCTCTTCTCCCTAGTAACAAGGGATAGGATGAGAGGAAATAGCCTCAAGCTGCACCAGGGGAGGTTTAAGTTGGAGATGAGGAAAAATGTCTTTGCTGCCAGAGTGCTCAGGGACTGGCAGAGGCTGCCCAGGGAGGTGGTGGAGTCCCCAGCCCTGGAGGGGTTCAAGAAACCTGTGGCCATGGCACCTGGGGCCATGGTTTGCTGGCCATGGTGGGGGTGGGTTGATGGTTGGACTGGAGGGTCTCAGAGGTGTTATCTGACTGACACAATTCTCTGCCTGTGTGCTGAGATGGGGGCTGCGATGCACAGCAGTGGTGAGGCAGAGCAGGCCAGCTGTAGCTGCTGATGCCCAGCCAAGGCCTCTTCCAGCTGCCTGAAGCTCAGTTTCACACCACCTTCAGCAGGGAAGGTGGAGCTGAAAAGCCAGCAGGCTCTTTTCAGAGAGGCTGGTGCTGTGCTGGGTGCCTTGTAGGTGTGTGAGGAGGCAGTGGGTGGGTGTGATGGTTGGGCTCCCTGGCCCCACCGCTGCAGCCACCACAGCCACCACAGCCACCAGCTGGGAGGGCTTGGGGAGCAGCCTCCTTCCCTTGAGGCAGTTGTAAATCCATTTCCACTGGAGGAAAACTCCTCTTCCTATCCCCCCCCACACCCTTATAAATGCTCTGACACTTGTTTTTGTATTTAGCTTGTCATGATCCTTGCTTTCAGCCTCATTTCTTATCTCTCTGGTAACAGGACCTGGCTGTCCTTTAGGAGTTATTGCTTTCAGTTTGCAGCACAGTGCTTGGTGTCCTCCAGACAAGGTCTCGTAGGGATTAGAGGGTGTATGCATTTATTTCCTCCTCCTCTCTGTCTGCCTTGCTGCCTGTAACACCTTTGGATCCCACTGAAACACGCTTCTTGTCCTCAGAGTTGGAACAGAGTCTGCTTCTTCCTCTTTTGGTGGCTTTCCTGGCTCTGGCTCCTCCATAAATGTCACCAATGGATCTCTGGGCAGCAGCTCCAACGCTGTCAGCTGAAGACAGGCTTAAAAAAAGCCAACCAAACAAAACCCTCTGCGTGAGGAGCCAGAAGCTGCCTGAGCTGCCAATCTCATCTCCCAGCCCTGAAACTGTGCCTTTTCGGTGGAGGGGGGGTTAAAAAAGGAAGCAACAGAATTGGCTTTCTGCTGGTTCTGCTCTGTCATCCCAAGGTGGCTGTGTAGCAGTTACCAGAAGCAGCCTCTGGAGAGCGGGATGCATCACGCCGCAGCCGGCAGGACCCGCGGAGCCGGGGGATGCCGTGCCTCGGGGATGCGCCGCCTTGGCTCTCCTCACTTAATCACAACCTGTGGCTTCCTCCTGGGCTGCTCCGCGCACAGAGAGGCAGTTGCGAGCCACCTGGGAGACAAATGAGCCAAGCAAACATCTATTTGTCTTCAAGCTCCACTTGCTGCTCTTCTTGCCTTTGCTCTGAAAAGCAGAGGGAAATGTGGGAGGCTGCTCCCAGTGCCTGGTGGATTGCCGACTGCTCAGGGACAAGGAGTGCCCATTGGGGTTGAGTTTGCATGAAATCAGCTCTTAAAGGAGCTGGAAAGCCACAGGAGCTCAGGATATTCTGAGATCATTGGTTTTCTACTGAGTCTTTGCTGAAGGCTGCAGTGGACCTCTCCTCATTGAGCACAGCCCTGTGAGGAGAGGCTGAGGGAGCTGGGGTTGTTTAGCCTGGAGAAGAGGAGGCTCAGGGGAGACCTCATTGCCCTCTACAACTACCTGAAAGGTGGTTGTAGCCAGGAAGGGGTTGGTCTCTTCTCCCAGGCAACCAGCACCAGAACAAGAGGACACAGTCTCAAGCTGTGCCAGGGGAGGTTTAGACTCGAGGTGAGGAGAAAGTTCTTCACCGAGAGAGCCATTCATCATTGGGATGTGCTGCCCAGGGAGGTGGTGGAGTCCCCATCCCTGGAGGTGTTCAAGAGGGGATTGGATGTGGCACTTGATGCCATGGTCTAGTCATGAGGTCTGTGGTGACAGGTTGGACTCCATGATCCTCGAGGTCTCTTCCAACCTTAGTGATACTGTGATACCTTGGAGAGTTATTGCTTCTCCTGCAATGAGGCCAGACACTGACCAGGGCTTGGAATGGAACTGTGGGGATCAATGAGTCCAACCTCCCTCCCAGAGCAGATCTCCACTGATCTCAGGGGTGATGTGTTGGACCTGGGGCTCTCCAGTGGTTCTAAACTGCATTAACCTTCATCTCTTCATCATTCTGGGAAGTCATTCATAGACTCTCAGAATGGTAGGGGTTGGGAGGGACCTCTGGCAATCACTGAGTCCAACCCCTCTGCCAGAGCAGAGTCACCCAGGGCAGGTCACCCAGGAGTGCATCCAGCTGGGTCTAGAAAAGAGAAGGAGACTCCACAGCCTCTCTGGGCAGCCTGCTCCAGGCCTCCAGTTGCCTCATGGCGAAGGAGTTTTCCTTCATGTTGAGGTGGAGCTTCCTGGGTTCCAGTTTGTATCCATTGCCCCATGTCCTACTGTAGGACTCCACTGAAGAGTCTGGCCCCTTCCTCTTGACACTCACCCTTCAGATATGTCTAAACATTAAGTATGCTTTTGACCAACTCCTCCAGTACCTCCCTGCCAAGCCCTTGAGCACAAGCTTCTGGTTTCTGCTCTTTTGGGGTGTGTGGTGTCTTTCCCCCTGGGCAGGAGACAGCTGAGCAGGGCTGTCCTTTGAGGTGGCTGGGGCAGAAGCAGGCCAGGAGCACTGCTCACCAGGTGGGACACTGAAAGCAGTGTTGCTCATCCTCTCCTGCTGTGCCTCTGTGCTGTGGACAGGCTCATCTCTGCAACTCACTGAACAGGGTTTGAGATCAAGGACCTGCAGGAGAAGGATTTGAGCTCATGCTAACCACGAGACACACCTTGGGCACTGGCTGGAGGCTTTTGTGGCTGGCAGTATTACCACTAAAGTAACTGGGCAGAGCCTTGGGGGAAGCAGAGAGACAGAGGAACCCAATGGGGGACACTTGTCTGCAGCTCAGATACTAATTTAGTGTGGTTGCTTTCCAACAAAACATCTGACCCCCCCTACCCCCTTCAGCAGGTTGACTTCCTCCTCCCTCCTTATGCCATCCTAAGCCTTCCTGCTTCCCCTCATCACCCTCATGATGTCATCCCAAGCCTTCCTGCTTCCCCTCATCACCCTCCTGATGTCATCCCAAGCCTTCCTGCTTCCCCTCATCACCCTCCTGATGTCATCCCAAGCATTCCTGCTTCCCCTCATCACTCTCCTGATGTCATCCCAAGCCTTCCTGCTTCCCCTCATCACCCTCCTGATGTCATCCCAAGCCTTCCTGCTTTCCCTCATCACCCTCCTGATGTCATCCCAAGCCTTCCTGCTTTCCCTTATCACCCTCCTGATGTCATCCCAAGTGTTCCTGCTTCCCCTCATCACCCTCCTGATGTCATCCCAAGTGTTCCTGCTTCCCCTCATCATGCTCCTGATGTCATCCCAAGTGTTCCTGCTTCCCCTCATCATGCTCCTGATGTCATCCCAAGCCTTCCTGCTTCCCCTCATCACCCTCCTGATATCATCCCAAGTGTTCCTGCTTCCCCTCATCACATCCTGATGTCATCCCAAGTGTTCCTGCTTCCCCTCATCATGCTCCTGATGTCATCCCAAGTGTTCCTGCTTCCCCTCATCACCCTCCTGATGTCATCCCAAGCCTTCCTGCTTCCCCTCATCACACTCCTGATATCATCCCAAGCCTTCCTGCTTCCCCTCATCACCCTCCTGATGTCATCCCAAGCCTTCCTGCTTCCCCTCATCACACTCCTGATATCATCCCAAGCCTTCCTGCTTCCCCTCATCACACTCCTGATATCATCCCAAGCCTTCCTGCTTCCCCTCATCACCCTCCTGATGTCATCCCAAGCCTTCCTGCTTCCCCTCATCACCCTCCTGATGTCATCCCAAGCCTTCCTGCTTCCCCTCATCACCCTCCTGATGTCATCCCAAGCCTTCCTGCTTTCCCTCCCCACCTTCATCCCAGATAAAGCCTCCACAGGCATCTGCTGCTCTGTGTCCTGTTCCTGGTGCACCTGCTACCGATCTTGCCGATGGGCCTAGGTGAAAGTATCTTTTGCTGGCAGCAGGACATCACTTCTGCTGTGGCCTTGCTGTGGGTGGCAAAGCAAGCAAGAGGAACCAGGGACTGTAACATGCACTCGGGAACAGCAGAGGGAGCTTGGAGATGAGTGCGGGATCCAGGCAGGGGAAGGATCTTGGTCTTTGGTTTGAAGGCTCCAGCTGGAGCTGGTGAGCTCTCCCATTCCCAGGGCAGCTTCACCCATGTGCCCAGGGAGGGATGGGACATGGGAGCTTAGCAGCTCCTCACTGCTCTTAGGGTGTGTGAGACCTTGCAGACCCTCCAGGTGGTGACATCCTGCCTTAGGCTTGGTCTCATCATTCTGGGAGACTGTTGAACAACTCCTTTGGTCCCTCCTTGTTAAGCTCTTGAGCACCAGTTCATCCCTGAGCATGTGCTTAAGCTCTTTGCAGAGCAGAACAACTCTCCCAGCTCCCTCCTGGGGAGGAGAGAGAGCCCTGAGGGACAAAAGTGGATGGGATGTGGGCTGAGAGTAAATGAGACATTGATCCAGTGGGAAAAATACAGGGAAAGGAGCCAAGTGTCCCTGGGCTCCTTCTCCTGGGCTTTGCTATGTGACTGTGGGCAAGGCAATCAATGTCTCTGCAGGTTGTCTGCCTGCCTGGGCTGGAGGAGCTAAGACTGACACACCACAGCCATGCTGAGTGCTGCAGGAGCTTGGTGAAACCACAACCCTGGGCTTGGATCAGCACCTGAGGGGGAGCATGGCTGTGACCTAGAGACCCTGCCAGCATCCCCTGCTCTCCCTCCAGACCATACTGACAGTAGCTTATCCTTCTTTATTGTTAGTGCTAAAAGTGTGTTGGTTGCTCGTGGAAATGCTCTAGTGAGACCTCTCCTGGTGTACTCTCTGCTCCAGCTATGGGATCCACAATGCAACATGGAGATGGAGCTGCTGGAGTGGATTTAGAGGAGGCCACAAAGATGATCAGAGGGCTGGAGAACCTCTCCAATGAAGATAGGGTGAAAGGATTGGGGCTGCTCAGCCTGGAGAAGAGAAGGCTGCAGGGACACCTTAGAGCTGCATTTCAATATCTGAAGGGGACCTACAGGCAGGCTGGGGAGGGACTGTTCAGAAGGGCTGTGGCGATGGGACAAGGGGCAATGGTTTGAATCTGAAGGGGGTAGATTCAGGTTGGACATCAGGAGGAAGTTCTCCACAGTAAGAGTGGTGAAATACTGCAGCAGGTTGCCCAAGGATGTGGTGGAGGCCTCACCCCTGGAAGCATTCAAGGTCAAGTTTGCTGTGACCCTGGGCAGCCTGATCCAGTTGGAGGTGTCCCTGCTGCCTGCAGGGGAGGTTGGACAAGATGAGTTTTTGAGGCTCCCTTCCAACCTGATCCAGGCTGTGAATCTGTGAAATGGATCTTCCAGCAGGGTGTTTTGTGTGTCAGAGCAGGGAAACGAGGGATCAGAGGGATGGCTCAGTGCCATGCTGATGAAAAGCTTTCTTTTCAAAGAGCTACCCAACATTGCCCCTGGCTCCTGTGTTTTGGGACTTCATTTGTTGTTTCTCTTTGTTAATCACTGCTGACAGCTCTCAGGCTAATGATTCTGGGGGTTGTATATACACACACACACATATATGTATATTTTTCTTTGATTGGATGCTTTCTCATTCTAGGATAAAGGCTAAAAGCCATCCCAAATCCCAAGCAACCCATAAAGCTGCTGAGCTAAGCGAGGCCCAAAGGGCTGTGCAGGCTGTGGGTGTTGGTGCAGGCACCAGGGAGATGCCAGCGCTGAGCCATCTGAATGGCAAAGCCTGCTGGGTTTATTGTATGTCTGACATGGGTGCTGTCTGGAGCCCTGCTAAGTCTGGCCTTACTCAGGCCACTGCTGGCATGGCTGTGGAATTCACACTCAGCACTGGGGGACAAAGCAGGGAGAGCTCAGGGGGCTTAGTGCGGGGGTGCTGATGCTGCCCGGGCTGTCGACTGCTCGTGGGGAGGCTGGGAGGATGGGGATTAGATCCAGCCCTGGCTCTGCCTGGGGCATGGCTCCCTGGGATTTGCACACTGCAGAGCCTGGCTCCACAGCATGAGCCTGCTGAGCTGGTGGGGGATGTGTCTGGTTTGCAAGGCAGGCTGAGCTGATGAGGCTGCAGGTGTACAGTGTGGTGCTGTGTGCTGAGAGTGGCAGGTGGGGTTTGCTGATCAGGGCAGGCTGGCTTGAGGAATTGTTGCCCTCAGCTGCAGGTTCCCTGCTCTACTCTGCCCTAGTGAGGCCACACCTGCAGTACTGGGTC
This sequence comes from Melanerpes formicivorus, assembly GCF_026170545.1. Taxonomy (NCBI): domain Eukaryota; kingdom Metazoa; phylum Chordata; class Aves; order Piciformes; family Picidae; genus Melanerpes; species Melanerpes formicivorus. Next base: position 3,237,454 of record NW_027142429.1, read on the forward strand.
CAGTTCTGGGCTCTCCAGTCCAGGAGACTCAAGGAACTACCAGAGAGGGTCCAAGAGAGGCTATGACGATGCTGAGGGGCCTGGAGCACCTCTGTGAGGAGGAAAGGCTGAGAGCCCTGAGGCTGTTGAGAGCCCCAGAGGGGATCTGCTCAATGCTCAGCAAGAGCTCAAGGGTGGGGGGCAAGAGAACTGGGCCCAGTGACAGGTTCCCATTCCCTGAGCAGGTAACATTAGGGAAAGGAGTAGAAAGTGCATCATGTCTTAAAGATGGGGGAATGGAGGGAGGTGAAATAAGGTCGCTCAAACCCAGATCCAGAGCTTGCTCCTGGCTTGCTCAGATGAAGCAAAACAGGTTGGCTTAGCTCTGTCTCCATAGCAGTCTGAGCTGAGCTACACTGAGCTGAGCTACTCTGAGCTGCATCTCCAAGGAGCAAGAGGGGTTGACTGCCTCTGGCTAGGGCAGGAATTTCCTCTCTTGTCCCAGGGAGACCCACGAGAACAAGTCTCTTCTGGGCAGATGTGGTCATGGCTCAGGAGCACCCAGATGAGCCACAAGTGCACCCTGGAAGTCCCTGGCTCCATCCTTCTCAGTCACTCCATGGCCACTTTGAAAGAACAGTGCTAGAAAAAGAAATCAGAGAATCAATAAGGTTGGAAAAGACCTGAGAGATCATCCAGTCCAACCTGTCACCCAACACCTCCTGTCTGCTAAACCATGGCTCCAAGTGCCACATCCAATCCCCTCCTGAACACCTCCAGGGATGGGGACTCCACCACCTCCCTGGGCAGCACATTCCAATGGCCAATCTCTCCTGCTGGGAAAAGTTTCTTCCTCACCTTCCGCCTAAACCTCCCCTGGCACAGCTTGAGACTGTGTCCTCTTGTTCTGGTGCTGCTTGCCTGGGAGAAGAGACCAACCCCCACCTGGCTACAACCTCCCTTCAGGGAGTTGGAGAGAGCAAGAAGGTCTCCCCTGAGCCTCCTCTTCTCCAGGCTAAGCAACCCCAGCTCCCTCAGCCTCTCCTCACAGGGCTGTGCTCCAGACCCCTCCCCAGCTTTGTTGCCCTTCTCTGGACACCTTCCAGCATCTCAACATCTTTCCTAACCTGAGGAGCCCAGAACTGGACCCAGGACTCAAGGTGTGGCCTAAGCAGTGCTGAGCACAGGGCACAAGGACTTCCCTGCTCCTGCTGGCCACACTGTTCCTGATGCAGGCCAGGATGCCCTTGGCCCTCTTGGCCCCCTGGGCATGCTGCAGGCTCATGTTCAGCTGCTGTCAACCATTACCCCCAGGTCCCTTTCTGCCTGGCAGGCTTCATTGCTGCTGGTCACCTCTAGAACCCAGGCAGAAGGGATGCAGTGGGAGCAGGAGGTTTGGACCCGGTGTGGTGTCCTCTGCGTCGGGCGTTTGAACTTGGAGCGTGGTTAATGACCAGGGTGGTTTGACCTGGGTTTCCCCTCTCTGCCTCCGTGGTGTCTGCAGAACAGGCGTGAAATCAGATCAGGCTGATGCTTTCTAAGGGCAGCTGAGGCTGACTTTTGTGAGCAGAATTCAAAAAGAAAAGCTTTTAATGTGTGAGAAATGGAAATGAAATGAAATGAAATGAAAATGGATGTCTTCAGGGCAGCAGAGGGAGCGAGGCCAAGGCGATAGCGAGCGAAACAAACTCTGTGATGGCGGCAGAAAGGAGGGGGGAAAATGAACAGGGAGAAGAACAGAGAGGACAGAGCAAGCAAGACACTGCCACAGGTTGCCCAGGAAGGTGGTGGAAGCCTCATGCCTGGAGGTGTTTGCAGCCAGGCTGGATGTGGCTGTGAGCAACCTGCTGTAGTGTGAGGTGTCCCTGGCCATGGCAGGGGGGTTGGAAGTGGCTGAGCCTTGAGGTCCCTTCCAACCCTGACAACTCTGTGATTCTGTGTTGGAGAGATTTGTCAGGGGCCATAGCAAGAAGGTTACCTTGTAAGGTATTTCTAGAGGTGTGCTAAGCCATACTGGAGAAGCCTCACCCCTTGCAGATCCATCCAGCAGCTGCTTGATCTTGATGAAACTGCCAATCTTGCCCTGTTCACAGAACTGTTGGGGTTGGAAGAGATCTTTGAGATCATGCTGAAAGTCAAAGCTGACAACAAGCTCTTGGGTGAAGTGCTTTGATTGTCCCCTCTGGCCCCAACATCACAGAATCACAGCATGGGTTGGGTTGGAAGGAATCCTGAAGATCATCCAGTTCCAAATGGGGAGAAGAACAGAGAGGACAGAGCAAGCAAAACACTGGCACAGGTTGCCCAGGGAGGTGGTGGAAGCCTCATGCCTGGAGGTGTTTGCAGCCAGGCTGGATGTGGCTGTGAGCAACCTGCTGCAGTGTGAGGTGTCCCTGCCCATGGCAGGGGGGTTGGAGCTGGCTGAGCCTTGAGGTCCCTTCCAACCCTGACAATTCTATGATTCTAAACCAATTTTGGAGTTCAGGCTGGATGTTAGGAGGAAATTCTTCCTAGAAAGAGGTATTGGCCATTGGGATGTGCTGCCCAGGGAGGTGGTGGAGTCCCCATCCCTGAAAGTGTTTAGAAAGAGACTGGTGAGGCACTTGGTGCCATGGGTTAGTTGATTAGATGGTGTTGGGGGATAGGTTGGACTTGATGATCTTGAAGGTCTTTTCCAACCTGGTTAATTCTGTGATTCTGTGTCCCTGCCCATGGCAGGGGGGTTGGAACTGGCTGAGCCTTGAGGTCCCTTCCAATCCTGACAATTCTGTGATTCTACATGTGAGAGTCTGGTGTGCTGTAAGGGTGCAGTGAGGATGCTGGGCTCTTCTGTGGCCTTACACATTGTCTTTGACATGGACCTTTTGGAATGGCTCCAGAGTAGGCCACAATTGTGATCCAAGGTCTGGAAGCCCTCTGCTGTGAGGACAGGCTGAGAGTTGGGGTTGTTCAGCCTGGGGAAGGGAAGGATCCAGGCTGATTTGGAGCAGCCTTCTAGGATCTGAAGGAGGCTACAGAAGAGCTGGGGAGGGATTTGGTACAAAGGCAGGTAGTGACAGGATGAGGGGGACTGACTTCAAACTGGAAGAAGCTGGATTTAGATCAGACATGAGGAAGAAATTCTTCCCCATGAGGATGCTGAGGCAGTGGGACAGGGTGTCCAGAGAAGCCATGGAGGCTCCAAGCCTGGAGGTGTTCAAGGCCAGGTTGGATGAGGCTTTGAGCAAGCTGGGCTGGTGGGAGGTGTCCCTGCCCATGGCAGGGGGTTGGAACTGGATGATCTTTAAGGTCCCTTCCAACCCAAACCATTCTGTGATTCTAATATCCTCATCCTGGATCCACAGAAGCTGTGCTCCTTGCCTTGCTTGGGAATCAGCTGCACAAACCCTGCTGTGGCTCTGGTTCTCAGGCACTTTGCTTCCTTTCTGTTGCTTTAACACTGAAGGGCTTTTTTGCTCCACTTTTGGCTACTTCAGGGAGACCAAGGCACCAGTGCTCCTGTGACATCTTCCTGCTCAGAGAAGCCTGGGACTCGCTGCCACACATCCATGGGGGGCAGAGCATCCTCTCCATCCCCACCTGGCTCTGCTGGAGGCTGAGGGATTTTGCCAGTGGATCTCCAGTCTTTTGGAACAGGATCTTGCCATGATTTTTAGCCAATGACTTTAAAAACCCCTGACCCAACAAAGAAAAGACAACCCAGCAACTCCCAGAACTACCAAGTGAGAAGCTGTTGGCATTAAAGCAGACCCAAACCAGCTCAGCCTCAGCCATGCTGGTTGAGAGGTGTGACTGCAGTTGGTATTAGTTCAAGAATTTAAAGTAGTAGTACAAATACTCTGTAGAATTAGTTCATTCTGTTAACCCTCTTGGGCAAAAAGCATAGATTCAGAACAGTTTTAGTTGGAAAAGGCCTTTAAGATCATCAAGTCCAACCATTTTCCAACACTGCCCAGGCTGGTGCTAAACCATGGACCTCAGCAGCACATCATAGTATCAGTCAGGGTTGGAAGGGACCACAAGGATCAGCCAGTTCCAACCCCCCTGCCATGGGCAGGGACACCCCACACTAGATCAGGCTGCCCAGAGCCTCATCCAGTCTGGCCTTAAACACCTCCAGGGACAGGGCCCCAACCACCTCCCTGGACAACCCATTCCAGGGCTTCACCACTCTCATGGGGAAGAACTTCCTCCTCCCCTCCAGCCTCAATCTCCCCACTTCCAGCTTCATTCCATTCCCCCTAGTCCTATCACTGCCTGAGATCCTGAGCAGTCCCTCCCCAGCCTTCCTGGAGCCCCCTTCAGATCCTGCAAGGCCACAATGAGGTCACCTCAGAGCCTTCTCTTCTGCAGACTGAACAGCCCCAACTCCTTCAGTCTGTCCTCATAGGAGAGGTGCTCCAGCCCTCTGCTCATCCTCCTGGCCCTGGTCTAGACACCTTCCAGCACCTCCACATCCCTCTTGTGCTAGGGGCTCCAGACTGGAGGCAGTACTCCAGGTGGGGTCTCCCCAGAGCTGAGCAGAGGGGGAGAATCACCTCCCTTGCCCTGCTGGCCACACTTCTCCTGCTGCAGCCCAGGCTCTGCTTGGCTTTCTGGGCTGCAAGTGCACACTGAGAGCTCCTGGTGAGCTTCTCCTCCCCCAGCACCCCCAAGGCTCTCTCCTCAGGGCTGCTTTCCAGCCAGTCACTGCCCAGTCTGCATTTGTGCCTGGGATTGCCTCAACCCAGCTGCAGGACCCTGCACTTGCTCTTGTTGAACCTCCTGAGGTTGTCTTGTGCCCACCTCTCCAGCCTGTCCAGGTCCCTCTGGATGGATCCCTTCCCTCCAGCTGTCTGCTGCACCACACAGCTTGGTGTCAGCAGCAAACCTGCTGAGGGTGCACTCAGTGCCACTGTCCATCTTTGCCTTTTAAACACCTCCAGGCATGGGGATTTGACCTGAGCAGCCTGTGCCAGGGTTTGAGAACCTTTCCAGTGAAGAATTTTCTTATAGTATCCAACCTAACCCCACCCTGGTGCAACTTGAGGCCATTTCTTCTCATCCTATCACTTGTTCCTTGGGAGAAGAGATCAAGTCCCACCTGGCTCCAGCTTCCTTGGAGGGAGAGCAATGAGGTCTTCCCTCAGTCTCCTCATTTCCAGACTGATCAATCCCAGTGTCCTCAGCTGCTCCTCCCCAGCCCTGGTCTCCAGACCCTTCCCCAGCCTCATTGCCCTTCTCTGGACACACTCCAGCCCCTCAATGGCCTTTTTGTAGTGAGGGTCCCCCAAAACTGCTCCCAGTGTTTGAGGTGTGACCTCAACAGTGCTGAGTACAGCAGCACAACCTCTTGTTGCCCTTCTCTGGACACCTTCCAGCAGCTCAACCTCTTTCCTAACCTGAGGAGCCCAGAACTGGACACAGGACTCAAGGTGTGGCCTAAGCAGTGCTGAGCACAGGGCACAATGACTTCCCTGCTCCTGCTGGCCACACTGTTCCTGCTGCAGGCCAGGATGCCCTTGGCCTTCTTGGCCCCCTGGGCACACTGCTGGCTCATGTTTAGGTGGCTGTCAATCAGCACCCCCAGGTCCCTTTAGCTTGTAGAATTTGGGTTTGGTGTGAGTCTTGAAATGAAAGCCAAGGTGGCTGCAAAACAAGAGCTTGTTGAACCCAGTGGTGAGACAGGATGTGGCTGCTCTCCTAAATGCAGTTTCTGTGAGCTGGACCCAGCTTAGCAGGAAGCTCTGATAGGATCAAATTGTCATTTTCTGTCAGAAAACTGCTCTTCCAGAAAATGTGCAGCCAGTTCAAATCAATATTTCTCTTTCTGCTGCCCTGGGCAGGCTTGGAAGGCAATGTGCTGGTGCAGTTCCCTGTAATGCTTTTTCCTTTAGCTAAATTGGACCTGGAGACAGAGGAAGCTTCATAAGCCCCTTCCTGCCCCCCAGCCACCTCCTCCACAGCCTGCTGAGCTCAGCAGAGTTGGTCTCTCTTGTCTGGAGCTGCAGGAGGAGGGTTGCTGCCCTCCAACCTTCAGCTGCTCTCTGTTGTTTCCTCCCTGTCTGGACTCCAACCTTTGGAGGCATCCCCTCCTGGTGTCAAGTGAAAAAGCTTCTGTGGCAGCTTGGTGCCATGGTGTTCTATGTGCACCTCATGGAGCTCCCACCTGGGGAGGAAGAAGCCCTGCCCCAGCCTGGGTGAGGGCTGAGCTGCTGGGAAGCAGCCCTCTGGGAAAGGCCCTGGTGGACAGCAGGATCACCATGAGGCAGCAACGTGCCCTTGGAGCCAGGAAGGCAAATGGCATCCTGGGGTGCATCAAGAAGAGTGCAGCCAGCAGGTTGAGGGAGGTTCTCCTCCTCTACTCTGCCCTAGTGAGGTCACAGCTGGAGTATTGTGTCCAGGTTTGGGCTGCCCAGCTCAAGAATGACAGGGAAGTGCCTGAGAGGGTAGAGCAAAGGGCTCTGAGGATGATTAAGGGACTGCAACATCTCTCTCAGGAAGGAAGGCTGAGGGACCTGGGGCTTTTAGCCTGGAGAGGAGAATACTGAGGGAGGCTCTGATCAATGCTTATCAATACTTCAGGGGTGGGTGTCAGGAGGATGGGGCCAGGCTATTCTCAGTGGTGCCCAGTGACAGGACAAGGAGTAACCCTCAGGGCTGAGGTTGAACTTGGAAAGTTCCACCTAAACTTGAGGAGGAATCTGTGAACTTCTTTCCTCTGAGGGTGGCAGAGCACTGGCACAGGCTGCCCAGAGAGGTGGTGGAGTCTCTGTCTTTGGAGACTTAAAAAGCCTGCCTGGGCACCAGCCTGTGCTTCTCATAGGTGACCCTTCTCTGGCAGAGGGGTTGGACTGGGTGATCTCCAGAGGTCCCTTCCAACCCCCCAGCATGCCAGGGTTCTGTGGTTCTGTGACTGGTGTGAGACAAGCCCCTAAGGGTTGCTGCCACCATGGGGTGCAGTGGGGCTGCTGGGCTTGTGGAGTGCAGCTCTTTGGAGGGGGGATGAGGTTTGAGCAATGCTTCCTTGCCTGAAATATCACAGAATCATAGAATCAACCAGGTTGGAAAAGACCTCAGAGATCATCAAGTCCAAGCTGTCACCCAACACCTCCTGACAACTAAACCATGGCTCCAAGTGCCACATCCAATCCCCTCTTGAACACCTCCAGGGATGGGGACTCCACCACCTCCCTGGGCAGCACATCCCAATGGTTAACAACTCTCTCTGGGAAGAACTTTCTCCTCGCCTCCAGCCTAAACTTCCCCTGGCACAGCTTGAGACTGTGGCCTCTTGTTCTGATGCTGCTTGCCTGGGAGAAGAGACCAACCCCCACCTGGCTACAACCTCCCTTCAGGGAGTGGCAGAGAGCAAGAAGGTCTCCCCTGAGCCTCCTCTTCTCCAGGCTAAGCAACCCCAGCTCCCTCAGCCTCTCCTCACAGGGCTGTGCTCCAGACCCCTCCCCAGCTTTCTTGCCCTTCTCTGGACACCTTCAAGTCTCTCAATGTCCTTCTTAAATTCAGGAGCTCAGAACTGGACACAGGACTCAAGGTGTGGCCTAAGCATTGCTGAGCACAGGGCACAATGGCTTCCCTGCTCCTGCTGGCCACACTGTTCCTGATGCAGGCCAGGATGCCATTGGCCCTCTTGGCCCCCTGGGCACACTGCTGGCTCATGTTCAGAACCTGAGCCTGGTGAATTCTTGAGCTAGAAGCAGGAATTCCCATGGCTGGGGCTGAGCAGTGAGGGCTGCTGAGGGGAGGCAGATGCTTTGGGAGGTGTAGTCTCCTGTGAGGCCAAATGCTACAGCTGCAAGCAAAGACACTTTGTTTTTGGGCTCAGTTTTCTTTTTTTACCAACCATCTAATGGAGAACAAATTCCTTAAAGCTGCTTTTTCCCCAGAGGGCTCAGTAGGAAACATTGCCTCAGCATAAAATATGTCTGCTTGCTCTCCAGTCTGAATCTCCCTCTTTCAGTCTCAAACCCTCACCCCTTGGCCTGTCACAACAGGCCCTACTCAAATGTCTGTCCCCAGCTTTCTCATCAGCTCTTTAGGCACTCAAAACTCACCAGCTGCTTTGTCCCCACAGGGCTCCATAGGAAACATTCCCAATCCCACCCCCCCTGCCTGTTGTCTGTTAGGCATCCAAGAGCTCCTCTAGAACATCAAAAATAGAGCTGAGCCTGGCTTTTCAACCCAGCTGTAGCAGCCTCCTGGTACCAAGCACACCCTGGGCAGCTCTGTGTCTCCCAGAGGGCACTGAGCTGCTGAAGGGCAGCAGCATCTTCAGCAAGAGCAGCAGAGGTGCTGCATGCTGCTGGCTGTGACAGCACAGTGCTCACCTTGCAAGGACAGAGCTTCCAACAGGCATGAAAGCTCTGGGCTGGGGCTTCCTCAAGAGACAGCAGTCCAGATGTAGCACTCCCAAGCTGCCTGTGCTCACCTGCCAGCAGCTCAGGTGGGAAGATGAAGCAGTGCTGTGCTAATGCTCATTTCATTTCATAGCACCATGGAAAGCTTCCACGGGGGTGCAAAGGGACCCTTCCAGCTCACCCAGTCCAAGCCCCAGGCAGTCAGCAGGGACATCTGCAGCTGGAGCAGGTTGCTCAGAGCCTTAACCAACCTGACCTGGAATGGTTCCAGGCATGGGGCAGCTTCCACCACTCTGGGCAACCTGCCACAGGGTCTCACCATCCTCAGCAGAAAACCTTTCTTCCTTCTCTCCAGTCTCAATCTCTTTCAGTTCAAACCCTCCCCCCTTGTCCTGTCACAACAGGCCCTGAGAAAAAGTCTGTCCCCAGCTTTCTGATCAACCCTTGAAGCACTGCAAGGCCACCAGAAGGTCTCTCTGGAGCCTTCTCTTCTCCAAGCTTCCCCAACTCTCTCAGCCTGGCCTCACAGCAGAGGGCTTCCAGCCCTGCCAGCACTGCTGTGGCCTCCTCTGGCCCTGCCCCAACAGGTCCCTGGCTGTGCTGTGCTGAGGACTCTAGAGGTGACCCCAGCACTGCAGAGGGGTCTCAGCAGAGCACAGCAGAGGGGCAGAATCCCCTCCCTCCCCACTGGGTCATGACTCCCAGTAACCTTTTTCCCTTTCTTGCCCATGACAAGGTGCCTGCATTCCAAAGCTGCACCGGTAGGATGACCATGGAGAGGCACAAAACTTCTGGGGATGTTATCCTGCTTTTTGCTACTGAGGTGGTGCTCCTAGGAACAAGGACCCTGTTTTGGCAGAAGTGAGCCAGCAGCAGTGCTGCTTGCTGGGCAGGAGGATGTGGCCTCCTGTGCCCTAAACAAGCTTTTCAGCCCTTAGGTCAGGGATGTATGCAGAGGAAGGGCATCAATGCTTGGTTTGGTTCTGAATTTAGCCCCTCTCTTCCCAATCCTACCTGTCCCCCTAGCACTAAAACACAGAATATATCTGGTTGGAAGAGAGCTCAAAGATCATCCAGGCTAACCTTTGACCCTGGCCCAAGAGTCAGCAAACACAATTGAACTCAGTGGGGAGGTCACCAGGGACACATTCTTCTGGTCAAAGGTCCTCCAGAAAAGCTCACCCAGATCTCCCACTTGTGTTCCCCCTTCAAACATCAGCTCACCCAGTTCTCCCACTTGTGTTCCCCCTTCAAACATCAGCTCACCCAGATCTCCCACATGTGTTCCCCATTCAAACATCAGCTCCTGACCAACTGCAGCCACACAACAGGTGAGGGGAGCCAGGTGCATTAAGGACAAGTGAAAAGGGCTGGATGAGGTGTAGCTGGTAAATCCTAGCCCACCCTTTCCTCTCCCTTGAGCCCTTGCAGTTCTGCTTAGCCCCGGGAAGAGCAACACCACCAGGACAGCCTGACCATCAGAGTCCCCTGGGTGTGGGGAGAGATGCATTGGCAGCTCTGGTTGCAGAGCACAGGATGGAGCAGGGAGGGACTTTGCAGACTGACTTCATCACCTTGGCCATGAGGAAGCTCTCACCTTAGGTAAGATCAGCTCTGATTCCAGGTAGCAGTGAGGGCACCATCCTCAGGGTGGCCATCACCACGGAGCTCTGCCAGCATGGCACAGCTCACCAAGCTGTGAAGATCCAGGGGTGGGCTGGCATGGGGGTGGGCTGAGGAGTTCATAGGCTTCAATCTAGCCCTGTAAAGCTGTGGCTCTAGAGGCTGGGCTGTCATTCTCAGTGTTTGTTGAACAGTCTGAGGCAAAACAAGCTCCAGCACGTATGGTGGACCCTCAGAATGGATCTTGGGGGGGTGTGTGTGTGTTTGTTTGGCTGGGTTTTTTTCTCTCCCCAGAGCTGTAAATTAGATCTGTTGCTCCCTTTTCCTGGCTTGGTTTGTGTTTATATTGTAGAGCTCGTTTGTGCTGACATGCAGAGAATTACTGAAGTTAAAAGAGCCATTTTAAACCACCTCATTTAGCAAACACCAGAAAGAAATGCTCCATTCCTTCTTCAGTTTTTCCTTTCCTGGCTGAGGCTCTTTCTCTCCTGCATCCAGCCCAAATTACTCAGTGCTTTGGGTTGCACTCCACACTCATATTTTTTTTTCCCTTTGATAAAGTGTTTTTCCTCAAGGAGTTTGCTCAGCTCTCTTCCCTTCCCAGGGTTCCAAAGGCGAAGGAAAACAATATCTCTCCCCCTCCCAGGGTGCTGATTAGGAGCTCATCTGATTGAGGGTGCACACCAAGCGGGGGGAAGCTGGCTGTGTGTGGATTGAGGATGCTGTGATGCATTGCACATGGGTTGGATTTTCCTCAAGTGCTAATTGTCTTCACACACAGGCTGGGGATCTGCACCTGTCTGTGCTGGCAGGGTGGTTTGGTGTGTGCCCTGAAGGGCTGTTTGTGTGAGTCATAGGAGGGGAGGGCTTGGAAGGGACCTCTGGGGAGCAGTGAGTCGAACCTCCTTCCCAGAGCAGATCTTCACTGATCTCAGGGGTGTGTCAGACCTCCCAGGCTCTCCAGGGGTTCTAAACTGCATTAACCTTCATCTCCTCGTTGTTCTGGGAAGCCATTCATAGAACCACAGAATGGGAGGGGTTAGGAGGGACCTCTGGAGATCATTGAGTCCAATCCCCCTCCCAGAGCAGGATCACCCAGGGCAGCTCACACAGGAATGCATCCAAATGGGTCTTGAAAAGCCTTCAGAGAAGGACACTCCACAGCCTCTCTGGGCAGCCTGCTCCAGGGCTCCAGCAGCCTCACAATAAGTTTCTACCCATAGTAAAGAAGTTTCTACCCATATTGGGATTGTTTAGCCTGGAGAAGAGGAGGCTCAGGGGAGACCTTATTGCTGTCTACAACTATCATAGTATCAGTCAGGGTTGGAAGGGACCACAAGGATCTAGTTCCAACCCCTCTGCCATGGGCAGGGACACCCCACACTAGATCAGGCTGCCCAGAGCCTCATCCAGCCTGGGCTTAAACACCTCCAGGGATGGGGCCTCAACTACCTGAAGGGAGGTTGTAGCCTGGTGGGGGTTGGCCTTTTCTCCCAGGCAAGCAGCACCAGAACAAGAGGACACAGTCTCAAGCTGTGCCAGAGGAGGTTTAGGCTGGAGGTGAGGAGAAAGTTCTTCCCAGAGAGAGTTGTTAGCCATTGGAATGTGCTGCCCAGGGAGGTGGTGGAGTCCCCATGCCTGGAGGTGTTCAAGAGGGGATTGGATGTGGCACTTGGAGCCATGGTTTAGCAGTCGGGAGGTGTTGGGTGACAGGTTGGACTTGATGATCTTTGAGGTCTTTTCCAACCTTACTGATTCTATGATAATACTGACTCGACTCAGACAATGCTATGATACTGAAGAGGAACTTCCTGGGTTCCAGTTTGTATCCATTGCCCCTTGTCCTATCACAGGACACCAGTGAGAAGAGCCTGGTCCCTTCTTCTTGACACTCACCCTTCAGATATTGATAAGACCTCCTCTCAGTCTCCTCTGGACTAACCAGCCCCAGGTCACAGAATCACCAAGGTTGGAACAGACCTCAAAGATCATCGAGTCCAACCTGTCACCACAGACCTCATGACTCAACCATGGCACCTAGTGCCACTTCCAAGCCTTTCCTCCTCAGACATGTTCCACTCTCTTCATCATCCTTGGAGCCTCCTTTGGACACTCTCTAGGCTATCCCTCTCGAACTGGGGAGCCTGAAACTGGATGGAAGGAGGCCTGACAGTGGTCCGAATATTGGAAGCCCTTAATTTTCCCTGGGGCAGCTGGAGATGAGTTTGTGGTGCTGCTAATATTGAGGCAGAGCCTCCCCAGGTTAGCTGATGTGTGCTTCCATTTTTTTTAGGAGGGTAATTAGCAGAGAAGGATTGAGAGGCTTGCTCTGGTTTGACCTGACTCAGTTCATTTGGTTTCTTTCCACCCACCCCCCTCAGTCTAAGAGGATGGTGCCCTCCACCATCTGAGCTACAGCCTTTAACAAGACATTTGCTGCTGTGCTGCTGTGATTGAGGTGGAACAGGAGGCCCTCTCTTCGTGGATGGCTTTAATTGAAATCCACTTAACCACACAACTGCTACAAATCTCCACAGGCTCTGGCAGTGAGGAGGTTTGAGATAGATTTATACATCATTTATGTTTGCATACAGCTTTATACATCTATATAATCTTTTTTGGTGCATGCTAGAAAATGGTTTGTTAAACCTTCACCTGTCTCTGGGGTGGCCAGGACTGGGGAGGTGGGGAGAGGTTATGGGCTTGGCAGGGATGTCTCTGCACTTCAGGGAGCCAGGCCTGCTCACCTGGCTTGAATATTCAGCAGATAAACTCTTGGGTCACCTTGATTAGCCCTGCTAAGGAATTGATCTGCCACACATGGCTGAGGTAGATGGAGACAATTAAGGCATCTTCTCTGCTGCTCTCAGAGGAATGCAAACCTCCTTTGGTGCAGCCTCCCCACCCTTGGTGCAGCCACCAGCATGTGAACATCTGTTGTGGGTCCCCACAGGTCCTTGTCACAGAATACAGAATTAACCAGGTTGGAAAAGACCTCAGAGATCATCAAGTCCAACCTATCACCCAACACCATCTGACCAACTAAACCATGGCACCAAGTGCCACATCCAAGCCTTTTTTAAACACCTCCAGGGATGGGGACTCCACCACCTCCCTGGGCAGCACATTCCAATGGCTAACAATTCTGGCACAGCTTGAGACTGTGTTCTCTTGTTCTGGTGCTGGTTGCCTGGGAGAAGAGACCAACCCCCACCTGGCTACAACCTCCCTTCAGGTAGTTGTAGATGGCAATAAGGTCTCCCCCTGAGCTGCCTTCTCTCCAGGCTAAGCAACCCCACTGTGCCTCTGCTCAGATTGCTTCAGGGCTCTCCCTTACCACCAGCACCTGATCAGTGGGCTATGGGGATCACCCTTCTGTGCTGACAACCTCCTCCCTGGTGGCCAGAAGAGAAGCTGTGCTGAGGGGCAGGCAAAGGAGGGTGCCAAGGTCTCTGCAGAGCTCAGAGCACTTTTACTGTGCACTGCTTGGAAGTGAAATATGACCAAGCATCAGCCTCTCCTCAGTCAGTGGTGCTGGTATCTGGAGCTGGAAGGCTTGGGGTTGATGTGTCTGGCTGGAGATGTGCAGTTCATGTGTGAACACAGACTGAGGGTGATGGAGAAGCTGTGGATAACTTGAGTGGTGATACTGGTGAGGCCTTGGCTTGAGTGCTGGGCTCAGTTTTGGGCCCCTCACTGCAAGAAGGACATTGAGGGGCTGGAGCAGGTCCAGAGAAGGGCAATGAAGCTGGGGAAGGGTCTGGGGAGCAGAGCTGGGGATGAGCAGCTGAGGGAGCTGGGGGTGTTCAGCCTGGAGAAGAGGAGGCTGAGGGAGACCTCATTGCCCTCTACAGCTCCCTGGAAGGAGGTTGTAATGAGGTGGGGGTTGGGCTCTTCTCCTAAGCAACAAGTGCTAGGACAAGATAAAATAGTCTCAGGTTGTGCCAGGGCAGGTATAGGTTGGAGATTAGGAACAATTGCTTTGCTACAAGAATGGTCAGGGATTGGCAGAGGCTGCCCAGGGAGGTGGTGGAGTCCCCAGCCCTGGAGGGGTTTCACAGCCAGGTAGATGCAGGGCTGGGGGAGATGGTTTAGTGATGACCTGGCAGTGGTGATTAATGGTTGGACTTGATGAGCTTAAACATCTTTTCCAATCAAAATGATCCTGATTCCATCATTCTTCTGCTGCACTGGGCCATGGCCAAGGCTTTGCTGGATAAGCTGAAGGAGTGAAGCAGGAGGTTGTCCTACAGCGGAGGGGTGAAAGGCTTCAGGTTAGGCCAAAGAGAGATCCCTTAGGACAGGATCCCCTTTGGGCTCAGTGTGGTGCCTGCAGTCTCTGCAGCTCTCCTGCCTGGTAGGACCATGGAGGCAGCAGGTTTGGTACCTCAGCCTGTTTGTCCTCTGAGGCTCTCCAGGAGCAGCACAGCCTTGCAGCCGTGGCTGGTGCTCAGCGGTTTCTCTTTGGCAGGAGGGGAGGAGAAGGACAGGGGAGAGCTCTAATTATAAAGCTGCTCCTGCCAGATATTTCATGCCCTTAATTGCTGACACAGGCTGGCCTGGGATGGTTTCCTCCCTCCTTTGCTGCTTAAATAAATAAGTAAAAGCAGGTTAAAGGATGCTTATGGTCTGGAGCAAGCTGTGTGACGGATGAGAAGGGACATTTGTGCCACTGCTTTGGCCTGCTCCTTCTCATGGCTGCTCTGAAAACCACAGGGTGAGGGTGGCTGGGATTTATTGACTGGCAAAGGTGGCACAAGGCAGCTTGGATTTTGAAGGTGCAATTTGACTTCATCTTCCCAGGCCAGGGAGGATATGAAAGCCTACAGATGAGTCAATTATCTGGGCTGCAGGCGAGCAGGGGCTGAGCTGCGGAGGAGGATTTGCTGCCCTTGCTCCCTGCCGAGAGGCTGGGAGTGGCCACAGGAGATGATCTGTCACTGAGGGGCATGGAAAATGCTGCCCCAGCTCAGCCTGGCCAGAGGGGAGCGTTTGCAGGGCCAGCAGTGGGAGAGCTTCTCCCAGGGATAACGGAGCAGCAAGTGGTTGCCACTGGTGTCAAGGGTCAGGGCTGGACCAGCAACTAAGCGAGTGCCAGAGGGTCTCCATGAACTGAGCAGGGAGGACATTCTGCACTGTAGCAGACAGGCAGAGAGGGACCTGGGTGTACTGGTTGACAGCAGCTGAACATGAGCCAGCAGTGTGCCCAGATGGCCAAGAAGGCCAAGGGCATCCTGGCCTGCATCAGGAACAGTGTGGCCAGCAGGAGCAGGGAAGTCCTTGTGCCCTGTGCTCAGCACTGCTTAGGCCACACCTTGAGTCCTGTGTCCAGGTCTGGGCTCTTCAGGTTAGGAAAGATGTTGAGCTGCTGGAAGGTGTCCAGAGAAGGGCAAGAAAGCTGGGGAGGGGTCTGGAGCACAGCCCTGTGAGGAGAGGCTGAGGGAGCTGGGGTTGCTTAGCCTGGAGAAGAGGAGGCTCAGGGGAGACCTTCTTGCTCTCTCCAACTCCCTGAAGGGAGGTTGTAGCCAGCTGGGGGTTGGTCTCTTCTCCCAGACAAGCAGCACCAGAACAAGAAGACACAGCCTCAAGCTGTGCCAGGGGAGGTTTAGGCTGGAGGTTAGGAAGAAGTTCTACACAGAGAGAGTGATTGGCCATGGGAATGTGCTGCCCAGGGAGGTGGTGGAGTCACCATCATTGGAGGTGCTCAGGAGGAGACTTGGTAGGGTGCTTGGTGCCATGGGTTAGTTGATTAGGTGGTGTTGGATGATAGGTTGGATGTAATGATCTTGAAGGTCTCTTCCATCCTGGTTTATTCTATTCTCTAACAGATGTGTTGGAGAGCAACAGTGGGCAGGGAGGGCAGGTGGGAAGAACATCCATCAGATCCCACGACTGATTTTACTGCCTTTGCTCTGCTTCATCCAGATTCATCCAGCTGCACCCAGCAGCTACCTGGGGAGAGCTGTTTACAGCCTGAAAGTTTTAAACCTCATAAAGCACCACCTCCAGCCAAATCCCCTCTCCCAGCTGCCCTATCTCTATGCATAACTGGTGGCAGACTCCTTTCCAGGCAGCTTCTGGAATGAGCTCTCTGGGTTTTGGGGCAGAGCATCCTGCAGAGCTGTAAAATGCTGGTGCTGGAGCTGTGGGCTGTCAGGAGCTGCTGCTGGAAGGGCAGGTGTGGGATGCAGCAGGAGTTTACTTCCCACTGTGTGTAATGAAATCATCTTCTGTCCCTCTGCCCTGCCCTGGGGATGCTGCTCTGAACCTGCAGCCTTCCCAGAGCAGAAGCTCCTCCAAATGTCCCCTTGCAGCATCAGATGTCCTCAGGAGGATCACTGGTGAAGAGGGAGGATCTTGTAAGCTGTTTGGGATAGGGACTATGTCCTTGAAGGAGCTGTGCAGGTTGCCCAGGGAGGCTGTGGATGGCCCTTCCCTGGAGGTGTTCAAGGCCAGGAGGAGGCCTTGAGCAAGCTGGGCTGGTGGGAGGTGTCCCTGCCCATGGCATGGGGGTTGGAACTGGGTGATCTTTAAAGTCCTTTCCATCCCAACCCCTCCTCTGAGTCTATTAGATGTGTATTTGAGAGGCTGCTGCTGTGCTTTGGGGCACTCAGATCTGTAGCTGCAAGCCTGGGGCTGCCTGCTCTGTGGTGAGGCACAGCCAGGACCTGTGATTTGCTCCTGGCTCCTCAGCTCCTCTCTTCCTTTCTGCAGCCTTGGTCCTTGCATCCTCAGGTGCTGGGCAGACAATTAGCTTCTGTGTTCCCCAGCCATTGTGTGGTGGCTTTGCCTGTCCCTGCAAACATGAGCTGGAAACTGCCTTGGAGAAAGCAGGGCCAGAGCTGGGTGGCAGAGCAGCTAATCACCTTTCTAATGCAATTATGGCTGGGCTGGTGAGCCTTTTATCTCAGTCCCTGTTCTTCTGCTGGTAACACAACAACAGGCAGGGATCAGCATTTAATAGGCCAGGGCTTGCCTATGGCTGCCTGAACCATCTTTCTGCCCTTGCTGGGGAGGACTATTTGAAAGGAGGTTTCAGGCTGAGTTTTCTGGGGAGGAGAGGTGACTTTGGAAGAGGAAGGAGCAGAGGGAGAAGCCCCTTGTGCTCTTTGAGCAGCAGATGAACTGTCCTGTGCATGAGCTTGAGCCTGGAGATGGTCCTGTGCACAGCTGAGGTGGCACAGTCTGATGTGAGTTGTGTTGTGGGTCTGAAGCAGAGAGAGGTCTGCTTTGGTTGATGGGTGCTGTGGTGTGTCCCTGCCTGTCACAACTCTGCTCTGAGCAGTCTCCCACGACTGCCAGAGGAGAAGGGATGGGGACTGCAAGTCCCTGCTGGGATGGGAGCCTGGGGAAGAGGCAATTCCCATCTTAGAGCTTCCAAGCCAGAGGTGGGGCTCCCAGTCCACCTCCCCAGGCAGGCTGAGAGCACCTGCTTAAATTCTGGGGACACAGCCTGGCATCATGGGGCTGGGTCTTTGTGGCGGTGTGTAAGGCAAAGGACTCCATGGCAGTCTTCATTTCCCAGCTGGTGAGACCAAGGGAATCTCTTTACTGTCTCACAGCATCCCAGAATGCTAGGGGTTGGAAGGCACCTCTGGAGATCACTCAGTCCAACCCCCCTGCCAAGGCAGGGTCACCTACAGAAGGTCACACAGGAACACAGCCAGGCAGGTTTGGGATGTCTGAAGAGATGGAGACTCCTCCACCTCTCTGGGCAGCCTGCTCCAAGGCTCCATCATCTCTTCAACTAGAGAAGTTCCTCTTCATGTTTAGGTGGAACTTCTTATGTACAGGCTTGTGCCTGCTACCCCTTGTCTCATCAGGAAGAGCTAACCAAGCTAACCACCTCTTGCCCCTTAGCAGCACAGAGGCACTTTCCCACTTCTGTCCTCCTGAGGCTTTTGAGAGACAAAACCACATCCCTGGCACCTCCCTGGGGCACTGCACTCTCCTCCCCACCCTGGTGTCACCTGCTGTATGGGATCCATGCAGGGACCAGTGTCAGCCTCCTGCTTCCAACCCTCTGCCCCTTGGCTGGTCCTGTGCAAAGGGCTGATGCTGTAGCAGACAGCTCCTCAATCCTCCCCTACCAGGAAGGCTCAGTTGTCAGCAGCTGTCCCCTCTGCTCTCCCTGGCTGAGCAGGGAGAAGGGAAGGGTGGGTCTGGAGAGCTGATGGAGCTGTGAGCCAGCAAAAAGGTCAGAGTGGTAGCATTTGCTGTTTTCTTTCACAGAACATCAAAGGCATTACAGCTCTGCTCTCTCCCTCCTGTAATGAGGGAGAAAATGGTAACGAGAGGGAAATGAAGTCTTTGCTCCTGCAGCTGGGTCAGGGGAAGGGAAATGGTGCAGAGATTATCTCCTGCACTTAGCTGTGGCTTCCAGGGGCTGCATGTGCAGGTTCAGCCTCTCAGCTCTGTGCACAGGTGTTAAACTCAGCTCTAAGGACAGGCAATGGTGCAATGAATGTGGTGGGCTTAGCTTGCTCCTTGTTTGGGGTTCAGTGCCTTTAGCAGAGGCTATCTTCAGATTCCAAGATGTGTTTGGGAAGGACAGGCTGCTTGAGTTGGGGCTGTTCAGCCTGGAGAGGAGAAGGCTCCAAGAAGACCTCAGAGCAACCTTCCAGTACCTGAAGGGGCTCCAGGAGAGCTGGGGAGGGACTTTTGACAAGGGTGAGACAGGATGAGGGAAAATGGCTTTGAGCTGGGAGAGGGGAGACTGAGAGTGGAGATGAGGAAGAAATTCTTTGCAGTGAGGGTGGGGAGACTCTGGCACAGGTTGCCCAGGGAGGCTGTGGCTGCCCCCTCCTAGGAGGTGTTCAAGGCCAGGCTGGAGGAGGCCTTGAGCAAGCTGGGCTGAGGGGAGGTGTCCCTGCCCATGGCAGAGGGGTTGGAACTGGAGGGTCTTTGATGTTCCTTCCGGTACAAACCCTTCTGTGGGGGAGGTACCAATTGGTACACCTTGTGTGAACACCTCCAGGGATGGTGGCTCCACCTCTTCAATGGCTGACCCCTTTCTGTCCCAGTTCACAGCATTTCTGCCATGGCAGGGACACCTCCCACCAGCCCAGGCTGCTCAAGCACTCATCCAACCTGGCCTTGAACACCTTCAGGGAGGGAGCATCCACAGCCTCCCTGGGCAACCTGTGCCAGTGTCTCCCCACGCTCACTCCCACTCCATCTTTCATCCTGATGGGATGGGGACTATGAACCAAGGCAGGGTGAGTGCAGCCTCCCTCTAGGTTTGAAGGCTGGCTGCCCAGAAATCCAAGGGTTTTCCCCAAGGAGGAACAGGAGAGGAAAAATCCTGACTCCAGAAGTCTTAGTTTCAGAAGGTAGAGCTTCCCCTGGGAGGTTTCAACCTGTTTTTAAGTGCAGCTGCCTGCATTCAACCCACTTTCCAGTAGCACTGCAGTTAAACACAGCCAAATACAAAGAGAATCTGAACTCTCATTTGAAGTCAAAATGAAACTCAAATGTTATTTCCCACTGGAAAACTGAAAGAGATCTTTCCCTGAACACAGACATTTCTTTTCCCTTTTATTTTGTTCTTTTTTGGTGGTGGTGGGGGAAAAAGACATTTTTTCAGCTCAACTCCCCTGCTCTGAGTGCTTTCTTTTGAAGAGCCACCAGTGCTGCTTGATGCTGTGGCTGGAGTCTGCCTGGACCTCACAAGGCCTTTGCCACCCTCCCCCACAGCAAACTCTTGGCCAAGCTGTCAGCCCCTGGCTTGGACAGCAGCTCTCTGAGCTGGGTTAGGAACTGGCTGGAGGCTGAGTCCAGAGAGTGGTGGTGAATGGTGCCACAGCCAGCTGGCAGCCAGGCACCAGTGGTGTGCCCCAGGGATCAGTGCTGGGCCCTGTGCTCTTTAACATCTTCATTGATGATCTGCATGAGGGCATTGAGTCCATCATCAGTAAATGTGCAAATGACAGCAAGCTGGGGGCAGGAGTTGATCTGTGAGAGGGTACAGAGGCTCTGCAGAGGGACCTCGACAGGCTGGACAGATGGGCAGAGTCCAAGGTCATGAGACTGAGCACATCTAAGTGCCAGGTTCTGCACTTTGGCCACAACAACCCCAGGCAGTGCTACAGGCTGGGGGCAGAGTGGATGAGAGCAGCCAGGCAGAGAGGGACCTGGGGGTAGTGGTCGATGGTAGGCTGAACATGAGCCTGCAGTGTGCCCAGGCAGCCAAGAAGGCCAAGGGCATCCTGGCCTGCATCAGGAACAGTGTGGCCAGCAGGAGCAGGGAGGTCCTGCCCTGTGCTCAGCACTGCTTAGGCCACACCTTGAGTCCTGTGTCCAGTTCTGGGCTCCTCAGTTTAGGAAGGAGGTTGAGTTGCTGGAAGGTGTCCAGAGAAGGGCAAGAAAGCTGGGGAGGGGTCTGGAGCACAGCCCTGTGAGGAGAGGCTGAGGGAGCTGGGGTTGCTTAGCCTGGAGAAGAGGAGGCTCAGGGGAGACCTTCTTGCTCTCTGCAACTCCCTGCAGGGAGGTTGTAGCCAGGTGGGGGTTGGTCTCTTCTCCCAGGCAAGCAGCAGCAGAACAAGAGGACACAGTCTCAAGCTGTGCCAGGGAAGGTTTAGGCCAGAGGTTAGGAAGAAATTCTTCCCCGCAAGAGAGATTGCCCATTGGAATGTGCTGCTTGAGGAGGTGGTGGAGTCACCATCATTGGAGGTGTTCAGGAGGAGACTTGATAGAGTGCTTGGTTGCATGGTTCAGTTGATTAGGTGGTGTTGGATGATGGGTTGGACTTGATCTTGAAGGTGTTTGCCAAACTGGTTTATTCTATTCTATTGCCATGGAGGTGCCCCCCATTTGGAACCATGGAAGTGTCAGGGTTGGAAAGGACCTCAAGGCTCAGCCAGTTCCAACCCCCCTGCCATGGGCAGGGACACCTCACACTACAGCAGGCTGCTCACAGCCACATCCAGCCTGGCTGCAAACACCTCCAGGCATGAGGCTGCCACCACCTCCCTGGGCAACCTGTGCCAGGCTCTCACCACCCTCATGGGGAAGAACTTCTTCCTCACATCCAATCTCAATCTCCCCATTTCTAGTTTTGCTCCATCCCCCTAAGTCCTGTCCCTCCCTGACACCCTCAAAACTCCCTCCCCAGCTTTCTTGTAGCCCCCTTCAGATACTGGAAGGCCACAATTAGGTCTCTTTGGAGCCTTCTCTTCTCCAGACTGAGCAGCCCCAACTCCTTCAGTCTCTCCTCATAGCACAGGAGCTCCAGCTGCTGTCATGGTCCTTCTCTGGACATATTCCAACACCTCAAGATGCCTAAGACCATAAGAAATCCCTCCCCAGCTTTCTTGTAGTCTCTTTGAGTTACTAGAAGGCCGGAAGAAGGTCTCAGTGTTTTGCTGGGCTGCTCATGATGTAGCAGTTACACAGCACAGAGTTTTGTGCTGCCTTCTGCCGTTTCCCTTCACTCAGGCAATGCTTCAGACCCTGAGGTGTGGTGGTGATGCCACTGTGCTGGATGCTGGAGTGCTGCAGAGCAGCTGGCAGCATCTGGCCTGAGCTGTGGGCTGGTCTGGAGAAGCTGGGGAGAGCAGAGCAGGAAGAAAGCAGAGCAGAGGGCTGAAGGCCTCCAAACAAGCTGGAAGGAGGTCTTGAATTATTTTAGGTGCCTCTCACCCCTGGTGCTTCCCCAGCCCTCAGTGCCATGGGTACATATCATCCCCAGCCCTCCACCAGCATCTCTCTGCCCTGCCCTCAGCTTTGGTGCAGGAGGAAGATCTTCACAATGAGAGTGGTGAAATACTGGAACAGGTTGCCCAGGGATGTGGTCCCATCCCTAAGGACATCCATGAGGAGACCTGATGTGGCCCTGAGCAGCTTGATCTAGCTGGAGATGTCTCTGCTGACTGCAGGGGGGGTTGGACAAGATGACCTTTCAGAGCCCCTTCCAAGCTGATGCAGTCTGTGAGTTACCAAACTTGCCCCCTGTGTGCTGGGGGAAGATGGGGTGGGTGATGTGAGGATGGCTGGGGTGGGACAAAGCCCAGTTCCCCTCCCTCCATCCCCTGCCTGGAGATGGCATACACACATCTGGAGCTGCCTCCTGCTGCTGTTTCCAGGGCTACCAGAGGAAGGACTTGCTCAGGATGCCAGAGGGAAGGAGATGACTAAGCAAATGTCAGAATTGCTTCCTCTGGAGCCATGCTGTGTCCTCCCAGCACCTTCCCTGCTTGGAGCTTAGTGCTGTCTAGACGATGGTCTGTCTGTGCAAACTCTCCATTGCCACAGTGCCAACAGTCTGCCAAAGGGCTCAGAGGGCCTTCCCCTCCTCACTGCTGCTGGGTGCAGCCCCAGGCCGGCTTTGCTCTGCTCTGAGAGCAGTGAGTCGAGTGGTTGTTTAATGGGGAGGGGTGGCATGGCCAGGAGGGGAACTGAAGGGGCAGAGCCCACAGCTGGGCACTGCCAGCCCCCTGAGGTTTAAACCCAGTCAAAGGGTTTGCATAGGGACCTTGACTGACTGGACAGATGGGCAGAGTCCAACAGGATGGCATTCAACAAGTCTAAGTGCCAGGT